>NC_141876.1:206008989-206312019 GCF_056163025.1 Triticum urartu | reverse complement strand
TTGAAATAGGAGAATGGAGAAGAAAATGCCAACTTCTACCACAAAAGAGCTTGAAAAGGCATCCTTAGGAGGAGGGTCGAACGGAATTGTTGTAAAAACCAACAACGAAAAGAATAAGCTTGATATGGTCTTAAAGCATACATCTCAAATTATGAGGTGACAACCTGCCACTCACGGGAAAAGAATTGGATTGATAAGAACAAGGAGACGAGAAAGCTATCTCACCGGGAGGATAAAAGAAGAACTTGGGTCATTTATAAGCACCATAATAGTAACAAACCTTAGGGAAAGCTTTAGGTGAAATATAACCCAAGATAACTCCAATGAAGAGATTGATGGATTTAAGATACCTCATTCTTGACAACATATGAATCATGAAACATGAACTCTAGTTATGAAGAATGACATAGCACCACCTCAAATGATACGGTAGAAGGAATTGCACTCCGGATTGCAAGAAGAGGAAAGCTTGAACTCCTCTGAAAATAATCTTGATGAACATTTCGAGAACGGATTAAATCCTTGATGAACTATCATGTAGAACCTCCATGAAGAACTCCGTTAAACAAAAGAATAATCAAACGGAAGGAAAGAGAAGTTGAAAACATAAAATGAAACCTTGCATTGATTCAGAAGGAGCTTCACGACGAGACAAAGTGGAAAGGCTTGGAACTCCGGAAAAGAAAAGATAAAGACTCTCGAACTGAGTGTGACGCCCGAGACCGATGCTCGAGAAGACTTCCATATGTTCCGGGTTTCGCCGTGTGTTTCATTTGTGCCGCCCTTTTATTTTTATTTTTTTTTGTGTTGCATCATGTCATCATGCCATCATCTCATAAATCTTTTGCAACTCAACTAAATAAATTGCATGGATCTTCGGTCCATTTAAATCGAGCGATATTCACTATGGTGATTACTCTTTAAAACATATTCTCCCAATATTTTAGGGAGCTATATAAATTATATTCCAATAATTTTGAATCACCCATAACATGCAGATAATCCCATGCCTTTCTGCTTCGAGTTGATCTCCAAACCTTGCCAAAAATTATTTCTTCTTTTTTTTGAGGCTCCTCCAAAAGTCTCAACATTTTTGGACCTTCCCAAACCTCACTCCTATTCAAGTCATTTGGAATTAATTTCAAATGAGTTTGAATTCAACTTCAACCGCGTGCCCACTTCTATTTTGCGGGATCAAGCTCATTTTTACAAGTCCGGGGAAATTATCCCTATGCGCAAAATCCTTTCCTAACCCTCTCCTTATTTTCCCTCTCTCTATTTTCTTTTCTGCTAAAGGATATAAGAGATGAGAGAGAGAGAGAAGCCCAGCCTAGGCCTAAGGCCCAGCCACCAGTCTCCCTAGGCGCCGCCTCCCTCTCCACTAGGCCCATCTCTCCCCGCTACCCACCTAGGCCTCACAAACTCCAGCACCGGCCCACAGCTAAGGCCCAAGCGAACCCTAGCCTATCTCCCTCTCGTTCCCTGGCCCGATCCTCCTCTTCCCTCGTGCCCATCGTTCCCTCGCGCCGCCAGGGAACCGCATCCTGATCCCCATCTCCTTCAATCCCATCTCTCCCTTGCAGCCACTCACTTCCCTCGTTCATCTCCTCCCTCGCCCTCTCTCTCGTTCCATGCTTGCGCCACCAGAGACGAACGCAGCTGCCGCCTCCCGATCCGGCGTCCCACGTCCTCCTCCGCCTTCGATCTGGTGCCGCCGAAGGCCACCAGCGTCGCCCAGGCGCCGCGGCTCCTCCCCAGCGCGCCTCCTTCCTCCCGTGTCGGCCTCTTCCCTCCTTGCTCCAATGCCATGGAACCAGGCCGCCGCTCCGGTCAAGCCTCGTCGCCGGCCGACCTGAACCGTGGAGCCGTGGCCGGATCTGGTTCTCCCAAACGCACGCAGGACCTCGGCCTCACCCTGCTCGTCGCCGGAGTCAGCTCCACCGCCTCGTTTCTTCAGCGCCGCTGCCTCCCTCTGCCTCATCCAGGAGACAAGCACAATGCCATGGAATCCCCGTCGCTGGCCAAGACCCTCCTCGCTGCTGGCCTCGGGCAGAGCCCCTCCTCCTCACGGCCTTAGGGCCCGTCGCTGCCCCCATGTTGCTGCTGCTTCGTTGCCCGCCTCCCATCGATGACCGGGGCTGCATGTTTCGGTTCGCCAAGTACCACCACACCCGAGTCTTTGCCTGGCTTCGTTTTGGGATTGAAGACCGAGACGAGACCGCCAAGATGTATCCTGGTGTCGCCGAAGACACGTGAACGTCTACACGACGACCACCGAGTACCTCTTCACAAGTACCCCTACGCGCGAAGACGCCAAGACCGTTTTGGGATTCACTAAGTACCACTACGGCCGGAGACCTCGACGTCTGACGCCTAAAATGATCACCGAACCGGAGATTACGCCAAGTAATAGGTCAATGAGAACAGCCAAGTTCATCTTCCGCCGTCTCCGAAATCGCCAAGTACCACGACGATACGAGAACCACTACCATCGACCCACAAAGAACCCGTGGACGTCAAGTCCCTCGTTGTGATCCCGAACATCTACGGAAAATTGTGCAACTAAGAACGTGAACGACTACCGTCGCCACGAGAACGTCTACTTCCCGCAACGAACCATGAACATCTACTTCCTCTACCATCGCCGAGTACCACTACTTCCCACGACGATCATGAACGACTACACCGCTTGACCTGAACCGCTCCGATAATGCACGCTTCGAAGGTATAACCCCGAGGCGACCGCCGTGAACGAATGCATGTGTGATGTATGAGATGCTCGTGCTTGCACCGTTCTTGATTTGTCGGTGCACATTGCCCTCTTTAACCTTGTCACCATCATGTGGGAACCCGGTAACTGGGAACTCCCCACCTTCTATCGCATGTCACGCTCCCGTCGCACTTTCTTTGCATCGGGATCTCAATCGAGTTACCGGAACCGGAACGTTGCCGTGGCACCATTTCGTTATCGTTGCCGTGGCTCCCCTTTTCATTTCCGCCACGATGACGAATGCTTCTTAATATGCTCTTGTCAACTTTTCTTAAAATTGCATAAAACTTGAGCATGTCATCCGCATCATGTTAACAACATTAAGATGGCTTAAATTATTGTTGCACCTAATTACTAATGCATGTGGGGATTTACCGGATTTGTTGTTTGCATATCCGGCCCCATTTAAATTGCTTAGATTGTGTAGTTTACTCATGTTTCACCTCTTGCCATGTTAACCAACCTTTAATATTGTTGAGTACATAACCAGGAGAGAACTAAATAAGTCATGTGGTGTTTTCTTCAATATGCAACTCCATTGCATATTGAGCTCCACTTAATTTGTAGGATTGCTTGTGCACTTTGCCATGCCATGCATATTAAACCGGACATGCATCATACTTGGTTGTGCATCGTGCCATGCTTATGTGGTGGTTGTTTTACTTTGTTGTTTGCTTCTTTGGGTTAGTTCCGATAACGTCGCGTTGGTGAGGATCTGTTCGACTACGTCCGTTTGCCTTCTTCATGGACTCGTTTTTCTTCCTTGCGGGATTTCAGGCAAGATGACCATACCCTCGAAATCACTTCTATCTTTGCTTGCTAGATGCTCGCTCTTTTGCTATGCCTATGCTACGATACTTACCACTTCCTTATCATGCCTCCCATATTGTTAAGCCAAGCCTCTAACCCACCTTGTCCTAGCAAACCATTGTTTGGCTATGTTACCGCTTTGCTTAGCCCCTCTTATAGCGTTGTTAGTTGCAGGTGAAGATTGGAGTTTGTTCCATGTTTGGAACATGGATATTTGTAGGGATATCACAATATCTCTTATTTAATTAATGCATCTATATACTTGGTAAAGGGTGGAAGGCTCGGCCTTATGCCTGGTGTTTTGTTCCACTCTTGCCGCCCTAGTTTCCGTCATATCGGTGTTATGTTCCCGGATTTTGCGTTCCATACGCGGTTGGGTTATAATGGGAACCCCTTGACAGTTCACCTTGAATAAAACTCTTCCAGCAAGGCCCAACATTGGTTTTACCATTCACCACCTAGCCTTTTCTTTCCCTTGGGTAGGCCTACCCAAGGGTCATCTTTATTGAACCGCCGGGCCAGTGCTCCTCTGAATGTTGGTCCAACCCAGAGCACCGTGCGAGGTCGTCCCTTGGCAACTTGGGTTACATTGGCTCCCGTACTCTTAGCTTATCCGGTGTGCCCTCGGAATGAGATATGTGCAGCTCCTATCGGAATTTGTCGGCACAGTGGGTGGTCTTGCTGGACTTGTTTTACCATTGTCGAGGATGTCTTGTAACCGGGATTCCGAGTCTGATCGGGTCTTCCTGCTAGAAGGAATATCCTTCGTTGACCGTGAGAGCTTGTGATGGGCTAAGTTGGGACACCCCTGCAGGGATTTGAACTTTCGAAAGCCATGCCCGCGGTTATGGGCAGATGGAAATTTGTTAACGTCCGGTTGTAGAAAACCTGAAGTTGACTTTAATTAAAATACATCAACCACGAGTGTAGCCGTGATGGTCTCTTCTCGGCGAAGTCCGAGAAGTGAACACGGTGTTGGAGTTATGCTTGACGTAGGTTGTTCTAGGATCACTTCTTGATCATAGTTGTTTGACCATGCTTTTGCCTTCTCTTCTCGCTCTCTTTTGCGAATAGGTTAGCCACCATATATGCTAGTCGCTTGCTGCAGCTCCACCTCATACCTTTACGTTACCCATAAGCTTAAATAGTCTTGATCGCGAGGGTGTGAGATTGTTGAGTCCCCGTGACTCACAGATACTTCAAAAACCAGTTTGCAGGTGCTGATGTTACCAAGCAGGTGACGCAACCAAGCTCAAGGAGGAGCTCGATGAAGATCTTGTCCTTTATGTTGTTTCGTTCTAGTTGATCAGTAGTGGAGCCCAGTTGGGGTCGATCGGGGATCTGTGTAGCATGTGGGTAGTCTTCTTTTATTTTGGTTCCGTAGACGGACCTTGATTGTATCTGGATGATGTAATGCTTTATTCATGTAATTGTGTGAAGTGGCGATTGTAAGCCAACTATGTATCTTTTCCCTTATTGTATTACATGGGTTGTTTGCGAAGATTACCTCACTTGCGACATTGCTTTCAATGCGGTTATGCCTCTAAGTCGTGCTTCGACACGTGGGAGATATAGCCGCATCGAGGGCGTTACAAGTTGGTAATCAGAGCCTTCCCCGACCTTAGGAGCCCCCTGCTTGATCGAATCGCTGGCGTTAGTGAGTCTAGAAATGTTTTGAGTCATTTAGGATTATATATATCGGAGAGTTTAGGAATTCTTTTTACTCCTCAGTCCCTTCATCTCTCTGGTGAGGCATTCTGACGTAGAGTTTTGACTCTTCTCTTCTCAAATTTCACTAAAAAAATTAGGATCACGCGGGTATCTTGGAATCGTTTCGATGGTTTTGTGACGAGAACATTGTTCTTGGTGCCTCCTAACATTTATGGGTTGTGGCAGTGTCCCGGGGAGTTGAGCTCCAAGGTGTTGTCGTCATAATTTTATCATTGCAGTTCTGGAATACCTGAGTTTAGTTTCACCGACATCGAAAATCTCTTTTATGCAGTTGTTGGTGAGATAACCTCGACGCCTCCCAGTACTGGGGCGGGAGTTCGGGAGTATTGCCATAACTCGTATAACGGATGCTTTTCGAAGGTTGAGGTAAATGATTTCCGAAGGTTTCTTGGTTATGTGTTGAAGGATGGATACAGCTGGATGTAGGATTTGTTAGTTTGGGTGAGATATTATGCTTCCCCTGTATCCCCAACACCTGATTGCATAACCGGGAAAATTTCGGGAGTTTATAAGTGGGAATTCAAGTAGCTCTTAGGATTTCTTTTCAACAGATGTATGATACGAAATTGGGGTTCGATGTCTAGTAGTCCGCCTATCCACGGTTGGTTCTACAGTGGTCTCGTCGTGTCTTAAAGAGTCCTTGGCTATGCCGACTCGGGGACGCTTCATATGTCATGTGCACTGCCTTGTACATGATGGTGTTGTACGATCGAGCCCGTGTAGGCCCCACCACGAAAACTTCGGACGAAATCTCTATCATATATTTGTTCCGGCTTATTCTGCAAGCCAGTCCTTTGTTTTGTTTTGAGTTGTGGTATTCGAGTTGCTTCAATGTCAAGTGTTGATTCCATACCTTCCCCAAATGGTGTTCTCATATTTCTATGTGAATACTAATCCTTCTCGATCATCGAGTTTGTCATTTCAAGTTCTTTTCACCGGTGTACTTCTCTTCAAGTGGATCCGATCATTGCAACAAACGCAAGATCAAGTATTAGTTCTTCTCAATGGTTCATCCATCCCCAAGTTGTCTTTGTTTTCCCGCCCACCCACCCTTTTTCTTCAAGGAATCCGATGTCTTAATCAAGTATCCTTTATTCTTGTGAAGTCTCTTCTTTCTTGTCAATCAATGTTCTTATCCGGTGATTCTCATGGTCATTCTAACGGGGCCTCAAGTTCATCATTCTTCATTTTTTTCTCTGGTGGTTTTGAGTCAAGCTTTGTTGATCATATCTTTTCCTCATTTCAATGCTTACTTATGCCGGTGCACCTCTTAATCTTCCCCGCTTGCCATTCATGTTCCGGAGTGTTCAAGATATCTCGAAGATTCGTGTTTCCACTCTGCTTTCGTAATCCTTTCAAGCTCTTTCAAGGTTGTTATCTCATTCTAGCCTTTTAATTCAACCAGTGCAATCTCTCTTTTTAATCATTTCAACGGTGTTTCTTTTGAGTGGGCCCTAACCCACAGGTCTTTTTTCCAGGATCTTGCCTGACTCTTCTTATTTTCCCGGAGCTATCCTCAAATTTATTTTCCAAGTTTGACGTAAGAATGAGTTATCATCAGTCAAATGCCTTTCTCCTTGATCTTTCAAATTCTTTTCATCATTGGTTCAACTTTTCTATTCTTCTTTATTCCGGAGTGTCTCAACAATTCACGGTGGTGTTTCTTGTCGTCTTTCTCAACATTTGAAGACCGAAGAAGAGTTTCTCTTCAATCTTATCCATTCTCTCGAAGATTCATAATGCTAGCTTACTACCATCCTCTCATAATTGTTTTGATTGTGAGTATTCTTTTCACCTATCCATAGCATTTCATGAGTTGTTTCCATTTCTTTACTCCGAAGGCCATCTTTTCAAATATTAGTCATTCCAGCTTCCAGCTATCATTCTCCAAATCTTACCGATGCATCATTCAATATTCTCTAATCAGTTCGTGATCCCTTCGTTCACTTGTATCTAAATTCTCTCAAGCATCTTCATTTATTTTCTAATTCTTCCCGATGTTTCTTTATCTTTACTTCATTCATTTAAATTCTTATGGTATTTCGTTCAAGAGTTCTCTTCCTTGGTTATCATATCAATTTATTCATTCTTCCAAATTCTACCGGTGGCTCTTCCAAGATTCTTCTACCTTTGTTATAATCTCAATTGACTCTTTATTTCCAATTCCTACGGTGGTTCGTGCAAGAGTTCTCGTCATTCGTCATCATATCAACTCTTTCATTCTTTTCAATCCTACCGGTGGATCATTGAAGACCTTTCTCAAGTTTATGTTATATCTCTCTTAATCTTTTCTACGAGAATAAGTAATATGTCAAATCCGTTGATTGTCATCAATTTAATTGGTGAAGGATACGCATAATGTAATTCTTATTCTTGTCTCATTGAGTAAACTTAATTCCTTAGTTCGGAGGTTCATCAAATTCTCGATTCAAGTTGTCCATCTTTCTTTCCGGAGCTCAAAGTTATTTCAATTATTTCTTCGCGAAGATCCATCTAATCATTGCAAGGATTCACCTTGTGTTTCCAACTTCTCTCTCCTTTCGCTTGATCATTCTTTTATTACCGGAGTTCTTCATGGAGGTTCTACACGATGGTTCATCAAGGATTTAGTTCCTTCTCGAAGTGTTCATCAAGTTTCTTTTCGGAGGAGATCAAGTTTTCTTCATCTTGCAATCTGGAGTACAATTCTTCCTTCCGTATCAATAGAGGTGGTATTATATCATTCTTGATAATTTGAGTTCATGTTTCATGATTCACATTTGGTCAAGAATGGGATATTAAAAGCCATCAATCTCTTCCTTGGAGTTATCTTGGGTTATATTTCACCTTAAGCCTTCCCTAAGGATGGTTGCTATTATGGTGCTTATAAATGATCCAAGTTCTTCATTTATCCTTTCCGGTGCGATATACTTTCTCGTCCCCTTGCTCTTATCAACCCAATTCTTTTTCCCGTGAGTGGCAGGTTGTCACCTCATATTTTGAGATGTATTCCATAAGACCGTATCAAGCTTATTCTTTTCGTTGTTGGCTTTCCAACAACTCCGTTCTAGCATTTTTTGTAAGCGTGCTCCCTCAAGATCTTGTTTCCCTTCGTTCATTCCATTCCATTCTTAATTTTGTTCCGGAGGCTTTCTGATGTTGCTCTCTTCAACCCATCTTTTTGTTTTGTCAGGATCGTGTTCTTTTCTTGGTTTATCCTTTTAAACCGGAGTGTTGTGTCCCTTTTGCTCAAGCTCTTTCATTTTATCAAGGCTTCATCTCTTTTCAACCGAAGTGCTACCCGAATCGGTTCTTTCTTTTTCCTCTTTCTTAACGGAGTGCTTTCAACTTTGTTCTTCTCTGTTGCTTTCTTTCTTTCATTTTTGCTCAACCTTTTCAAGGTTCTTTGGTCTCACTTGTTTGTCAAAGAAGCAACTTAGTTTTACCTCTTCTCTTTCTCTTCCGTTTTCCCTCCGGTGCCATCCTAGATCTTGGGATGAGATCCTCTCGTAGTGGTGGAGTGTTGTGACGCCCGAGACCGATGCTCGAGAAGACTTCCATATGTTCCGGGTTTTGCCGTGTGTTTCATTTGTGCCGCCCTTTTATTTTTTTTATTTTTTTGCGTTGCATCATGTCATCATGCCATCATCTCATAAATCTTTTGCAACTCAACTAAATAAATTGCATGGATCTTCGGTCCATTTAAATCGAGGGATATTCACTATGGTGATTACTCTTTAAAACATATTCTCCCAATATTTTAGGGAGCTATATAAATTATATTCCAATAATTTTGAATCACCCATAACACACGTGCAGATAATCCCATGCCTTTCTGCTTCGAGTTGATCTCCAAACCTAGCCAAAAATTATTTCTTCTTTTTTTTTGAGGCTCCACCAAAAGTCTCAACATTTTTGGACCTTCCCAAACCTCACTTCCTATTCAAGTCATTTGGAATTAATTTCAAATGAGTTTGAATTCAACTTCAACCGCGTGCCCACTTCTATTTTGCGGGATCAAGCTCATTTTTACAAGTCCGGGGAAATTATCCCTATGCGCAAAATCCTTTCCTAACCCTCTCCTTCTTTTCCCTCTCTCGATTTTCTTTTCTGCTGAAGGATATAAGAGATAAGAGAGAGAGAGAAGCCTAGCCTAGGCCTAAGGCCCAGCCACCAGTCTCCCTAGGCGCCGCCTCCCTCTCCACTAGGCCCATCTCTCCCCGCTACCCACCTGGGCCTCACAAACTCCAGCACCAGCCCACAGCTAAGGCCCGAGCGAACCCTAGCCTATCTCCCTCTCGTTCCCTGGCTCGATCCTCCTCTTCCCTCGTGCCCATCGTTCCCTCGCGCCGCCAGGGAACCGCATCCCGATCCCCATCTCTCCCTCGCAGCCACTCACTTCCCTCGTTCATCTCCTCCCTCGCCCTCTCTCTCGTTCCATGCTCGCGCCACCAGAGACGAACGCAGCTGCCGCCTCCCGATCCGGCATCCCACGTCCTCCTCCGCCTTCGATCCGGTGCCGCCGGAGGCCACCAGCATCGCCCAAGCACCGCGGCTCCTCCCCAGCGCGCCTCCTTCCTCCCGCGTCGGCTTCTTCCCTCCTTGCTCCAATGCCATGGAACCAGGCCGCCGCTCCGGTCAAGCCTCGTCGCCGGCCGACCTGAACCGTGGAGCCATGGCCGGATCTGGTTCTCCCAGACGCCCGCAGGATCTCGGCCTCACCCTACTCGTCGCTGGAGTCCCAGCTCCACCGCCTCGTTTCTTCAGCGCCGCTGCCTCCCTCTGCCTCATCCAGGAGACAAGCACAACGCCATGAAACCCCCGTCACTGGCCAAGACCCTCCTCGATGCTGGCCTCGTGCAGAGCCCCTCCTCCTCATGGCCTTAGGGCCCGTCGCTGCCCCCATGTTGCTGCTGCTTCGTTGCCCACCTCCCATCGATGACCAGGGCTGCATGTTTCGGTTCGCCAAGTACCACCACACCCGAGTCTTTGCCTTGCTTCGTTTTGGGATTGAAGACCGAGACGAGACCGCCAAGATGTATCCTGGTGTCGCCGAAGACACGTGAACGTATACACGACGACCGCCGAGTACCTCTTCACAAGTACCCCTACGCGCGAAGACGCCAAGACCGTTTTGGGATTCACTAAGTACCACCACGGCCGGAGACCTCGACGTCTGACGCCTAAAATGATCACCGAACCGGAGATTACGCCAAGTACTAGGTCAATGAGAACCGCCAAGTTCATCTTCCGCCGTCTCCGAAATCGCCAAGTACCACGACGATACGAGAACCACTACAGTCGACCCACAAAGAACCCGTGGACGTCAAGTCCCTCGTTGTGATCCCGAACATCTACGGAAAATTGTGCAACTAAGAACGTGAACGACTACCGTCGCCACGAGAACGTCTACTTCCCGCAACGAACCATGAACATCTACTTCCTCTACCATCGCCGAGTACCACTACTTCCCATGACGATCATGAACGACTACACCGCTTGACCTGAACCGCTCCGATAACGCACGCTTCGAAGGTATAACCCCGAGGCGACCGCCGTGAACGAATGCATGTGGTGTATGAGATGCTCGTGCTTGCACCGTGCTTGATTTGTCGGTGCACATTGCCCTCTTTTACCTTGTCACCATCATGTGGGAACCCGGTAACCGGGAGCTCCCCACCTTCTATCGCATGTCACGCTCCCGTCGCACTTTCTTTGCATCGGGATCTCAATCGAGTTACCGGAACCGGAACATTGCCGTGGCACCGTTTCGTCATCGTTGCCGTGGCTCCTCTTTTCATTTCCGCCACGATGACGAATGCTTCTTAATATGCTCTTGTCAACTTTTCTTAAAATTGCATAAAACTTGAGCATGTCATCCGCATCATGTTAACAACATTAAGATGGCTTAAATTATTGTTGCACCTAATTACTAATGCATGTGGGGATTTACCGGATTTGTTGTTTGCATATCCGGCCCCATTTAAATTGCTTAGATTGTGTAGTTTACTCATGTTTCACCTCTTGCCATGTTAACCAACCTTTAATATTGTTGAGTACATAACCGGGAGAGAACTAAATAAGTCATGTGGTGTTTTCTTCAATATGCAACTCCGTTGCATATTGAGCTCCACTTAATTTGTAGGATTGCTTGTGCACTTTGCCATGCCATGCATATTAAACCGGACATGCATCATACTTGGTTGTGCATCGTGCCATGCTTATGTGGTGGTTGTTTTACTTTGTTGTTTGCTTCTTTCCGGTGTTGCTTCTTCGGGTTAGTTCCGATAACGTCGCGTTGGTGAGGATCCGTTCGACTACGTCCGTTTGCCTTCTTCATGTACTCGTTTTTCTTCCTTGCGGGATTTCAGGCAAGATGACCATACCCTCGAAATAACTTCTATCTTTGCTTGCTAGATGCTCGCTCTTTTGCTATGCCTATGCTATGATACCTACCACTTGCTTATCATGCCTCCCATATTGTTAAGCCAAGCCTCTAACCCACCTTGTCCTAGCAAACCATTGTTTGGCTGTGTTACCGCTTTGCTCAGCCCCTCTTATAGCGTTGTTAGTTGCAGGTGAAGATTGGAGTTTGTTCCATGTTTGGAACATGGATATTTGCTAGGATATCACAATATCTCTTATTTAATTAATGCATCTATATACTTGGTAAAGGGTGGAAGGCTCGGCCTTATGCCTGGTGTTTTGTTCCACTCTTGCCGCCCTAGTTTCCGTCATATCGGTGTTATGTTCCCGGATTTTGCGTTCCTTACGTGGTTGGGTTATAATGGGAACCCCTTGACAGTTCACCTTGAATAAAACTCTTCCAGCAAGGCCCAACATTGGTTTTACCATTCGCCCCCTAGCCTTTTCTTTCCCTTGGGTAGGCCTGCCCAAGGGTCATCTTTATTGAACCGCCGGGACAGTGCTCCTCTGAGTGTTGGTCCAACCCAGAGCACCGTGCGGGGCCGTCCCTTGGCAACTTGGGTTACGTTGGCTCCTGTACGCTTAGCTTATCCGGTGTGCCCTGAGAACGAGATATGTGCAGCTACTATCGGGATTTGTCGGCACAGAGGGTGGTCTTGCTGGACTTGTTTTAACATTGTCGAGGATGTCTTGTAACCGGGATTCTGAGTCTGATCGGGTCTTCCCGCTAGAAGGAATATCCTTCGTTGACCGTGAGAGCTTGTGATGGGCTAAGTTGGGACACCCCTGCAGGGATTTGAACTTTCGAAAGCCGTGCCCGCGGTTATGGGTAGATGGAAATTTGTTAACGTCCGGTTGTAGAAAACATGAAGTTGACTTTAATTAAAATACATCAGCCGCGTGTGTAGCCGTGATGGTCTCTTCTCGGCGGAGTCCGGGAAGTGAACACGGTGTTGGAGTTATGCTTGACGTAGGTTGTTCTAGGATCACTTCTTGATCATAGTTGTTCGACCGTGCTTTTGCCTTCTCTTCTCGCTCTCTTTTGCGAATAGGTTAGCCACCATATATGCTAGTCGCTTGCTGCAGCTCCACCTCATACCTTTACCTTACCCATAAGCTTAAATAGTCTTGATCGCGAGGGTGTGAGATTGCTGAGTCCCCGTGACTCACAGATACTTCCAAAACTAGTTTGCAGGTGCTGATGTTACCGAGTAGGTGACGCAACCATGCTCAAGGAGGAGCTCGATGAAGATATTGTCCTTTATGTTGTTTCGTTCTAGTTGATCAGTAGTGGAGCCCAGTTGGGGTCGATCGGGGATCTGTGTAGCATGTGGGGTAGTCTTCTTTTATTTTGGTTCCGTAGACGAACCTTGATTGTATCTGGATGATGTAATGCTTTATTCATGTAATTGTGTGAAGTGGCGATTGTAAGCCAACTATGTATCTTTTCCCTTATTGTATTACGTGGGTTGTTTGCGAAGATTACCTCACTTGCGACATTGCTTTCAATGCGGTTATGCCTCTAAGTCGTGCTTCGACACGTGGGAGATATAACCGCATCGAGGGCGTTACACCGAGAATGTGATATGATGAACCTCCAGAATAAGGAATTAATCACTTGGATGAAATAAGAATAAGAATTACGTTATGCGTATCCTTCACCAATTTAAATTGATGACAAGCAGCGGATTTGACATACTACTTATTCTCGTAGAGAGCATTAAGATAGATATAGCGCCAACTTGGGAAAATATTGAACGAACCACCGGTAGGATAGAAATAACAAATAAATTGATATGATAATGAAAGAAGAGAATTCTTGAACGAACCACCGTAAGAACTGAAAATGAACGAATAAAACATGAAGAAACTCCGAGAAGGATTTGCAAATAAATGAAGATGCTTGAGAGAATTTAGATCCAACTGAAACGAAGAGATCACGCGCTGATTAAAGAATGATGCACCAGTGAGATTTGGGGAACGAGAGCTGAAAGCTGAGAATGAACAAGTCTTCTGAAATGATGGGCTCCGGATAATCGAACTGAAAAATACCCTTGAATATCTCCTGATGGGTGAAAAGGATTCTCACAATCGAAAATAATTATGAGAGGATGGCAACAAGCTAGCACCATGAATCTTGAAGAGAATGGAGCAAGATTAAAGAGAAACTCTTCTTCGGTCTTCAATATCTGAGAATGACGATGAGAAACACCACCAAATTGTTGAGATACTCCGGGATGAAAAATGGAAAGGTTGAACCAACGATGAAAGAATTTGAAAGATTAAGGAGAAAGGCATTTGACTGATGATAACTCATTCTTACATCAAACTTGGAAAAGAATTTGAGAGTAACGCCAGGAAAATAAGAAGAGTCAGGTAAGATCCTGGGAAAAGACCTGTGGGTTATGGCCCACTCAAAAGATACACCGTTGAATGATTTGAAGGAGAGATTGCACCGGTTGAATTAAATGGCTTGAATAAGATAGGACCTCGAAATAGCTTGAATGGATGCAAAGTGAAAACACAAATCTTCGAAATATCTTCAGCACTCCGGAACAAATGAATAGCGAGAGGTGAATGATTAAGAATTGCACCGGCATGAGAAAGCATTGAAACGAGGAAAGGATATGATCCACAAAGCTTGACTTGAAAGCACCAGAGATGAAAAGAATGAAGAATGACGAACTTGAGGCTCCGTTAGAATCTTCATGAGAATCACCGGATAAGAACATTGACGGAAAAGGAATGGAGAGACTTCACAAGAATAAAAGGATACTTGGTTAAGACATCAGATTCCTTGAAGAAAAAGGGTGGGTGGGCGGGAAAAACAAAGGCAACTTGGGACGGAAGAAATAAGCACCATTGACGAAAACTGAGATTGGATCTTGCAAATGTTGAAATGATCGGATCCACTTGACGAGAAACACGTCGGTAGAGAATAAATTGAGATGACAATCTTGATGATCAACAAAGGATTAGCATTCCCATAGATATATGAGAACATCGCTTAGGGAAGGTATGGAATCAACACTTGACATCAAAGCAACTCGAATACCACAACTCAAAAACAAAAACAAAGGATTGGCTTGCGGAATAAGCCGGAACAAACATATGATAGAGATTTCGTCCAAAGTTTTCGTGGTGGGGCCTACACGGGCTCGATCATACAGCACCATCATGTACAAGGCAGTGCACATGACATACGAAGCGTCCCCGAGTCGGCATAGCCAAGGACTCTTTAAGACACAACGAGACCACTGTAAAACCAACCGTGGATAGGCGGACCACTAGACGTCGAACCCCAATTTCATATCATACATCTGTCGGAAAGATATCCTAAGAGCTACTTGAATTCCCACTTATAAACTCCCAAAAATTTCTGGTTATGCAATCAGGTGTTGGGGATACAGGGGAAGCATAATATCTCACCCAAAACTAGCAATTCCTACATCCAGCTGTATCCATCCTTCAACACATAACCAAGAAACCTTCGGAAATCATCTACCTCAACCTTCGAAAAGCATCTATTATACGAGTTATGGCAATACTCCCGAACTCCCGCCCCAGTACTGGGTGGTGTCGAGGTTATCTCACCAACAACTACATAAAAGAGATTTTTGATGTCGGCGAAACTAAGCTCAGGTATTCCAGAACTGCAACGATAAAATTGTGACGACAACACCTCGGAGGTCAACTCCCCGGGACACTGCCACAACCCCTAAATGTCAGGAGGCACCAAGAACAATGTTCTTGTCACAAAACCATCGGAACGATTCCAAGATACCCGCATGATCCTAAAAAAAATTAGTGAAATTTGAGAAGAGAAGAGTCAAAACTCTACGTCAGGATGCCTCACCAGAGAAACGAAGGGACTGAGGAGTAAAAAGAAGTCCTAACTCTCCGATATATATAATCCTAAATGACTCAAAACCTTTCTAGACTCAATAACGCCAGCGATTCGATCAAGCAGGGGGCTCCTAAGGTCGGGGAAGGCTCTGATTACCAACTTGTAACGCCCTCGATGCGGCTATATCTCCCACATGTCGAAGCACGAATTAGAGGCATAACCGCATTGAAAGCAGTGTCGCAAGTGAGGTAATCTTCACACAACCCATGTAATACATAATGGAAAGAGATACATACTTGGCTTACAATCGCCACTTCACACAATTACATGAATAAAACATTACATCATCCAGATACACACAAGGTCCGACTACGGAACCCAAAATAAAAGAAGACTACCCCAAATGCTACACAGATCCCCGATCGACCCCAACTGGGCTCCACTACTGATCGACTAGAACGAAACAACACAAAGGACAAGATCTTCATCGAGCTCCTCCTTGAGCTTGGTTGTGTCATCTGCACGGTTCAATGGCACCTGCAAGCTGGTTTTGGAAGTATCTATGAGTCACGGGGACTCAGCAATCTCACACCCTCGCGATCAAGACTATTTAAGCTTATGGGTAAGGTAAAAGGTATGAGGTGGAGCTGCAGCAAGCGGCTAGCATATATGGTGGCTAAACATACGCAAATGAGAGCGAGAAGAGAAGGCGAGGCACGGTCGATAAAACTATGATCAAGAAGTGATCCTAGAACAACCTACGTTAAACATAACTCCAACACCGTGTTCACTTCCCGGACTCCGCCGAGAAGAGACCATCATGGTTACACACGCAGTTGATGCATTTTAATTAAGGTCAACTTCAGGTTTTCTACAACCGGACATTAACAAATTCCCATCTGCCCATAACCGCGGGCACGGCTTTTGAAAGTTCAAATCCCTGCAGGGGTGTCCCAACTTAGCCCATTACAAGCTCTCACGGTCAACGAAGGATATTCCTTCTAGCGGGAAGACCCGATCAGACTCAGAATCCCGGTTACAGGACATTTCGACAATGGTAAAACTAAACCAGCAAAGCCACCCGAATGTGCCGACAAATCCCGATAGGAGCTACATATCTCGTTCTCAGGGCACACCGGATTGTCCAAGGTTCCGGTAGGCCAGCCCAGAGTTGCCCCTGGTGGCCACCGGCAGCTGACAAGTTGGACCAACACTCAGAGGAGCACTGGCCCGGGGGTTTAATAAAGATGACCCTTGAGCCGGCCGACTCAAGGGAAAGAAAAGGGCTAGGTGGCAAATGGTAAAACCAATGTTGGGCCTTGCTGGAGGAGTTTTATTCAAGGCGAACTGTCAAGGGGTTCCCATTATAACCCAACCGCGTATGGAACGCAAAATCCGGGAACATAACACCGATATGACGGAAACTAGGGCGGCAAGAGTGGAACAAAACACCAGGCATAAGGCCGAGCCTTCCACCCTTTACCAAGTATATAGATGCATTAATTAGATAAGAGATATTGTGATATCACAACAAGTAAACATGTTCCAACAAGGAACAACACCTGCATGTTCCAACAAGGAACAAACTTTAATCTTCACCTGCAACTAACAACGCTATAAGAGGGGCTGAGCAAAGCGGTAAAATAGCCAGAAAACGGTTTGCTAGAACAAGGTGGGTTAGCGGCTTGGCTCAACAATATGGGAGGCATGATAAGCAAGTGGTAGGTATCGTAGCATAGGCATAGCAAAAGAGCGAGCAATCTGGCCAGCAAAGATAGAAGTGATTTCGAGGGTATGGTCATCTTGCCTAAAATCCCGCAAGGAATAAGAATGAGTCCATGAAGAAGATAAACGGACGTAGTCGAACGGATCCTCACAACACGATGTTACCGAATTACCGAGAAGAAGTACACCGGAAAGAAAGCAAACAACATAGTAAACAACCACCACATAAGCATGGCACGATGCGCAAACAAGTATGATGCATGTCCGGTTTAATGAGGCATGGCATGGCAAAGTGCACAAACAATCGTACAAATTAAGTCGAGCTCAATATGCAACGGAATTGCATATTGAAGAAACACCACATGACTTATTTAGTTCTCTCTCGTTTATGTACCCAACAATATTAAATGTTGTTAAACATGACAAGAGGGTGAAGCAAAGTAAAACTACCTATCTTGTCAAGTTTAAATGAGGCCGGAAGCAACGAACAACAATTCCGGTAAATCCCCATATGCATTAGCGATTTAATGCAACAACAATTTTAAACATCTTAAAGTTGTTAACATGATGCAGATGACATGTTCAAGTTTATGCAATATTTATGAAAAATGTTGACATGATAAGATATGAGGCATTTGCCATCATGACGGAAACGAAAGGGGTGCCACGACAATGAATCCGAAAGTGATGCCACGGCAAGATATTGGTTTCCGGTAACTCGATTGAGATATTGATGCAAAGGGGAAGTGTGCGGGAGCGTGTCGTGCAAGATGGTGGGGTGATCCCGGTAACCGGGTTCCCCACGAATTAGCGGCAGAAGAGGAGGACCGAGCAAGAGACAACTCAAGCACGGTGTAAACATAGGGTGCAACTCATACAACACATGCAAACATTCTCGGACGGTCGCCTTGGGGTTATACCTTCGAAGCGTGCGTTTCGAAGCGTATCAGTTCGATGCAAAGTAGAGGAAGTAGATTTTCTCGCCACGTTCGTCGAGGTAGTAGTTGTACTCATGCCGTAGTGGAAGTAGTGGTTCGCGTCGATGGTAGTGGTACATAGCAATCATGGACGAACTTGAGGGTCATCGGTAGACGTTCACGGTTCTTTGGCGATGGTTGTGGTACATGTTCCGTAGATGTTCGGGCGGAAGTAGTGGTATACATTCCGAAGGCGTTCGAGCCATCGGTAGCGGTACTTGGTGAATCCCGAAACGGTCTTGGC
This sequence comes from Triticum urartu, assembly GCF_056163025.1. Lineage (NCBI taxonomy): Eukaryota > Viridiplantae > Streptophyta > Magnoliopsida > Poales > Poaceae > Triticum > Triticum urartu. The sequence continues at coordinate 206,293,510 of NC_141876.1, read as the reverse complement.
ATCTTCGCGCGTTGGGGTACTTGGCGTTTTCATGTAGTCAAACTTGAGGGTCTCGACATCGTGATACTTAGCACAATCCGCATAGGCGTGCACTTGTTGTCGAGGGGCTTGATGGTCTTAGGCAAAACGAAGGGGTACTTGGTGACTCCAATGTCTTCGGAGCGACGGTAGTGGTTCTCGTATCATCGTGGAAGTAGTCGTACTCGGCGATAATGGTACTTGGCGTTTCGTTCGGTACTCGTTCAAGCATCCAAGGTCTTTGGCGCTACGGTAGTCGAACTTGACGTTTTCAAGGGGCTCCGGATGTCGTGGTACTTGGCGAATCCGCATGGTCTTCGAGGGACTTGGTGAAAACCATTCAGGGAGGAAGCAATGGGACTCAGTAACGGCGAACTTGGCGAAGCAGGCAGGGGCTTGGCACAGTGGATGTGTTTCCGATGAAGCTGCTTGCTGGCAGCGGCTGGAAACAGAGGCGGGGGCATCGGTGTGATGGAGGCGGAGCAGAGGAGGGGCGAGGCAAGTAGAAGGCATGCATGCGAAGGCGAAGCAGGGAGCCGGAGCTCCTGATCTGGCGGCGGGGAACTCCAACGGAGTAGGCAGGACGGCAGCGACAGCCATGGGGCTCCTGCTCCTGCTGGTGACGACGAAAAACAGGCGCGGCCGTGGATGAGGAGAAAGGAGGAGGCACCCCGATCCGACGGCGGCCAGCAGCGGCTCCGGCGTCCGGCACGATCGAGGGAGCAGGCGAACGGGCGCAGCTCCATGGCGAGGCAGCGGCGTTGGAGGAGGTCGGGCGACGGCTCCTGCTCGACGACAGGCGAGGCAGCAAGGAGGAGGCGATCGAGGAAGCTCGGGTTGTGCCCCTGTGCACGAACGAAGAGAGGGAAGGAGATGGGGATCGGGCTTGAGCGCGTGCTCTCTACTCCTGGCGGCGCGAGATGGACCCGGGGGGAAGGCAATGAGGGGAGGTGCTATGGGGTGAGGGAGAGGGCGAGAGGATCAAGAGGATCGAGCGTGTGGCGCCTCCCTGGCGGCGGGCACGGGAACGAGAGGGAGAGGACGAGGAGAGGCTGAGGGTCGCTCGGGCCTAGGGTTAGGAGAAGGTGTCCTTGGGGCCGGCCCAGTGGGGAGTTAAAAGGCTAGGGCCTTGGGCCTTTTGGTGGAGATTCTAAGAGGCCAGCAATGCAGGCTGCCTCTCATTCTCTCTATTAAACTATTTCCTTTAACAGAAAAAGCATAGAGAGAAGAGAAAAGAAGAGGGGGGTTAGGGAAAGAATTACGCACGAGGGATAATTTTTACGGACTCGTAAAAATGTGCACGGTCCACGAAAAATAGGAGAGGCATGATTGCAAGAATTTAATTCAAAGTCATTTGAATTTAATTCAAATGGTTCGGATAGGAAGTGAGGGTTAGGAAGGTCCAAAAATGTTTGGATTTTTGGAGGAGCCCCGGTAAAAGGGAAAAGAATTATTGGGCAAGGTTTGGAGATCAACTCGAGGCATAAAAGGCATGGGGTTATTTTTGCAAGTGTGTTTATGGGTGAATCCAAATTAATGGAATATTTATAAAAGCTCCCTAAATATCGGGAGGATATGTTATAAAGAGAAGTCACTCTTCCCTCGATTTAAATGGATCAAAGATCCACACAAATTATTTAGTTGAGATGCAAAAGATTTATGACATGACGCAATGCACATGATGCAAAGATGAATGTAATGAACCAAACAATTCACACGACTGAACCCGGAAACCCTAGAAGGCATCTGAAGCTCCGGTCTTGGGGCGTCACAACACTCCACCACTACGAGAGGATCTCGTCCCGAGATCTAGAATGGCACCGCAGGGAAAACGGAAGAGAAAGAGGAGAGGTAAAACTAAGTTGCTTCTCTGAACAAACGAGTGAAACCGAAGAACCTTGAGATGTTGAACAGATAGGAAGAAAGAATGCAACGTAGACGAACGAAGTTGGAAACACTCCGTTAAGAAAGAGGAACAAGGAAGAGCAAATTTGGGCAGGACTCCGATTGAAAAGAAAAGGAATTGAATAAGAACTTGATAAGATGAGAAGATAGTTGATGAAATCACAACACACTGCCTCCAGAACTATTGAAAGAATGGAACAAGGGGTAAGAAAGATCTCAGACAGCACTCCGGTTGAGAAGGGAGGTAAAACTTGATAAGATGAGAGAACTTGAAAAGAGGGCACAACACTCCGGTTAAAAGGATAAGCATGAAAAGATCATGATCCTAAAAATCCGAGATGAAGAGTGAAGAGAGCAACATCACAATGCCTCCGGAAGGAATACAAGAATGGAACTATAGGAACGGAGAAAAAACAACATCTTCTACCTCAAATGAGCTTGAAAGCATCTTTAGCAGAAGGGTCGAATGTAGTTGTTGAAAAACCAACAACGAAAAGAGTAAACTTGTAGTGGGCTTATGGAGAACATCTCAAAACTATGAGGTGAAATTCTGCCACTAACGAAACAATAGATTGGCTTGATAACAAGAAGGAGACGAGAAACTTATTCACCGGAAGGATAAAAGAAGAACTTGGGTCATTTATGAGCACCATAGATAGCAACAGTCCTTAGGGAAGGCTTTAGGAGAAATATAACCCAAGATAGTTCCAATGAAGAGATTGATGGATTTAAAATATGTCATTCTTAACAACATGTGAATCATGGAACATGAACTCAAATTATCAAGAATGACATAATACCACCTCTAATGATACGTAGAAAGAATTGGACTCCGGATTGCAAGATGAAGAAAAACTTGAGCTTCTCTGAAAAGAAACTTGATGAACATTTAGAGAATGAATTAAATCCTTTATGATCCATCATGTAGCGCCTCCATGAAGAACTCCGGTAACAAAAGAATAAACACATGAAAGGAAAAGAGAAGTTGAAAACACAAGGTGAGGACTTGCAATGATTAGATGGATCTCCATGGAGAAATAATTGGAAGAAGTTGGAACTCCGGGAAAAAAGAGAAGATGAAACAATTGAAATCAGGAATTTGATGAGCCTCCGGAATAAAGAATGGAAAGGTTGAGAGAACGGTGAAAAGAATTTAACCGATCTTGGATAAAGGCATTTGACTGACGATAAATCATTCTTACGTCAAACTTTGAAAAGAAATTTGAGGATAGCTCCGGGAAAAAAAGAGTCAGGTAACATCCTAGGAAAAGACCTGTGGGTTAGGGCCCACTCAAGAGAAACACCATTGAAATGATTTAAAGAGAGAGAGATTGCGCCGGTTGAAGTAAAAGACTTGAATGAGGTAACATCCTTGAAAGATCTTGAACGAATGCAGAGCGGAAACACGAATCTTCGAGATATCTTGAGCACTCCGGAACAATTGATAGTGAGAAATGAATGAATATGAGGAGCACCGGCAAGAGAAGGTATTTGAAACGAGGAAAAGGAATATGATCAATATGAAAAGCTTGATTTGAAACCACCGGAGACGAAAATAACGAATAATGATAAACTTGAGGCTCCGTTAGTATCTTCATGAGAATCACCAGATAAGAACATTGAAGAAAAAGAATGGAGAGACTTCACATGAATAAAATGGATACTTGATTAAGAAATATGAATCCTTAAAGAAAAAGGGTGGGCGGGCGGGAAAAACAAAGGCAACTTGGGGCGAATGAAACAAACAACGTTGAGAAGAACTGATAATTGCTCTTGCACATGTTGACGTGATCGGATCCACTTGAAGGGAGACACGCCGATTGAACAAGATTGGCAAAACAATCTCGATTATCAAGAAGGATTTGTATTCACATAGGAACATGAGAACACCACTTAGGAAAGGTATGGAATCAACATTTGACTTCAAAGCAACTCGCATACCACAACAAAACCAAAAACAAAGGATTGGCTTGCAGAATAAGCCGGAACAAACATATGATAGAGATTTCGTCTGAAGTTTTCATGGTGGGGCCTACACGGGATCGATCGTACAGCACCATCATGTACAAGGCAGTGCACATGACATACGAAGCGTCCCCGAGTCGGCATAGCCAAGGACTCTTTAAGACACAACGAGACCACTATAAAACCAACCGTGGATAGGCGGACCACTAGACGTCGAACCCCAATTTCATATCATACATCTGTCGGAAAGATATCCTAAGAGCTACTTGAATTCCCACTTATAAACTCCCGAAATTTTCTGGTTATGCAATCAGGTGTTGGGGATACAGGGGAAGCATAATATCTCACCCAAAACTAACAAATCCTACATCCATCTATATCCATCCTTCAACACATAACCAAGAAACATTCGGAAATCGTTTACCTCAACCTTCGAAAAGCATCCGTTATACGAGTTATGGCAATACTCCCGAACCCCCGCCCCAGTACTGGGTTGCGTCGAGGTTATCTCACCAACAACTGCATAAAAGAGATTTTTGATGTTGGCGAAACTAAACTCAGGTATTCCAGAACTGCAACGATAAAATTGTGACGACAACACCTCGGAGCTCAACTCCCGGGACAGTGCCACAACCCCTAAATGACAGGAGGCACCAAGAACAATGTTCTTGTCACAAAACCATCGGAACGATTCCAAGATACCCGTGTGATCCTAAAAAAAATTAGTGAACTTTGAGAAGAGAAGAGTCAAAACTCTACGTCAGGATGCCACACCAGAGCGACGAAGGGACTGAGGAGTAAAAAGAATTCCTAACTCTCCGATATATATAATCCTAAATGACTCAAAACATTTTTCTAGACTCAACAATGCCAACGATTCGATCAAGCAGGGGGCTCCTAAGGTCGGGGAAGGCTCTGATTACCAACTTGTAACGCCCTGGATGAGGCTATATCTCCCACGTGTCGAAGCACGACTTAGAGGCATAACCGCATTGAAAGCAATGTCGCAAGTGAGGTAATCTTCACAAACAACCCACGTAATACAATAAGGGAAAAGATACATAGTTGGCTTACAATCGCCACTTCACACAATTACATGAATAAAGCATTACATCATCCAAATACAATCAAGGCCCGACTACGGAGCCAAAATAAAAGAAGACTACCCCAATGCTACACAGATCCCCGGTCGACCCCAACTGGGCTCCACTACTGATCAACTAGAACGAAACAACACAAAGGACAAGATCTTCATCGAGCTCCTTGAGGGAGTCCTGGATTAGGGGGTGTTCGGATAACCGGACTATACCTTCAGCCGGACTCCTGGACTATGAAGATACAAGATTGAAGACTCCGTCCCGTGTCCGGAAGGGACTTTCCTTGGCGTGGAAGGCAAGCTTGGCGATACGGATATGAAGATCTCCTACCATTGTAACCGACTTTGTGTAACCCTAACCCTCTCCGGTGTCCATATAAACCGGAGGGTTTTAGTCCGTAGGACAACGTACACATCAACAATCATACCATAGGCTAGCTTCTAGGGTTTAGCCTCCTCGATCTTGTGGTAGATCTACTCTTGTACTGCCCATATCATCAATATTAATCAAGCAGGACGTAGGGTTTTACCTCCATCGAGAGGGCCCGAACCTGGGTAAAACTTCGTGTCCCTTGTCTCCTGTTACCATTCGGCCTAGACGCACAGTTCGGGACCCCCTACCCGAGATCCGCCGGTTTTGACACCGACATTGGTGCTTTCATTGAGAGTTCCTCTGTGTCGTCGCCATCAGGCTCGATGGCTCCTACGATCATCAATAGCGATGCAGTCTAGGGTGAGACCTTCCGCCCCGGACAAATTTTCGTCTTCGGCTGCTTCGCACTGCGGGCCAATTCGCTTGGCCGTCTGGAGCAGATCGAAAGCTACGCCCCCGGCCGTCAGGTCAGATTTGGAAGTTTAAACTACACAGCTGACATCCGCGGGGACTTGATCTTCGACGGATTCGAGCCACTGCCGAGCGCGCCGCACTGTCACGGCGAGCATGATTTAGCTCTGCCGCCGAACAGTGCCCTGGAGGCCGCACCCGCGTCAGCTCCGACCCTTAATTCGGAGCCAACTGCGTCGATCGAGGATGGGCGGTTGGACGCCACCTCGGGGGCTGCGACCCCAACGGCGATTGAGCCGAACACCAGCCCCGTACTCTGCGAGACTCGTGACTCCAAGGAGCCGAACTCCTCTCTGGACTCCGAACCCTCCACGCCCCTGCCGATCGAATCCAATTGGGCGCCGATCATGGAGTTCACTGTCGCGGACATCTTTCAGCACTCGCCTCTCGGCGATATCCTGAAGTCACTGAAGTCTCTCTCTTTATCAGGAGAGCCCTGGCCGGACTACGGTCAGCAAGGTTGGGGTACGGACGATGAAGAAATTCAAAGCCCACCCACCACCCACTTTGTAGCCACTGTCGACGACTTAATCGACATGCTCGACTTCGACTCCGAAGACATCGACGGTATGGACGCCGATGAAGGAGATGATGAAGAACCAGCGCCTACTAGGCCCTGGAAAGCCACCTCATCATATGACATATACATGGTGGACACCCCAAAAGAGGGAGATGGCGATGGAACAGCGGAGGATGACCCCTCCAAGAAACAGCCTAAGCGCCGGCGTCAGCGGCACCGCTCAAAATCCCGCCAAAACAAACACGGTGATTCCAGCACGGGAGATAATAATACTCCGGAAAGCGCCGAAGAAAACCCCCTCCAGCAAGATTTAGCACAGGAGGATGGAGAAACCAGCCCTCATGAGAGAGCGGCAGACAGAGAGGTCGAGGACGATAATTATATGCCTCCCTCCGAAGACGAGGCAAGACTCGACAACGATGAATTCACCATGCCAGAGGATCCCGTCGAGCAAGAGCATTTTCAACGCAGGCTTATGGCCACGGCAAGAAGCCTCAAGAAAAAACAACAACAGCTTAGAGCTGATCAAGATTTGCTAGTCGACAGATGGACTGATGTCCTTGCGGCCGAAGAGCATAAACTCGAACGCCCCTCCAAGAGCTACCCAAAGCGCAGGTTGCTACCCCGATTAGAGGAGGAAGCACTTGATGCGGCCGACCGGCCAGCTCGTGGTCGCGACAGAGAGGCCTCTCGGCCCTCCACTCAAGCCGCACCCCGTACCAAGGCACGGGAATATGCGCCGGACTTACGAGACATGTTGGAGGACAAGGCAAGGCAAACAAGATCGATCTACGGATCGCGTGGGCACCCCATGGCTCGAGACGGTAACCGTCACGCCGGCCACAAATTCGACGGGGCCGAACACAGTAGACAAGGCTCATTGGAGCTACGTCATGATATAGCCCAGTACAGAGGCTCCGCACACCCACTCTGCTTTACAGACGAAATAATGGATCATCAAATCCCCGAGGGTTTCAAACCCGTAAACATTGAATCATATGATGGCACAACAGATCCTGCGGTATGGATCGAGCATTATCTCCTTCATATCCACATGGCCCGCGGCGATGATTTCCACGCCATCAAATACCTCCCACTCAAGCTTAAAGGACCAGCTCGGCATTGGCTTAACAGCTTGCCAACAGGATCAATCAGTTGTTGGGAGGACCTGGAAGCCGCATTACTCGACAATTTCCAGGGCACTTATGTGCGACCCCCAGACGCCGATGACCTAAGTCACGTAATTCAGCAGCCAGAGGAATCGACCAGGCAATTCTGGACACGGTTCCTAACAAAGAAAAATCAAATAGTCGACTGTCCGGACGCTGAGGCCCTAGCAGCCTTCAAGCACAATATCCGTGACGAGTGGTTGGCCCGGCGCCTTGGACAGGAAAAGCCGAAATCTATGGCAGCACTCACGACACTCATGACCCGCTTTTGCACGGGAGAAGATAGCTGGCTTGCTCGTAGCAACAATATGACCAAGAACCCTGGTAATTCGGACAACAGGGACAGTAGTGGCAGGTCGCGTCGCAACAAGCAGAAGCGCCGCATTAACGGCGACAATGCTGAGGATACGGCAGTTAATGCCGGATTCAGAGGCTCTAAATCCGGTCAGCGGAAAAAGCCATTCAAAAGAAATCCTAGGGGCCCGTCCGGTTTGGACCGAATACTCGACCGCTCGTGCCAGACACATGGCACCCCCGAAAAGCTGGCCAATCACACCAACAGGGATTGTTGGGTGTTCAAGCAGGCAGGCAAGTTAAACGCTGAAAATGAAGACAAGGGGTTGCATAGCGATGACGACGAGGAGCCCCGGCCGCCGAACAACAGTGGACAGAAGGGTTTTCCCCCACAAGTGCGGACGGTGAACATGATATACGCAACCCACGTCCCCAAAAGGGAGCGGAAGCGCGCGTTAAGGGACGTATACGCGGTAGAGCCAGTCGCCCCAAAGTTCAACCCATGGTCCTCCTGCCCGATCACCTTTGATCGAAGGGACCATCCCACTAGCATCCGTCATGGCGGATTTGCCGCATTGGTTCTAGACCCAATTATTGACGGATTTCATCTCACTAGAGTCCTTATGGACGGCGGTAGCAGCCTGAACCTGCTTTACCAGGATACAGTGCGGAAAATGGGCATAGATCCCTCGAGGATTAAGCCCACCAAAACGACCTTTAAAGGCGTAATACCAGGTGTAGAGGCCAACTGTACAGGATCAGTCACACTTGAAGTGGTCTTCGGATCTCCGGATAATTTCCGAAGCGAGGAGTTAATCTTCGACATAGTCCCGTTTCGAAGTGGTTATCACGCACTGCTCGGGCGAACCGCATTCGCTAAGTTCAATGCGGTACCGCATTACGCATACCTTAAGATCAAGATGCCAGGCCCTCGAGGAGTAATTACGGTCAATGGAAACACCGAACGCTCCCTCCAAACGGAGGAGCACACGGCGGCCCTTGCAGCGGAAGTACAAAGCAGCCTCTCCAGGCAGTTCTCCAGTCCGGCCACTAAACGACCGGACACCATCAAGCACGCCCGGAGTAACCTACAACAAGACAGCCTGGCACGATCCGAGCAGGCGTAGCAATGCGGCCCCAACCCCAACCCTCGCAAAAAGGCGATGCTAGTACTTCGCGTACATAACTACGCTCTAGAGATACCATGGGCACAGGGGGAGGGGCACCATCACGGCATGCCCAAAACACGGCTTAAACCGTACCAGGGGCTCCCGATTTTTTAATTTTCTCTTACTTTCAGGACTCCATCCTTCGGAAGGCCTGTTTGGCAGTTCAATTGCCGCACAAACGATGCAAGAACCAGGGAAGCAGACAAGCCACGCCGCATTACGGAACTCCCAGGTGGTCTCTATCACGAGCAGTATACCCGTTCCACATACTATTCCGCAGCTTGCCCCTGGAACGGACATGTTAACTAGTCCAACCTTCCACTTATCGCATTACTTGTATTGTTCTGCCTTGATCGCACCCCTTTTTAATAACTAATGCATAGCTTTCATCTATTTTTGCATTACCTTTTGTCTTTATATATGTTCCTTAATGACATGTTGCACCCGTACACGTTGGTACGGCCAAAATACGCCAGGGGCTTTAGTACCCATCAATATGGTGTGAGAAGTCCGAACACTTTAAAAAGTGCGGCACCCCGAACTTATAGCATTATATGCATCGGCTCCGAATCATGTCTTGGATCAATAGTTGGGTTTGCCCGGCTCCTATATTTTGGTGCCTTACGTTCCGCTATATCGGCTAAGGTAGCACTAGGAGAACCACTGCGATTGTGCCCCAGTTGAGCTGGGTCGAGCACCTCAGTGGAGAAAGCTAAAACTGACTGTCATGATGAAGCGAGAGCTGGTCGCTGTTCGAGAGGTTTTTTCGAGTCCCTAAAGACTTATGCCGCTTAGGGCAAGGAGCCGGCTCTGTCCGGCCAAGGCGTGGATAGCGCCCCGAACTCAGTCTTCTGAATACCAGGGGCTTCGCCGAAATTTAAAATTATAGAATTCTATGGCTAAGTGAGAGTGTTCACGCATTATAGTCCGATTGCCTTGTTCGTTGGGCTGAGCGCCTCCCTCGAAGGACCCAAACATGGGGAAAAGAGTGCTCAGGTTTATCCCCGAACACCCCAGCACTAGCAGCACGGGGGCAGAAGCCGACGACTCGCCATCTCTCAGAATTGATAAACAGCCGCACAGAAGGTAATATTTTAAATTCCAACAGCATTGCTTAGCGCATATAAACAAGTTTTCAGTGCATAGGACAAAACGAGCAAGTTTCACTCAAAAATTACATCCCTAGAACATTCATCCGCCACAAGGCAGGCACCCTTCAGAACATCCTTATAGTAATTCTCGGGCTTGCGATGCTCTTTCCCCGGCGGTGGCCCGTCCTTCACAAGCTTCTCAGCATCCAGCTTGCCCCAGTGCACCTTAGCACGGGCAAGGGCCCTACGGGCACCTTCAATGCAGACGGAGCGCTTGATGACTTCGAGCCTTGGACAGGCCTCCACCAGCCGCCGCACCAGCCCGAAATAGCTCCCAGGCAGAGCCCCTCCAGGCCACAGCCGAACAATGAGGCCCTTCATGGCCTGTTTGGCCGCCTTGTGGAGCTCGACCAGTTGCTTCAGCTGGTCGCTCAGGGGCACGGGGTGTCCGGCCTCAGCGTACTGAGACCAGAACACCTTCTCCGTCGAGCTGCCCTCCTCGGCTCGATAGAATGCGGCGACATCGGACACACTCCGGGGAAGATCTGCGAACGCTCCTGGAGAGCTCCGGATTCGGGTAAGTAACAAGTAACTCACGTTTATGTGTTTGCTTTGCATAAAGAATGCCTTACCCGCCGCTATCTTCTTCACCTCATCCAACTCCTGGAGAGACTTCTGGGATTCAGCCTTGGCAGACTTGGCATTTTCAATAGCCACCGCGAGCTCGGACGCTTGCGTCTTCGAGTCAAACTCCAAACTCTCATGTTTTTCCATGAGAGCCTGGAGCTCTTGCCGCACCTTGCCAACCTTGGCCTCATACTTCTCCCGCTCGGTGCGCTCCAAGGCCGACCTCTTCTCGGCCTCGACCAGCACTTGCTTAAGGGTCGCCACTTCAGACGTGGCCCCTACAATAGCCACGATAATCCTATCATTCTTTGCAATTGCACCTTTTTATATATATTTAAAAACAAGGTATTTCTCACCTACATTGTCCTCGAGCTGCTTCTTGGCACGCCCGAGCTCTTGCTCAGACCGCTCGAGGTTCTGCTTTAGCGTGTCCACTTCCGCAGTCAGTGCGGCGAACGCAAGCAGAGAAGCCTGCACATGCATATTGACTCATTTCTGTTAGACTCCCGCGAATTTTATTTGATCCTCTATTCGGCTTTTCCTCCCGAACGCCAAACAGAGCATCAGGGGCTACTGTCTATGCGGTAATATTATTTACACATTCTTTACTTACCTCAAAGCATGTTAAAAGGCTAGTACAAGCTTCAGTCAGTCCGCTCTTGGCGGACTGAACCTTCTGGACCACAGCACTCATAATAGTGCGGTGCTCCTTGTCGATGGAGGCGCCTTGGAGCGCCTCCAACATATTGTCCGGCGCCTCCGGTTGGACGGGGGCCACCGGTATGGTGGACTTGCTCCTCTTGGAAGGAGGTCCCCCGCCGGACTCTGGAACCTCTGAAGGTTCCGGAGCGGTGTTCGGCCTAGAGCCGGACTTGGAGCCCTGGGGGGTTTCATCCCCTTTACTCCTGGAGTCCGGGAGGTCGCCTTGCGGCGCCTCCAGGACCACCTCCTCCCGGCTTGGAACCTGTTGGGACAACACTTTGGTGTCGTCCGTAGGGCGGGGGGAGGAAGCCGTCGGAAGCGAGTTCACATCCAACGAGTCCAGTGAGCCGCTCGACGACGCGTCGAGCCGGTCTTTGGTTGGGCTGCATAAACATATTCGACGTAAGGGAAAGCTGTGCAATAAACGAATACTATGAATTACTCTGGTATCCGGATACTTACGATTTTGCCAGGGGCTTGGCCCTGGGCTGCCACTCCTCTCCGCCGCCGTCGGCGTCGGTGGAGCAGTCCGGAGGAAGGGTTTTCCCCTTCTTGGACCCTCCGGCCTCCCCAGAGAGGGCGGCCTTCCTTTTCTTCTCTCCCCCCGCTGGAGGGGGAGAGGTCTCTTCTTCTTCCTCCTCGTCTTCACGGGAGGAATGCGCCTCGGAACCGTCGGATGATGGATCCGAAACCTCCTGGCGTCGGGCACTCTTTCGAGTCCCCGCGGCCTTTTTTGCGGCCTTCTTCTCCGGCACCACATAGGCTGCCGGAACCAGCAGCTTCGCCAGGCGAGCGTCCGCTGGGCCTTCGGGCAAAGGAGCCGGACAGTTGATCTGTCCGGATGTCACCTGCCAATCCTATCAAAGGTAAGGGAGTTTAGATCCCGCATGGAGTCAAACTATGAAAAACTGATACCCTGTAAAAGGAAAAAAACAGCTTACCGCGGGAGCATGACGTTGCGCACTGAATCCACGATCCTCGGTACCGTATGCAGGAGCCTCGGCGCCCTTGAAAAGCACCTTCCAGGCATCTTCATATGGCGTGTCGAAGAGCCTGCTCAGAGTTTGGTGCTGTGCCGGGTCGAACTCCCACAGGTTGAAAGCCCGTTGTTGACACGGGAGGATCAAGCGGATGAGCATAACCTGGACTACTTTGACAAGTTTGAGCTTCTTGTCCACCAGGGTTTGGACGCATGTTTGGAGTCCGGTCAGCTCTCCCTTCTTACCCCACGATAGGCCCGTCTCCTTCCAGGAGGTGAGCCGTGTAGGGGGTCCGGATCAAAACTCAGGGGGTGCGACCCATTCGGCGTCGCGCGGCTCGGTGACGTAAAACCACCCCGATTGCCACCCCTTCAGGGTCTCCACAAAGGAGCCCTCAAGCCATAGGACATTGGCCATCTTGCCCACCATGGCGCCTTCGCACTCTGCCTGGTTGCCGCGCACCACCTTCGGCTTGATGTTGAAAGTCTTGAGCCATAGGCCGAAATGGGGGCGGATGCGGAGGAAGGCCTCGCACACGATGATAAACGCCGAGATGTTGAGGACGAAGTTCGGGGCCAGATCGTGGAAATCCAGGCCGTAGTAGAACATGAGCCCCCGGACAAATGGGTGGAGAGGGAAGCCCAGTCCATGGAGGAAATGGGGGAGGAACACCACCCTCTCATGGGGCCTAGGGGTGGGGATGAGCTGCCCCTTTTTGGGAAGCCAGAACGCGATGTCGTTAGACAGGTATCCGGCTTTCCTCAGCTTTTTGATGTGTCCCTCCATGACGAAGGAGACCATCCACTTGCATCCCGCTCCGAACATGGCTGGAGAAGGTTGAGGTGGGGAGTGCGGACTTGGGCACTGGAGCTCGAGTGCGCAAGAATGGATAGGCGAAGGAGGAAGAAGGCATAGGTGAAAAGGTGGATCCTTATCCCCTTATATGGGTGGACGCAACTACATGTCCCCACCAGCCTGGTAAAACTCGCTTATCTCCAAGCGCCGTAATCAATGGCGCGGTTGGGTTACCCACGCCCGTATTGATGAGAATCCCGGGATAAGGGGACACGATCTCTGCTTTAACAAGACGTGCCAAGGAAACTGCCTCGCATGACGTGTTGAGGTGGGATAATGAAACGACTCGGATAAAGGCTTGGCCGTGGTGTGACACGCTATGGAATACGTCAGCAGATTAGATTGGTGTAAATATTATTCTCTCTATGGCAATATGTGGAAACTTATTTTGCAAAGCCGAACACTATCTTTGTGTTCAAAATCTTCTATGAAGTACTTGGAGGAGGAACCCGCCTTGCAATGCCGAAGACAATCTGCGCGCCGGACTCATCGTCATTGAAGCCTGGTTCAGGGGCTACTGAGGGAGTCCTGGATTAGGGGGTGTTCGGATAGCCAGACTATACCTTCAGCCGGACTCCTGGACTATGAAGATACAAGATTTAAGACTCCGTCCCATGTCCGGAAGGGACTTTCCTTGGCGTGGAAGGCAAGCTTGGCGATACGGATATGAAGATCTCCTACCATTGTAACCGACTTTGTGTAACCCTAACCCTCTCTGGTGTCTATATAAACTAGAGGGTTTTAGTCCGTAGGACAACGTACACATCAACAATCATACCATAGGCTAGCTTCTAAGGTTTAGCCTCCTCGATCTCGTGGTAGATCTACTCTTGTACTACCCATATCATCAATATTAATCAAGCAGGACGTAGGGTTTTACCTCCATCGAGAGGGCCCGAACCTGGGTAAAACTTCGTGTCCCTTGTCTCCTGTTACCATCCGGCCTAGACGCACAGTTCGGGACCCCCTACCTAAGATCCGCCGGTTTTGACACCGACACTCCTCCTTGAGCTTGGTTGCGTCATCCGCACGGTTCAACGGCACCTGCAAGCTGGTTTTGGAAGTATCTGTGAGTCACGGGGACTCAGCAATCTCACACCCTTGCGATCAAGACTATTTAAGCTTATGGGTAAGGTAAAAAGTATGAGGTGGAGCTGCAGCAAGCGGCTAGCATATATGGTGGCTAAACATACGCAAATGAGAGCGAGAAGAGAAGGCGAGGCACGGTCGATAAAACTATGATCAAGAAGTGATCCTAGAACAACCTACGTCAAACATAACTCCAACACCATGTTCACTTCCCAGACTCCGCCGACAAGAGACCATCACGGTTACACACGCGGTTGATGCATTTTAATTAAGGTCAACTTCAGGTTTTCTACAACCGGTCATTAACAAATTCCCATCCGCCCATAACCGGGGACATGGCTTTCGAAAGTTCAAATCCCTGCAGAGGTGTCCCAAGTTAGCCCATCACAAGCTCTCACGGTCAACGAAGGATATTCCTTCTAGCGGGAAGACCCGATCAGACTCAGAATCCCGGTTATAGGACATTTCGACAATGGTAAAACTAAACCAGCAAAGCCACCCGAATGTGCCGACAAATCCCGATAGGAGCTGCACATGTCTCGTTCTCAGGGCACACCGGATTGTCCAAGGTTCTGGTAGGCCAGCCAAGAGTTTCCCCTGATGGCCACCGGCAGCTGACAGGTTGGACCAACACTCAGAGGAGCACTGGCTTGGGGGTTTAATAAAGATGACCCTTGAGCCGGCCGACTCAAGGGAAAGAAAAGGGCTAGGTGGCAAATGGTAAAACCAATGTTGGGCCTTGCTGGAGGAGTTTTATTCAAGGCAAACTGTCAAGGGGTTCCCATTATAACCCAACCGCGTAAGGAATGCAAAATCCGGGAACATAACACCGATATGACGCAAACTAGGGCGGCAAGAGTGGAACAAAACACCAGGCATAAGGCCGAGCCTTCCACCCTTTACCAAGTATATAGATGCATTAATTAAATAAGAGATAATGTGATATCCCAACAAAATATCCATGTTCCAACATGGAACAAATTCCAATCTTCACCTGCAACTAACAACGGTATAAGAGGGGCTGAGCAAAGCAGTAACATAGACAAACAATGGTTTGCTAGGAGAAGGTGGGTTAGAGGCTTGGCTTAACAATATGGGAGGCATGATAAGCAAGTGGTAGGTATCGCAGCATAGGCATAGCAAAAGAGCGAGCAACTAGCAAGCAAAGATAGAAGTGATTTCGAGGGTATGGTCATCTTGCCTGAGATCCGCAAGGAAGAAGAACGAGTCCATGAAGAAGACAAACGGACGTAGTCGAACGGATTCTCACACACACGACGTTAACGGAACTAACCCGAAGAAGCACCACCGGAAAGAAGTAAACAACATAGTAATCAACCATCACATAATCATGGCATGATGCACAACAAGTATGATGCATGTCTGTTTTAATGAGGCATGGCATGGCAAAGTGCACAAGCAATCCTATAAATTAAGTGGAGCACAATATGCAACTCCGTTGCATACTGACGAAACACCACGTGACTTATTTAGTTCGATCTTGTTTATGTACCCAACAATATTAAATGTTGGTTACCATGGCAAGAGGCGAAGCATGAGTAAAATACATAGTTGGGCATTTTAAATGAGGCCGGAAACATCAAACAACAATTCCGGTAAACCCTCATATGCATTTAGCAATTTAATGCAACAACAAATTTAAACATTTTAAAGGTTGTTATCATGATGCGGATGACATGTGCAAGTTTTATGTAGTATTTATGAAAAGGGGTGCCATGGCAACGACAACGGAAATGGTGCCACGGCAACATTCCGGTTCCGGTAACTCGATTGAGATGCCGGTGCAAAAGAGAGGGTGGCGGGAGCATGTCATGCAAGGATGGTGGGGTGATCCCGGCAAATGGGTGTCCCACGAGATGGCGGTACGGCAACGGGGAACATGCAGGAAAACATGTCGGGCACGGTGCAAACGCGAGCACTTCAAACATCGCAAGCATTCGTTCACGGACATCATCTCGGGGTTATACCTTCAAAGCGTGCAAACGAGACAGTTCGGGTTCAATGGGACGTAGTGGTAATTTTGGACCTCGGCGACGGAAGAGGTACAGACATTCTCAAGGCACTTGTCGGTCCGGACTTGGTGTAGCTGTACATGGCAAACATAGTGGTACTCAGAGTCTTGTCAAAACCCAAGCGATGGTAGTCGTACACGACGCGTTGTGGAAGTAGTTGTACTCGCGAACTTCGGCGGCGGTAGTCGTTCAGGGTTTTGCCGGTTCGTCGTGTAGCCGTACATGTTCGAGGTGGTACACGGTTCGAAGTCGTGCATGTCCCATAGATGTTCAGGGTCACCGTGAGGAACTTGTCGAATCCAGGGTCTCAGTCGTCGGTAGTGGTACCCGTTTCGAAGGTGAACTTGACGAACTCGAATCCCTTCGGGGTTGTCGAGGTACTTGGGGTCTTCGGACTCTCCTGTCCCGTTATTGCGACGGCAGTCATTCACGTTTTTTCGGAGAGGTTCTAGACGCAACCCGGATATGTAGTTGTACACGCACGTAGATGAACTTGGCGGGTCCTCAACGTCCTGGTACTTGGCGTTCGGTGTGGTACTTGCCGAGCAAGAGGCGAAGTCGTGGTACTTGACGTTCTCGTCCATGTTGATCCAAAACAACAGGAGCCAAAAAGGCCTCTCGTGGGCAGCAGCAAGGACGGGCGGTGCATGAGCAGCGGGAGGAAGCGGGCATGGTGCTCGTGGTGAAAACGACGACCGACATAGGCGCAACGACGACCAAAGCGAGCAGCACAACAGACGTTGAGAAGAGGAGGTGAGGTGCAGGTGGCTGGAGATGAGAACACGACGGCCGGACGGTGCAGAAGGGAGCTGCTGGAGCTCGCCGGAGTAGCTGCAGGCGAAACCCTACGAGGAACGGGCAACGAACGACGGGATCACGACGGCAGGCGGCGCCGGACTTGGGCTCCGGTGAAGGGAAAGGGAGGCGACGAGTCGACGCGGCTGGAGATGCGACGGCGGGGATGGCCTGGACAAGGCCGGAGGTCGGGGAGGGAGCTG
The DNA here is from genome assembly GCF_056163025.1 of Triticum urartu. Lineage (NCBI taxonomy): Eukaryota > Viridiplantae > Streptophyta > Magnoliopsida > Poales > Poaceae > Triticum > Triticum urartu. Next base: position 206,276,155 of record NC_141876.1, on the reverse strand, counting down.
CTGATGGCGGCCGGACCAGGAGTTGAGGCGGTGGAGCTCCTGCTCGGCGACAAGCGAAGCAGCAAGGAGGAGGCGCTCCGGGACGGCTCGGGCTCCAGGAGCTCGGGTGAGGGAGAGGAAGGGAGGCGCGAGGACGAGGTGGGTCGACGGGGCGGCGTGGTTCACGAGATGGACAGCGCGGGGCTGCAGGATCCGATCGAAGGCATGGCCGGCGGCGCGGCTTGTAGCAGAACGGGAGCGGGCGTTCCTCTGGTGCTGGCTATGGGCGTGCGGCGGCGCTGGAGGGAGTCGAGGGAGAGACCAGGGATCGAGAGAATCGGCTTCCTGGCGGCGGCAGGGGAGAGAAACGAGGGAGAGGGAGATGACGAGGGGATCGGGCTAGGGTTAGAAAAAGGAGTGGGGTGCGGCTGGCTGCTGATTGGGCGTGGCCTTGGGCCGGCGCGTGAGGAAGGGAGGCCCAGCTGGGCTAGCTTTCCTCCTCTCTCACTCTTTTCCTTTTTAAAACAAAAACAGAGAAAGAGAAGGAAAAGAAAGAGACGGTAGGGGCGGAATCTGGGCACGAGGACAATTTTCTCGGACTCTTAAAAATGGTCATGGTCCGAGAAAATTAGAAGTGGCAAGATCCGAAGATATGAATTCAAACTCATTTGAGTTTAATCAAATGGTTTGAACTAGGGCTAGGGTTTTGAAGTGCACCAGAAATGTTGAGAATTTAGGTGGAGCTCGGGGAAGTGATGAAAGAAATTCCCGGAAAAGTTTGGGGACCAAACTTGAAGCGGAAAAGGGCATGTGATAAATTGCAAGTGTGTTATAGGTGATTCCGAAAATGGAAGATTTGATATAGCTCCCTAATATCGGGAGGATATGTTATAATGAGAATCACCATGTGAATTCCCTCAGTTTAAATGGACCAAAGATCCATGCAATTTATTTAGTGAGTTTTAAAACGGGTTGCATGATGACATGATGCAATGCACATGATGCAAAGATGAAATGCAACGGACCAAACAAATCACACGACTAAACCGGGAAACCCTGGAAAGCGACTGAAGCTCCGGTCTTGGGGCGTTGCAACACTCTAACACTACGAGAGGATCTCGTCCCGAGATCTAGAATTGCGCCAGAGGGAAAACGGAAGAGAAAAAAGAAAAGGTAAAACTAAGTTGCTTCTTTGACAAACGAGTGAGACCAAAGAACCTTGAAAGGTTAAGCCATTTCCGAGAATAGAATAAACGGAGATGAACGAAGTTGAAGACACTCCGTTAAGAAAGAGGAAAAGAAAGAGCCGATTCGGGTAGCACTTCGGTTGAAAAGAGATGAAAGACTTGATAAGGTGAAAAGAACTTCAGCAAAAAGTTCACAACACTCCGGTTAAAACGAGATAGAGAAGGAATAAGAATGATATAATTTGGACAGCACTCCGGTTGAGGAGGGATGCAAAACTTGGTAAGCTGAGAGAGCTCGAAAGAAAACACGACACTCAAGTTGAATGGATAAGCAAAGAAAGGAACACTATCATGACAAAACAAGAAGATGGGTAGAAGAGAGCAACATCACAATGTCTCCGGAACAAAAGAATAGAAGATAGATAATTGAGATAGGAGAATGGAGAAGAAAATGCCAACTTCTGCCATAAAAGAGCTTGAAGAGGCATCTTTAGGAGAAGGGTCGAACGGAGTTGTTGGGAAACCAACAACGAAAGGATAAGCTTGATATGGTCTTGTAGAATACATCTCAAATTATGAGGTGACAACCTGCCACTCACGGGAAAAGAATTGGATTGATAAGAACAAGGAGACGAGAAAGTATTTCACCGGGAGGATAAAGAAGAACTTGGGTCCTTTATAAGCACCATAATAGCAACAATCCTTAGGGAAGGCTTTAGGTGAAACATAACCCAAGATAACTCCAAAGAAGAGATTGCTGGATTTAAAATATCTCATTCTTAACGACATGTGAATCATGAAACATGAACTCAAATTATCAAGAATGACATAGCAGCACCTTAAATGGTACGCAAAAAAAGAATTGCACTCCGGATTGCAAGATGAAGAATGCTTGAGTTCTTCTGAAAAGAATCTCAAAGAACACTTCGAGAAGGAATTAAATCTTTGATGAACCGACATGTAGAGCCTCCATGAAGAACTCCGGTAATCAAAAGGATAACGAAAAGAAAGAGAAGTTGAAAACACAAGGTGAAACCTTGTAATGCTTTAGATGGATCTCCGTGACGAGATAATTGAGAGAACTTGGAACTCAGTGAAAAGAAAAGATGAATCAAGTTCGACCGAGAATTTTGATGAGGCTCCGGAATAAGGAATTGAATCATTTGGATGAAACAAGAATAAGAATTACATTATGCTTATCCTTCACCAATTAAATTGATGACAATCAACGGATTTTTGCATACTACTTATTCTCGTAGAAAGGGTTAAGATAGATATAACGTCAACTTGAGAGAGGTCTTCAATGAACCACCGGTAGGATAGAAATAACAAATAAATTGATATGATAAACGAAAGAAGAGAAACTTGAATGAACCACCATAAAAATTAAAAACGATCAAGGAAAAGATAGCGAAACACCGGGAAGAATTAGAGAACGAATGAAGATGCTTGAGGGAATTTAGTTACATGTGAAACGAATAGAACACGAACCGATTAGAGAATATTTGAATGATGCACCGGTGAGATTTGGAGAACAATAGTTGAAGGCTGAGAATGAATAAATCTTCTGAGGTGATGGGCTCCGGAGAAACAAACTGAAAAGACTCTTGAATTGCTCCGGATGGGTGAAAAGAATATCTCACAATCGAAAACAATTATGAGAGGATGACATGAAGCTAGAGCCATGAATCTTGAAGAGAATGGAAAAGATTGAGTGCAAATCTTCTTCGATATTCAACTGCAGAGAATGACGATGAGAAACACCCCCATGAATTATTTAGACACTCCGGAATAATCAAAATGAAGAGGTTGAGCCAATGATGAAAAGAATTCGCCAGATCTTGGAGAAAAACATAAGATTGATGATAATTCATTCTTACGTCAAACTTTGAAAAGAATTTAGGATAGCTCCGGGAAAATAAGAAGAGTCAGGTAAGATCCTGGGAAAAGACCTGTGGGTTAGGGCCCACTCAAAAGATACACCGTAGAACGATTGCTAGAAACTGAGATTGCACCGGTTGAATTAAATGGCTAGAATGAGATAACAACCTCGAAATAGGTTGAACAGATCTTGAATGACAGACGAGCCTTCTGAGATATCTTCAGCAGTCCGGAACAATTGAATAACGAGAAATGAATGAATATGAGGAACACTGGCATGAGAAAGCATTGAAACAAGGAAAGGTTATGATCAACACCAAAGCTTGAATTGGTTCCACCGGAGAAGAAAATAAGTGACGAGTGACGAACTTGAAGCTCCGTTAGAATCTTCCTGATAATCACCGGATTAAAATATTGAAAGAAAAGAAAGAAGAGACTTCACATGAATAAGATGGATACTTGATTAGAAATCTGAGTCCTTGAAGAAAACAAGGGTGGGAGGGCGGGAAAAACAAAGGCAACTTGGGATGGATGAAACGAACACCGTTGAGAAGAACTGATAAATGATGTTGCTGATATTGAAATGTTCGGATCCACTTGAAGAGAAATACACCGGTGAAAAGGATTAACATGACAAACTCAATGATCAAGAGGGATTAGTACTCCCACAGAAATATGAGAACACCGCTTAAGAAAGGTATGGAATCAACATTTGACTTTGAAGCAACTCGAATACCACAACTCAAAAACAAAACAAAGGATTGGCTAGCAGAATAAGCCGGAACAAACATATGATAGAAATTTCATCTGAAGTTTTCGTCGTGGGTGTAACGCCCTCGATGCGGCTATATCTCCCACGTGTCGAAGCACGACTTAGAGGCATAACCGCATTGAAAGCAATGTCGCAAGTGAGGTCATCTTCGCAAACAACCCATGTAATACAATAGGGGAAAAGATACATAGTTGGCTTACAATCGCCACTTCACACAATTACATGAATAAAGCATTACAACATCCAAATACAATCAAGGTCCGACTACGGAACCAAAATAAAAGAAGAACCCCAAATGCGACACGGTCCCGGATCGACCCCAACTGGGCACCACTACTGATCAACTAGAATGAAACAACACAAAGGACCAGATCTTCACCGAGCTCCTCCTTGAGCTTGGTTGCGTCACCTGCCCGGTTCAACGGCACCTGCAAACTGGTTTTGGAAGTATCTGTGAGTCACGGAGACTCAGCAATCTCACACCCTCGTGATCAAGACTATTTAAGCTTATAGGTAAGGTGAAGGTATGAGGTGGAGCTGCAGTAAGCGGCTAGCATATATGGTGGCTAACCTATTCGCAAAAGAGAGCGAGAAGAGAAAGCGAAAGCACGGTCGAACAACTATGATCAAGAAGTGATCCTAGAACAACCTACGTCAAGCATAACTCCAACAACCGTGTTCACTTCCCGGACTCCGCCGGAAAGAGACCATCACGGTTACACACGCGGTTGATGTATTTTAATTAAGGTCAACTTCAGGTTTTCTACAACCGGACATTAACAAATTCCCATCTGCCCATAATCGTGGGCACGGCTTTCGAAAGTTCAAATCCCTGTAGGGGTGTCCCAACTTAGCTCATCACAAGCTCTCACTGTCAATGAAGGATATTCCTTCTAGCGGGAAGACCCGATCAGACTCGGAATCTCGGTTACAAGACATTTCGACAATGATAAAACAAATCCAGCAACACCGCCCGAATGTGTCGACAAATCCCGATAGGAGCTGCACATATCTCGTTCTCAGGGCACACTCAGATGAGCGCTCCATACAACTAAAACCAAACCTCGAGTTTCCCCGAGGGGGCGCTGCACGGGACTCTAGTTTGGACCAACACTCAGAGGAGCACTGGCCCGGGGGGGTTAAAATAATGATGACCCTCAGGAGCGTGACTCCCAAGGGAAAAGAAAAGGCTAGGTGGCGAAAGGTAAAACCAATGTTGGGCATTGCTGGTAGAGTCTTATTCAAGGCGAACTGTCAAGGGGTTCCCATTATTACCCAACCGCGTGAGGAACGCAAAATCCGGGAACATAACACCGATATGATGGAAACTAGGGCGACAAAAGTGGAACAAAACACCAGGCATAAGGCCGAGCCTTCCACCCTTTACCAAGTATATAGATGCATTAATTAAATAAGATATATTGTGATATCCCAACAAGTAAACATGTTCCAACAAGGAACAACATCTCCATGTTCCAACAAGGAACAAACTTCAATCTTCACCTGCAACTAACAACGCTATAAGAGGGGTTGAGCAAAGCGGTAACATAGCCAAACAACGGTTTGCTAGGACAAGGTGGGTTAGAGGCTTGGTTCAACAATATGGGAGGCACGATAAGCAAGTGGTAGGTATCGTAGCATAGGCATAGCAAAAGAGCGAGCAACTAGCAAGCAAAGATAGAAGTGATTTCGAGGGTATGATCATCTTGCCTGAAATCCCGCAAAGAAGAAGAACAAGTCCATGAAGAAGACAAACGGACGTAGTCGAACGGTTCCTCACAAACGCGACGTTATCGGAACCAACCCGAAGAAGCAAACACCGGAAAAGAGCAAACAACATAGTAAACAACCACCACATAATCATGGCATGATGCACAAACAAGTATGATGCATGTCCGGTTTAATGAAGCATGGCATGGCAAAGTGCACAAACAACCCTACAAACTAAGTGGAGCTCAATATGCAACTCCGTTGCATATTGACGAAACACCACATTCAAGTTATTTAGTTCGATCTCGTTTATGTACCTAACAATATTAAATGTTGTTAAACAATGGCAAGAGGGGAAGCATGATGAAACTATCTATCTAGGCAAGTTTAAATGAGGCCGGAACAACAAAACAACAAGTCCGGAAAAATCCTCATGAGCATATTATAGATTTGGTACTGTTCTGCCCTAAACAATATTTTAGAGTTGATAAACATGCAAAGTAAAGCCACCATGTTAAATTAGGCATTTTTCCACCCCATTTACATATAAAGTTTATTAAATTCGGAGTTACGGTTATTTAGTTATGAATTAAAACATTTTAGCATGGCATAGGAGCAAATTAAAGCAAACATAACTTTAAGCATTTTAAACATGGATGAAAAAGACATATTATGAAACTAGATGAAAAACTAAGCATATTTCATATATAAATTGTTTTAATATGATGCATCGTTTGTGAGTTATTATATGCATGTTGTTTAGGGGGCTTTCTATAAAATAGGCAAACTCCTGGATATTAGACAAATTTGCATAACTGGAAAAAAAACATCTACATGCCAAAAATGTTGATGCTGGGCTGTCTCACCATGGGCTTCAACTCGGCTGGTGGGGAGGAGGAGGCCAACAGAGGGCAAGCTGGGCCGGTAGATGCGCTGGGACTTGGCGCTCTTGCAGCCCATGCAAGCGACGAGGAGGCACGAGGCAGCAGGCGTCGCCCTTCTCTGATCGATGCAGAGACTGAAGCCGACCGCGGTGGCTTCAGGTGGGACAGGGGACGACGTCCACGCGGGGAACGCAAGGAGGCGGCGGAGACGGGCGGATCCAGGCGGGTGACGGAGTTTTCCGGTGAGGTGGCGCGCGGGTGAAGCTGAAGGAGGCGGCGCATGGAAGGTCCCGGAGCGGGACGACGAACTGATGCAGGGCAGCAGCAGGTTCAGTACAGAGGCGTCGACCTCCTACTCGATGCAGTAGCAAAGGGACGGCAGGGCTGGAGCGGACGCAGCGGCGAACTTGGCGCGACGGCAGGGCTGGAGCTGACGCAGGGGGTCGACGCAGACGGTCCAAGCGGGCGCTGCTCCTGTCGGCGCGCCATGGCTCCTGTCCTGTGAAGGTTCAGAGAGAGGGACAGAACTGTGTGAGGGGAAGATAACAGGGGGGAAGGAGAAATAAGAGGAGGCGGCGAGGGCCCTGGCATGATTGCAGCGGCGCTGCTCCGGCGAAGCCGTCTACGGGTGATGGTTCTCTGGCCGAGGCGCTCGGGAGGAGGAGCTCCAGCAGGAAGAAGAAGAAGAAAGAGATCACGGAAGGAAGCAGGGGAGTTGCGGCTTGGTCCAGCCGGGCTCCTGCGGCTCTCCACGGTGGCGTTTGGCGACGGGGGCTCAGGCGCTCGCGGCTGTAGGAGCTCTTGCTCCTGTGGTCGCGGATGAAGGCGGCTGCAGGGCCGAAGGACGATGGGTATGCAGGGGCGCAGGGTCGAGGAGGGGGCGCACGAGGAGGAGCTTCGGGGAAGGAGGAGCTCGGGGTCGAGCGTTCCTGCTCGGGACGACGAACAGGTTCGAGGCCCGCGCAAGGTTAAGCTCCAGCAGGCACTCGGGCACGGGAGCGAAGGCAGCGCCTTGATCCGTTCGGGATCGAGCGCAGAGTCGATCTGAGAAGGAGAGATGGGGTTTGCTGGTTGGTGGGATGGGGAAAATGAGGAGAAGGCAGGATCGATTGGGTGGATCGGGCAAGATCCCGAGGAAAGGGGGAGACCAGGTGGGCTGGCGGCGGTGGGCGGAATGGACTGATGGGACATCCTAGGATTAGGGTTAGGCTCAAATATAGGTAGGGGATTAGGTTAGGGGCTACCGAGTCCCTCTGATCCAAATCAGACGATCGGAAAAAAATAGGCTAGGGAGACCAATAAACAAAACGGAGATGTTTTGTAGATGTTTGGGGATGATCCGGACACAACGGTGGTGACAGTCCGGGTCGGGTCCGGGACAACTTTCCGGACGCGCGCGCGAGGGGGTTTGATGCACTGAGCAGAGAGGGTTTCGGACCGTGCGGTCGCATCGGACAACTCCGGAAGCGAAGAGGGGAAGGAGGATGGACTAGGTGGGCTGTGGCGAGACTGCGAGGGGGAGGAGAGAGAGAGAGAGAGAGAGAGAGAGAGAGAGAGGGCCCGGCATCTGTTTCCGGAGACCGAAAACGTTCGACGATTTGACCGACTATATTGCCGCTATAGTTAACCGTTGGGGCATCAAACGGACTCCGAATGCGATGAAATTTGGCAGGCGACCTACTGACAACATAAAAACACCGCATGCCAACTTTCAACCCATTCCGAGAACATTTTCCGGCCACTTATAAAATAATATTTCGGACATGCCGCGGGTGCGTGCAAGTGTGGTTGGGCTCGGGACGGACAACGGATGGAACTGGGGAACCCGGACGGATGCAAGTTTTGAAAACATGATGATGCAATGCACATGATGCAATGACAAGATGCAACAACAGCGAATAACTGTAGGGCACCTGGCACATCGGTCACGGGGCGTTACAGTGGGGCCTACATGGGCTCGATCGTACAGCACCATCATGTACAAGGCAGTGCACATGACATACGAAGCGTCCCCGAGTCGGCATAGCCAAGGACTCTTTAAAACACAACGAGACCACTGTAAAACCAACCGTGAATAGGCGGACCACTAGACGTCGAACCCCGATTTCATATCATACATCTGTCGGAAAGATATCCTAAGAGCTACTTGAATTCCCACTTATAAACTCCCGAAATTTTATGGTTATGCAATCAGGTGTTGGGGATACAGGGAAAGCATAATATCTCACCCAAACTAGCAAATCCTACATCCAGCTGTATCCATCCTTCAACACATAACCAAGAAACCTTCGGAAATCGTCTACCTCAACCTTCGAAAAGCATCTGTTATACGAGTTATGGCAATACTCCCGAACTCCCGCCCCAGTACTGGGTGGCGTCGAGGTTATCTCACCAACAACTGCATAAAAGAGATTTTCGATGTCAGCGAAACTAATCTCAGGTATTCCAGAACTGCAACGATAACATTGTGACGACAACACCTCGGAGCTCAACTCCCCGGGACACTGCCACAACCCCTAGTCAGGAGGCACCAAGAACAATGTTCTCGTCACAAAACCATCGGAACGATTCCAAGATACCCGCGTGATCCTAAAAAAAATCAGTGAAATTTGACAAGAGAAGAGTCAAAACTCTACGTCAGGATGCCTCACCAGAGCGACGAAGGGACTGAGGAGTAAAAAGAATTCCTAACTCTCCGATATATATAATCCTAAATGACTCAAAACATTTTTTTTCTAGACTCAACAGCGCCAACGATTCGATCAAGCAGGGGGCTCCTAAGGTCGGGGAAGGCTCTGATTACCAACTTGTAATGCCCTCGATGCGGCTATATCTCCCACGTGTCGAAGCACGACTTAGAGGCATAACCGCATTGAAAGCAATGTCGCAAGTGAGGTAATCTTCACACAACCCATGTAATACATAAAGGGAAAGAGAAACATAGTTGGCTTACAATCGCCACTTCACACAATTACATGAATAAAGCATTACAACATCCAAATACAATCAAGGTCCGACTACGGAACCAAAATAAAGAACAACCCCAAATGCGACAAGGTCCCTCGATCGACCCCAACTGGGCTCTACTACTGATCAACTGAAAAATGAAACAAGACAAAGGACAAGATCTTCATCGAGCTCCTCCTTGAGCTTGGTTGCGTCACTTGCTCAGTAACAATGGCACCTGCAAACTGATTTTGGAAGTATCTGTGAGTCACGGGGACTCAGCAATCTCACACCCTCGCGGTCAAGACTATTTAAGCTTATAGGAAGGGTAAAAGGTATGAGGTGGAGCTACAGCAAGCAACTAGCATATTTGGTGGCTAACATACGCAAATGAGAGCGAGAAGAGAAGGCAAAAGCACGGTCGAACAACTATGATCAAGAAGTGATCCTAGAACAACCTACGTCAAGCATTACTCCAACACCGTGTTCACTTCCCGGACTCCTCCGGAAAGAGACCATCACGGTTACACACGCGGTTAATGCATTTTAATTAAGATCAACTTCAGGTTTTCTACAACCGGATATTAACAAATTCCCATCTGCCCATAACCGCGGGCACGGCTTTCGAAAGTTCAAATCCCTGCAGGGGTGTCCCAACTTAGCCCATCACAAGCTCTCATGGTCAACGAAGGATATTCCTTCTCCCAAGACGATCCGATCAGACTCGGCATCCCGGTTACAAGACATCCTCGACAATGGTAAAACAAGTCCAGCAAGACCGCCCGATGCGCCGACATCCTGATAGGAGCTGCACATATCTCGTTCCCAGGGCAACACCGAATGAACACTACGTACAGCTAAAACCAGCCCTCAAGTTTCCCCGAGGTGGCGCCGCAAGTGGCTCTAGTTCGGACCAACACTTAGACAAGCACTGGCCCGGGGGGTTCAAATAAAGATGACCCTCGGGATGCGCGACTCCCAAGGGAAAAAGCCTAGGTGGCGAATGGTAAAACCAAGGTTGGGCCTTGCTGGAGGAGTTTTATTCAAAGCGAACTATCAAGGGGTTCCCATTATAACCCAACCGCGTAAGGAACGCAAAAATCCGGGAACATAACACCGATATGACGGAAACTAGAGCGACAAGAGTGGAACAAAACACCAGGCATAAGGCCGAGCCTTCCACCCTTTACCAAGTATATAGATGCATTAATTAAATAAGAGATAATGTGATATCCCAACAAAATATCCATGTTCCAACATGGAACAAACTCCAATCTTCACCTGCAACTAACAACGCTATAAGAGGGGCTGAGCAAAGCGGTAACATAGCCAAACAATGGTTTGCTAGGACAAGGTGGGTTAGAGGCTTGGCTTAACAATATGGGAGGCATGATAAGCAAGTGGTAGGTATCGCGGCATAGGCATAGCAAAAGAGCGAGCAACTAGCAAGAAAAGATAGAAGTGATTCGAGGGTATGGTCATCTTGCCTGAGATCCGCAAGGAAGAATAACGAGTCCATGAAGAAGACAAACGGACGTAGTCGAACGGATCCTCACACACACGACGTTAACGGAACTAACCCGAAGAAGCAACATCGGAAAGAAGTAAACAACATAGTAATCAACTATCACATAATCATGGCATGATGCACAACAAGTATGATGCATGTCCGGTTTAATGAGGCATGGCATGGCAAAGTGCACAAGCAATCCTACAAATTAAGTGGAGCACAATATGCAACTCCGTTGCATACTGACGAAACACCATGTGACTTATTTAGTTCGATATTTTTTATGTACCCAACAATATTAAATGTTGGTTACCATGGCAAGAGGCGAAGCATGAGTAAAATACACAGTTGGGCATTTTAAATGAGGTTGGAAACATCAAACAACAATTCCGGTAAACCCTCATATGCATTTACAATTTAATGCAACAACAAATTTAAACATTTTAAAGGTTGTTATCATGATGCGGATGACATGTGCAAGTTTTATGCAGTATTTATGAAAAGGGGTGCCATGGCAACGACAACGGAAATGGTGCCACGGCAACATTCCGGTTCCGGTAACTCGATTGAGATGCCGGTGCAAAAGAGAGGGTGGCGGGAGCATGTCATGCAAGGATGGTGGGGTGATCCCGGCAAATGGGTGTCCCACGAGACGACGGTATGGCAACGGGGAACATGCAAGAAAACATGTCGAGCACTGTGCAAACGCGAGCATTTCAAACATCGCAAGCATTCGTTCACGGACGTCGTCTCGGGGTTATACCTTTGAAGCGTGCAAACGAGACGGTTCGGGTTCGATGGGACGTAGTGGTACTTTCGGACCTCATTGACGGAAGAGGTACAGACGTTCTCAAGGCACTTGTCGGTCCGGAATTGGTGTAGTTGTACATGGCAAACGTAGTGGTACTCAGAGTCTTGTCAAAACCCAAGCGACGGTAGTCGTACACGACGCGTTGTGGAAGTAGTTGTACTCGCGAACTTCGGCGGCGGTAGTCATTCAGGGTTTTGCCGGTTCGTCGTGTAGCCGTATATGTTCGACGTGGTACACGGTTCGAAGTCATGCATGTCCCGTAGATGTTCAGGGTCACCGTGAGGAACTTGTCGAATACAGGGTCTCAGTCGTCGGTAGTGGTACCCGTTTCGAAGGTGAACTTGACGAACTCGAATCCCTTCGGGGTTGTAGAGGTACTTGGGGTCTTCGGACTCTCCTGTCCCGTTATTGCGATGGTAGTCATCCACGTTTGTTCGGAGAGGTTCTAGACGCAACCCGGATATGTAGTCGTACACGCACGTAGATGAACTTGGCGGGTCCTCGACGTCCTGGTACTTGGCGTTCGGTGCGGTACTTGACGAGCAAGAGGCGAAGTCGTGGTACTTGACATTCTCGTCCTTGTTGATCCAAAACAACAGGAGCCAAAAAGGCCTCTAGTGGGCAGCAGCAAGGACGGGCGGTGCATGAGCAGCGGGAGGAAGCGGGCATGGTGCTCGTGGTGAAAACGACGACCGACATAGGCGCAACGACGACCAAAGCGAGTAGCACAACAGACGTTGAGAAGAGGAGGTGAGGTGCAGGTGGCTGGAGATGAGAACACGACGGCCGGACGGTGCAGAAGGGAGCTGCTGGAGCTCGCCGGAGTAGCTGCAGGCGAAACCCTACGAGGAACGGGCAACGAACGACGGGATCACGACGGCAGGCGGCGCCGGACTTGGGCTCCGGTGAAGGGAAAGGGAGGCGACGAGTCGACGCGGCTGGAGATGCGATGGCGGGGATGGCCTGGACAAGGCCGGAGGTCGGGGAGGGAGCTGCTGATGGCGGCCGGACCAGGAGTTGAGGCGGTGGAGCTCCTGCTCGGCGACAAGCGAAGCAGCAAGGAGGAGGCGCTCCGGGATGGCTCGGGCTCCAGGAGCTCGGGTGAGGGAGAGGAAGGGAGGCGCGAGGACGAGGTGGGTCGACGGGGCGGCGTGGTTCACGAGATGGACAGCGCGGGGCTGCAGGATCCGATCGAAGGCATGGCCGGCGGCGCGGCTTGTAGCAGAACGGGAGCGGGCGTTCCTCTGGTGCTGGCTATGGGCGTGCGGCGGCGCTGGAGGGAGTCGAGGGAGAGACCAGGGATCGAGAGAATCGGCTTCCTGGCGGCGGCAGGGGAGAGAAACGAGGGAGAGGGAGATGACGAGGGGATCGGGCTAGGGTTAGAAAAAGGAGTGGGGTGCGGCTGGCTGCTGATTGGGCCTGGCCTTGGGCCGGCGCGTGAGGAAGGGAGGCCCAGCTAGGCTAGCTTTCCTCCTCTCTCACTCTTTTCCTTTTTAAAACAAAAACAGAGAAAGAGAAGGAAAAGAAAGAGACGGTAGGGGCGGAATCTGGGCACGGGGACAATTTTCCCGGACTCTTAAAAATGGTCATGGTCCGAGAAAATTAGAAGTGGCAAGATCCGAAGATATGAATTCAAACTCATTTGAGTTTAATCAAATGGTTTGAACTAGGGCTAGGGTTTTGAAGTGCACCAGAAATGTTGAGAATTTAGGTGGAGCTCGGTGAAGTGACGAAAGAAATTACCGGAAAAGTTTGGGGACCAAACTTGAAGCGGAAAAGGGCATGTGATAAATTGCAAGTGTGTTATAGGTGATTCCGAAAATGGAAGATTTGATATAGCTCCCTAATATCGGGAGGATATGTTATAAAGAGAATCACCATGTGAATTCCCTCAGTTTAAATGGACCAAAGATCCATGCAATTTATTTAGTGAGTTTTAAAACGGGTTGCATGATGACATGATGCAATGCACATGATGCAAAGATGAAATACAACGGACCAAACAAATCACACAACGAAACCCGGAAACCCTGGAAAGCGACTGAAGCTCCGGTCTTGATCATGCCGGTGAGCCGTGCCCCGCCGCCGGAACTCGCGAGGCCGTAGCCTCCTTCCTCGTCCATTGTCGCCGCCCGATGCGCGAGCTCGCCTGCCGCCTCTACTACTGGTGCTGCTCAGCCCCCCCCCCCAACGCCTTGCCTCGCCTCCTGCCTCTGGTGTGCCCTGCTAGAAGTGTGTGTGCCCGCGTCCAGCACCTCTCGCTCGCTCAGCCACGGCCTCCTCGACCTTTGAACCTCTCCATGCGCCACCGAGGTCTTGCCTCCTCCCTGTGGCATCGCGCGCCCGAAGTCCAGGGCCTCTCCAGCCTGCAGAAGCTCTGCTTCCCTTGCTCCACGCCAAGATCGATGTCGGCCCCACTTCGTCTTCCTGCTGTTCTGCCATCGACGTCCTGTTGTTGCAGGACCCTCCCCATCGAGCACTGTGGACGTGTTGTTTCTTCTCTCTCAAGGTCGAAAGGACGCCAGTTACATGAGACACCAAGTACCACGACGGTCCTCCAAGAGTTTGGGATCGACAAGTTCGGTGACGCTTTTGTACATCTACGTTACCGAGACCGGCAAGACCGATTGAACGAAACTGCCAAGTACCTCTATGAACAGATGCGTCAAGGCCGCCTTGGAAATCGCCAAGTACACCACCGACAAGATCACACGGATGCTCGAACGAGTGCTGAATGAAACGCCAAGTACATGGATATGCCAAGTTCCTCTCCGATACGTGTACGATTACCGTCACCGTGGATCCGGACCGACCGAGTACCATTACCGTCGGACGCTTCAACATCTACAGGCCGAAACGTCAAGTTCCTCGATGAATCGTGTACGATTACCATTTTCCGTGGATTCACCTAAGTACCACGGAATGGACGACCCTACAAGTTTGACTACTTCCCACAACGAACCGTGAACAACCACTTCCTCTACCATCGCCGAGTACCACTACTTCCCACGACGATCGTGAACGACTACACCGCTTGACCCGAACCGCTCCGATAACGCACGCTTCAAAGGTATAACCCCGAGACGACGCCCGTGAATGAACGCATGTGCATTGTACGAAATGCTCATGTTTGCACCGTGCCTGACATGTTTTCTTGCATGTTCCCCATTGCCATACCGTCGTCTCGTGGGACACCCGGTATCCGGGAGTGCCCCACCATCTTTTGCACGCATCCGCACACTTCTCCTTTGCATCGGTATCTCAAATGAGTTGTCGGATCACCGGAATGTTGTCGTGGCACCATTTCCGTTGTAGTTGCCGTGGCACCCCTTTTGTTCCGCCATGGCGACCAAATGCTTCATAATGCTCTTGTCAAACTTTTTAAAAAAATTGCATAAACTTGCACATGTCATCCGCATCATGATAACAACAATTAAAATGTTTAGATTGTTGTTGCTATAAATTACTAAGGCATATGGGGATTTACCGGATTTGTTGTTTGTTATATCCGGCCCCATTTAAATTGTTTAGAAGGTGTAGTTTTGTTATGCCTCACCCCTTGCCATGTTAACCAACATTTAATATTGTTGAGTACCTAACGAGAGAGAACCAAATAAGTCATGTGGTGTTTTCTTCAATATGCAACTCCGTGGCATATTGAGCTCCACTTAATTTGTAGGATTGTTTGTGCACTTTGCCATGCCATGCCTCATTAAACCGGACATGCATCATACTTGTTTGCACATCGTGCCATGCTTATGTGTTGGTTGTTTACTATGTTGTGTGCTTCTTTCTGGTGTTGCTTCTTCGGGTTGGTTCCGATAACGTCGCGTTTGTGAGGACCCGTTCGACTACGTCCATTTATCTTCTTCATGGACTCATTCTTCTTCCTTGCGGGATTGCAGGCAAGATGACCATACCCTCGAAATCATTTCTATCTTTGCTTGCTGGTTGCTTGCTCTTTTTGCTATGCCTATGCTGCGATACCTACCACTTGCTTATCATGCCTCCCATATTGTTAAGCCAAGACTCTAACCCACCTTGTCCTAGCAAACCGTTGTTTGGCTATGTTACCGCTTTGCTCAGCCCCTCTTATAGCGTTGTTAGTTGCAGGTGAAGATAGGAGTTTGTTCCTTGTTGGAACATGGATATTTTGTTGGGATATCACAATATCTATTATTTAATTAATGCATCTATATACTTGGTAAAGGATGGAAGGCTCGGCCTTATGCCTGGTGTTTTGTTCCACTCTTGCCGCCCTAGTTTCCGTCATATCGGTGTTATGTTCCCGGATTTTGCGTTCCTTACACGGTTGGGTTATAATGGGAACCCCTTGATAGTTCGCTTTGAATAAAACTACTCCAGCAAGGCCCAACCTTGGTTTTACCATTTGCCTCACCACCACCTACTTTTCCCTTGGGAGTCGCGCTCCCTAGGGTCATCATTATTTTAAGCCCCCGGGCCAGTGCTCCTCTGAGTGTTGGTCCAAAACGGAGCCACTTGCAGCGCAACCTCGGGGAAACTTGAGGGTTGGTTTTAGTTGTACATAGTGTTCATCCGGTGTTGCCCTGAGAACGAGATATGTGCAGCTCCTATCGGGATTTGTCGGGACATCAGGCGGTCTTGCTGGACTTGTTTTACCATTGTCGAGGATGTCTTGTAAACGGGATGCCGAGTCTGATCGGATTGTCTTGGGAGAAGGAATATCCTTCGTTAACCGTGAGAGCTTGTGATGGGCTAAGTTGGGACACCCTTGCAGGGATTTGATCTTTCGAAAGCTGTGCCCGCGGTTATGGGCAGATGGGAATTTGTTAATGTCCGGTTGTAGAAAACTTGACACCTTAACTTAATTAAAATGCATCAACCGCGTATGTAACCGTGATGGTCTCTTCTCGGCTGGGTCCGGGAAGTGAACATGGTGTTGGAGTTATGCTTGACGTAGGATGTTCTAGGATCACTTCTTGATCATAGTTCATCGATCGTGCTTTGCCTTCTCTTATCGCTCTCTTTTGCGTATGTTTAGCCACCATATATGCTAGTTGCTTGCTGCAGCTCCACCTCATACCTTTTACCCTTCCTATAAGCTTAAATAGTCTTGATCACGAGGGTGTGAGATTGCTGAGTCCCCGTGACTCACAGATACTTCCAAAACCAGGTTGCAGGTGCCGATGTTACCGAGCAGGTGACGCAACCAAGCTCAAGGAGGAGCTTGAGGAAGATCTTGTCCTTTGTGTTGTTTCGTTCTAGTCGATCAGTAGTGGAGCCCAGTTGGGGTCGATCGGGGATCTGTGTAGCATTTGGGGTAGTCTTCTTTTATTTTGGGTTCCGTAGTCGGACCTTGTGTGTATCTGAATGATGTAATGTTTTATTCATGTAATTGTGTGAAGTGGCGATTGTAAGCCAACTATGTATCTCTTTCCCTTATGTATTACATGGGTTGTGTGAAGATTACCTCACTTGCGACACTGCTTTCAATGCGGTTCTGCCTCTAAGTCGTGCTTCGACACGTGGGAGATATAGCCGCATCAAGGGCGTTACAAGTAGGATAATAGGAACGATCATGTTCAAATTAGTATAATATGAACACGGAGGTGTTACAATTTCTGGATTTGTACCATTGCACTTGTCAGTTTCCTTATCATCAGACGACATATACCATCACTTGATATTTCTCATAACATCTCTATTGCAGCTATTGATGTGACCACAAAATCCTAAAAAGAGAACACAAAATCTTTAAAGGATTCTGAATAAATTGAGAGACATAAATAACTCAAATGTGGTTGTATTATAACTAATATGTCTCGATCGTCTTTGTAGGTCTTATAGTCTTGTTTTCCTTCAAAAGCGGCGATATCATAAAGAAGTCTCATGCATTACCTGATTTGTCTACCTTCCGCACCTCATTCTAGTAAGTTCTTTTAATGTAAATTTTTTGTAGTGCTCCATCCATACTTGTATCTATCTCAATCATTTTTGGTAAAATTTCTTGTGTTGAGTGCCTGCACATATGGAGTGAGAAGTATAATAATTATTTCATGAATAGACATGAGTTATGATTCATTAGTTGATAAATAATACGTAATAGATAACGTTCCACACCTGTGAAGAACTTCCCGAGTTTAATGTACATATGGATCTGTATATATTCGTGTGGCACTGGTTGACTTTAGGCACCACCCTATTTGATGTGAGAAATCTATTAGAGTTTTTTTTTGTTGTGAAAAAATGAGCTTGTGGCATTATTGGACTTGCCGTTTAACTTTTGAACGACTATTGACGTCACAATAACAACACTTTGGTTGTCGATTACATCCTCATTCATAAAATAAGCACGCTTTCCCCATAATAGTAACTCTAATTTTATGACCCCTAAAGGGCATAAGATGGTAATGTTAAACGCGGTGTTAGAAGTCCGAATTTAGGAATGGGTTTGCATTAGAATTTCAATCTGGCTAAAATATGAAGGTTGCGAGTTCTTTCTTGTTTGATATAATTCTTCCACATGGTAGAATGAATTGCTTGGCCCTGTCAAAACAATCAAAAATATACTTAGCCGGTCTTCTTTAAAATGATAGGACAATTTGTAATTAAATATGTAATTCCTAAACCTTTTCATCCATCAAGATCATACCAAGGATCATAAGCTCATTGTTTGTAAGATTGATTATCACATTCTCATTACTTTCAATTGAATGCTCAAGTTTTGTCCTCTTGTTATAAAGTATGTAAGCTTCCTGTAGGCCATAGTGTTCCTGTCGTAGAACTGTTAGAAAATTGTTAGTCCAATATAATTTACGTATGCAAATTTGTATGTATTCTTGCAGCACTGCTTGACTTTAGGCACAACCCTCTTTAAATAATGACCAATCTATTAGATATATTTTTGTAAACAAAAGAAAAGCTTGTAAAATTACTGGACTTACCTTTGAACTTCTGCACTACTGTTGAGGGTACAATACAATTTTGTTACTGATCACATCCTTTTTAATTATATGTGAACTTCCCATAGCATAACTCTGATTTTATCATCCCTAAAGAGTACATGCAGAAAAGGTTGATGCTAACCGAAATGGTGGATGTCCAATTAAATTTTTTACTGCTCACTCCGTGATACTTCATCGATTCCACAACTTCTAAGTTCTTATATGCAAAAATAGATTTCTTATTTATCTTTGATCTATTTGTGTCTATCAAATTCTTCCAGATAGTAGCATGAATTGCTTGACCATGTAAAAAAATACTTGTTAATTGTTGTTTTAATAGAACAATCTACAATTAAATATGCAAAGAATTAACCTTCTCATATATGAAGATCATATCGAGGCTCATAAGCTCATTGGCTATAGGATTTTGTCTTCCTGTTATTAAGTAGCTAAGCTTTTTGTATGCCATAGTGGTTTTGTTGTAAGAAGATCAGGAAATTGTTAACCAATTAATAATTACCTATGAAGATTGTATGCAGAATAGTGACTATGCACCTTTATGATTGAGGTGAGAGGCAACTCAAAAGGGTGGTTGTCCGTCAAGCAACGAGAAGTCTAGCATGTTGCAGTTTTCACCGATTCTGTTGTGTCGTAGAATCAGTAGACTTTGATTGGTCAAGGAGAAGATTGGGCTGGCTTCGATTTTGGGATGTGTCCGGCTGGGTGTATTTTTGTATTTTTGTGTATGCATGTCTTGGCAGAGTACGTGTGTGCTGGTGGTGTCCGGCTGGTCTTTTTATGCGTGCTTGAGCTGGCCAAATACTTTTGGAGTATTTTTTGTTGAGTCCATGTTCAACATGTCTGGACTTCTTTTGGTTGCGTTGGAGATTTGGAAGCGGGTGCACGTTGAGTCCATGCTCAACACGTCTAGAGTTCTTTTGGTTGATCTGGGTGCACGTGGCATTTTATATATGGTTAATTGTGTCTTGGTGTATTACTTCTTTGTGGTTCTCTCGGAGGTCTTTTGATGAAAAGATATATGCAGGCGTGACATGTCTATTATTATTTGTACCTCACAAAAGTTATACATAACTTTGTGCCTTTTAAATCCCAGCCGTTGTTATCTAATATTAATGGTGTTGATTAATTAGCCTATGTGGATTAGCGTGATGGCTTGTTTGACTTCTGTCTTAATTATATAATACATGGGGGAAATCAGTTTTTATACGATCTTTTTGAAATGCTCCTCTTTTTAATTCGAACTTCTCTGATTTTTTTACAAACGGGGAAAATCCGTTATAAAGATTTTTGAACTACTTTTTTTAACTTCTTGCTCAAATTTTTTGAACTTCCAAATTTGTCTTTTAGATATTAAAAACTTCATTTTTTTAAAGTTGACCTGCTTCAGTTTTTAAATTTGAACCTCTTATAGAATTTTGTCGTGACATTTTATGCTTTTTTTGCTTTTCGATGAAATGGCCTAGGCGGTCAATTTTTTCATTTGATCATTTTTCTTCTGTACGTGGTACACGTGAACTTTGAAATTTCTGAAACATGAACTTCGCGTGATATTAATGTTTTTTCATGAAACTCCATAGTTTTTATTCTTTGAATTCCAGGATTTTTTCTGTTTACATTTTTTGGTTTGAACTTCGATGTTCGTTACAGCTGAACTTTTGAAATCACACCTTTTTATACACATTTTCCCCTGAATCCAACATGTGCAAAAACAATAGGGAAATTTGGGTTAATTATCATAAGCAATAGGACAAACATTTAGAGGGTACCCATAATAGTTTTCTTTTGTTCTATTCAGTGTACTACGCACAAGCACATGCACAACACATCCACACAAAAATTTGGCTCACCTAAAATGAAAAAGATTTCAGTGTCATAGGACGATCATATAAGCATCTGGAACTAGAAAACATGTACCTTGTTTTTCAAAAATGCACCTTTTTCTGTATGCGAACTGCAACTGTTTTATATATGAACTTCATTGCGAATTTACATTTTATTCCATATGCATCTTCTAGGCAGGATGCGTTCTCCCTAAAACACAATGTCTTTTGAACTTTCTAGGTGGAAGTCGTTGAACTTCTAGATTATTAAAAAAGGATGCCATTTTTAGTTCTCAATCAATATGGTATATTAAAAGTTTGTACACACAAAGTTTCATATCGTTTTGGGAGTAACACGTACATGAAGTTCCCTGTACTTCATCAAAAATGGTTTAAGAAAGTTTTCGGAAAAACACGTACATGTAGTTCCCTATACTACCTCCTCATTTAGGAACATAAAGTTCTTTGTTTAGGAGCAAAAATTCATCACTCTGGAAGAAAATAGATCTTTATGAACAATAAATTATTCATTGTGGGACAAAAATTTTCACATTTTAGGATATGTTTTTCATCAAGTGTGAAAATCAACATGCTACCTCTAATTCAAGAGCAAAAGTGAGAGAAGACCAACGATTCACACCAGGCACACAAAAGATGAAATTTTCAGAACATACACCGAAGAATGGTACTTTACTGACAGAATGACAATTCTAACAAACACTTATCTGCAATAGCAAGTACTAAAAATACTTAGATAACATGAAGTTGATTGTCTACGTTCAATTAGTTGTCCAACGACTAACAAACAACTTTTTTAGTTGATTGACAATTCTAACAAACAACTTTCTAGGTGGAAGTCGTTGAACTTCATTACGAACTTTCTAGTTTTAGTTGATTGCCTGCGTTCAAGTACATGAAGCCAGGATCTTTTGCACCTTTAATATTGCGTGCCCCATTTTCTAGCACTGACAACTAAATGCACAACTGGTTTTATTACCATGCTAGCGGCTAACTGAACATGGCTCAAAATGTTCTCCTGAGCTTGTTGAACTATAGAGTTAGGATGCATGATGAAGACATAAAATACACAATTTCCTCTCTAATATTCGTACTTATGAGATGCCAGCCACTACTGATTAATGACTTGTTTTTAGTGCCCCGTCATTTGCAAGAGTTATGTGGCAAGTTATGTGCATCCGTAAATATATGAGCTGGACAATCCACACTTGAGACTTTACTTTTTCAAGCATCGCGCTTACTATCGGGACACTGAAGCTTGTCTTGACCATAGTTCTTACTAATTTTGCTCTGTACATCGCAGCCCATCCATCCCTGTTAGGAGGAACAACTGGGTGCTTGCATACTACTACTACTTGCGTGCTAACAACATGTGTCGAAACGACAAGACTGTATACCGGGAGACTGAAGAAACCAGAGCAGTTGGGCACCTCCCTGCCTCTATATGTTAATTGCATGCCATTTGTACATAAGTAATCTCAAGTAAAAGCCATCAATATTTTGCACAGGAGAAACAGTTGAGCCAAATTCTTTTTAACAACTACCCGAGGTTGTGAAGCGATGGCTACAAGTTACCATGAAAACTCGTACAAAGAGCATGGTCCCTAATTAAATTGGCTCTCCCGATATGTATAATTTCTCATTCAGGGCATGTACAATGCATAGTTTTAAGGTGATGCCTCGCATGCCATGTAGGATCGGATATGCATAGCCTTAAGGTGATGCCTTGCATGCCATGTAGGATCGGATATAACGTAAAGTAGGTTCGGATAGGGAAGCGAGATCCTCTTCAAGAGGCGGGTGGTTAAACAAAAAAAATATGGTCCGGTGACAAAAACTGAAAGGTTGAGTGAAAAGTAAAGATGCATGTGTACTAGACTCTTTATTTTCTATTTCTTAATGAGGCCCACTAGTGATAGCTTGCATTGGAGGAAAAAAGTTAATGTAGATGCCTCAAATTATTTTTTATCATGGGGCATATGTATCCATATGTCACCATTGTACATGCCCTTAGGTATACCATGCCCGTCCAGTTGTTCATATTGAATCAGTATATATATATATAACTTGTCTGCGTTACTGCCGGTAGCAGTATGTATGTATGATTGATTGGTGTGGGAGAAATAAGCTTTATACGATCTTGTGATGTGGAAGTTTGTTCATATTGAATCAGTATATATATATATAACTTGTCTGCGTTACTGCCGGTAGCCGTATGTATTCCTCCAAGTTCCATATGCACTCTGCCCTCCCTTGTGTTCCTTGGGGCGTCGCCTGCGCGCGGCATAATGATATGCCAGTAGTTAGTGAAAGAACGAAAAAGACGAATACGTGGACGCACATGTAATGCACCTAACCTCCAACCATCCCAAAATATAAATTACTTGAGTCCTCGTACACCATAGTCCTGAAGAAATAGCTAGTGCTTGTAGGAATATCACCAAAACATGTACAGAGCAACAAATCAGAACAAGTGAAAAACAGAAAAATTGGAGGATTTTTTTCCAATTATTCCTTCAAAACTCTGAACATCACCAACACACCACGGAAAATCAATCAACCACTATATGATTCAGGATACTTGTGTATAGATTCTGCTCTAGTTGAGAGATAGGACAAGGAGCCGCTGGCTCCAGCATGGGGGACAGTGAGCAGGCAAGGAAGAGGCATGACGTACCCAGCGGCACTGCACATCACGATTTATTGAATGAGCAGCGCAATACACACCTTGGCGACCTGTTGCTGGACAGTGAGTCGCCGCGACGGATGTGCATCGCGAAGGTGTGCGTCTTGCTGTAGTAGAAGAACGGGAGTAGAAGAACTAGAACTGCGAAAGAAGTCCACATACCCCCCTGAACTCTCAGATTTCGAGCACATCACCCCCCCAACTCTGAAACCGGGTTCTTAATCCCCTGGACTGTCCAATACCACACAAATCACCCCCTGATGGCGTTTTGGGTGGTTTGAGACGCCGGTTTTGCAGACGTGGCAGATGCTTTGCCAGGTAGGATTAACCGAGGCCTCTGTTTTGCGCGGGAATCGGCAGTGAGGGTTACTAAGTCTGAATATTTTTCTGAAATGAGTACTACTGTATCTGTTTGTCTGAATTTTGTCCAGAAGTGAACATATGCAGAGCAACAGTTTTGTTTATGACTGAACACGTGCAAAGCTAAAATTTTGTCTAAAAGGGAACACTTGCAAAGCAACAGGGGTACATGGATTTTGTCCGAATTGCATAAACCTGAATATATGTCTGAAACTGGCAGCAATCTCACTATAAAAATACAAAAACACATAAACCTGAATATATGTCTGAAACCTGAATATATGTCTGAATTGCATAAATTTGACCATATCATTTGGCACTTTCATTCATCATCCATCAGAATAAAGTTCAACATGACCAAAAGCACAAAATGCAGTAGTTTTGCACTGTCATTCATCATCCACTAGAGCTAGGTTTAACATGACCAAAACACATAATTTAAGATGATGTTTTACATCAACAAAAGCTCAAGCTTGTCACTGATGATACACATCACCACTGCTCATAAATAAGCATAAGCACACTATCCCCTCCTTCCTGTTAGAAGCCACTCGAACCTCCCATCACCATAAGCTGGAACTTGTGACGAAGATGTGCTTGGCTGAGAATTTGAAGTCCTTGGTGCCCTTGTAGCTGCAGGAGCTCTTGGAGGTGTTGGTTCCCTTGTAGCTTCTGGAGCCCTTGTTGGTGCCCTTGGAGCTGCTTGTGCCCTTGGAGCTGCTTGTGAACTTGTTGTTGGCTGAGAGCATGGCCCTGCTTGCTGAGGTGTGTTCTTGCCTTTTTTCCTGGTTGTTTTTGCTGGTTGATCCTACAAAACATCAACAGTGCAATGGTCCTTTAAGTGAATAAGTCCATAGTGCAAGATTATTTCCAGAGGACATCATAGTGCAACATGACAAGATGGAAAGGTATTTATCATTATAAAAATGGAATGTGTCCTAGCTTTATGACAAGACCGTCGAGGCCATCCCACAATGTCTCCGACACATTTATCATTAAAAAAATGGAATGTGTCCTAGCTTTATGACAAGACCGTCGAGGCCATCCGACAACGTCTCCGACACATTTATCATTATAAAAAATGTAATGTGTCCTAGCTTTATGACAAAACCGTCGAGACCATCCGACAACGTCTCCGACACATTTATCATTATAAAAAATGTAATGGGTCCTAGCTTTTTGACAAGACCGTCGAGGCCATCCGATAATGTCTCCGACACATTTATCATTATAAAAAATGGAATGGGTCCTAGATAGAAAATTACCTGAGCTATGCCTGCGGCTTGTGTTCTTTTCCTACTTCTCTTTGCTGCCTTCACATAGCTGCTGTCCTGAGAGTTTTTTGAATGCTTCCTCTTGTTGTGTTGTGTACTACCACATACTGAACATCTCATCTTGACTCCTTTCCTTGAAATTTTGCTGCTTTTGGGCTTCTCCTGCTCCTCTCTAGTTCTTTCTGTCTTCTTTCTCCCAGGTTTATTATTAACCCTTACAGGAGGTTCTGGTCTAGGGTTGTCAGAAACAGGCCAGCTTTCTTTGCCCTCCACTGGTTGCAGCACATGGTCATATATTTTGTTGTATGTGTTGATGGAGTAACAATCTGCTATGAAATCATCAAGTACCAAACCACATGTGTATATTGAACTGATTGCATGAGCACAAGGCAGTCCAGAGAGCTCCCAATATCTGCAAGAACAAGTCCATTTCTCCAGATCAACTGTGAACCTTCTATACTCACCTTCTTGCACTTCAAAGCCATCTTTGCCATTCCACAACACTCTGCATCTTCCTGATCTCTTTATGTTGAGCTACAGCTTCTTGAACACATTAGGGCATATAGTTCCACTCCACTTTGTAGGCTTTGCTCTGTTATCTTGAATTCTAGCCATGACCTTTTTTCTTATGATCTCATGACTAGTAATAACAGGATAAAATCTTGCTCTCATGATGGAGTTGTTGAAGGACTCACACATATTGTTTTCTATAGAATCACAATATGAGCCAAGTTTGAAAAAAGCCCTGCTCCAATGTTCAGGATTAGTTTTCATTACATCTTTTGCCCCTTCTTCTGTTTTTTGAGCAAGCTTTGCTCTATGATAGTTGAATCCTGTTCTGTCAGAAGCTTTTGCACATGCCCAAAATATTTTCTGATATATCTTCTCCCTGTGTTGCTTTCTCCAATTTGCATAGATGTGCCTAGCACACATTCTATGTTCTACTGCTGGACATATTTCATTCACTGCTCTTATGAGACCCTTTTGTTGATCAGAGATGAAAACCCAGCCCTCACCATTATTGTTTATCTGAATGTCCTTTTGAAGAAATGATAGAAACCAATACCAACTATCATAACTCTCAACCTCAACAGTTGCCCATGCAATGGGGTACATCTGGTTGTTGGCATCTCTCCCAATTGCACACAATATTTGTCCATGCACAGCACCCTTCAAAAAACAGCCATCTAACCCAACAACTCTTCTACATCCAGCCATAAACCCCTTCTTGCAGCCATATAGACAAACATACATCCTTTCAAACACATTCTTCTCATGCTCATCAGGGTCTAATGTAACTGCAACAGTACTACCAGGATTGCTCCTAATTAACTCAAGGTGGTAGTCAAATACTCTAGAATATTCACCATTAGTTGAGTCTATGAGCTTTTCCATCACAAGTTTCTTTGCCCTCTTGCATTTGGATATGGTCACATCTGCTAGCAAATCTTCTAGTACTGCTTCTTGCATCTTCTCCACCCTCCATGTTGGATTGTCTCTGATCTGTCTGAAATATTTCTTTGCAATGATAGAACTAGTCACGAGTTTATTATCTCTCCTAGGCACACATGTATGGACATTGTTGTACCTTTGCACCAACAACCAGTCAGACTTGCTATTTATTGAACCATAAATGCTCCATTGGCATCCAATCCAGCTGCACTTGGCACTCACTCTTCTTTTCTCATCCTTGGGAAATAACAAGTGATGGAAATTCTTTAATCCATATTTCACTAGTGCTTGTTTGAATTCTCTGCTGTCAGTAAAAGCCATCCCAACTTCAAACTGTGGGTTATCTGTACTGTCATCATACACTTTATGAGTGGTCTTTCTCCTTCGACAGCATTGACCTCTCCATCACTAGCCTCATCATAAGAAAGATCATCATCACTCTCAAAGTAGGGGGTGTCATCTGCATCATCATCCAACTTACATGTTTCTGGTACAATGAAATCATCAGTAACATTGCAAGCTTGTGCTTCTTCCTCCCCTAGCATCTTCTTTCTCCTTTTCTCCTTGAATTCTTTGGCATATTTTCTATACTCAATGATTTCTTCATCTTCAGCTGAACTGTTGCTCTCTGCAGGAGGCACAACATAGTCACTGTCACTGTCACTGTCATATTCACCTGAAAACTGCATCTCCTCAGTTGCAACCCCTTTTTCTCTGTCAAAAACTGAACTTGCTGCCCTGAGCACTGGCATTTTGGCCCTACATTGTACATCCTCTGCATTTCTTTGCTCTGCCTGCACCTCCTCTGCATGCCCTTCATCTACATGAACTTGCTCTGCACAATGCTCTGCCTGAAACTGCTCTGCAAATTCAAACTCCCAATCAATGCCTTCAAGACTTTCATCAGCAGGAATGACAGCATATATATCAATAACACCAGCATCAGTTACATGTTTAGCCATCATCTCCACCGATTTTTGATCATCCAGTACAAGCAAAGCATTTGCCAAGTCATCATCTGGATATTTCCAATGCAGTTTAGTATTTTGTAGGGCTAAATCAGAACATGTAACAAAATCTGCGAGGTTCTTCTTCAGCCCAGATATTGACAGCTTTGGAAATTCAATTGTGGACAACCTAGTTTTTCCTCCAACATAAACCCAATCATTTCCATCATGCTCAAAGTCACCTCTGTAGTGAAATCTGACAGAAAGGTAGTTAAGAGGATCCATGGCTGTACCCTAAACAAAATAAGAGACAATTAACAAGCCTAAGTCAGTAACAAGCATAGGTCAATTACTAACAAGTCTAATGTACTGAACTCTTCTGAACTTCTCTAAAAAAACTGTCTTTTTCTTCAGATCAACAAAACCCTAGATCATCTCATCATATAAAAGCATATGCACAGCGGTCTGAACTACAGAAGGCCCTAAAAAGAGGCCATCTAATAACTACTTCCACCATTCTCTCAAAAATTTGAACTAAACCCTAGTACCCAAATCAAATCCCCTGAAAACCCCAAACTAACGGCCCTAATGTGGGCAAAAAAGCAAGATTTTCAGCACAAAGTTTGAGCGCACAGACCTGATCGTCGCCGTCGGTCGAGCTATTCATCACATGCCGCTGATCATCGCCCGCATCGCCGTGGTCGCCCCAGTCGCCGCCGTTTTGTCAGAGGCAGAGGAGAGGGGAGCGGGAGGTGAAAAGGCAACGCGGAGCGCTCGAGGCAAGGCGAGGGGGTGCAGTAGACCGCGTCCACAAACTATTAATGACGTGGCCGCCACGTCTGCAAAACCGGCGTCTCAAACCACCCAAAACGCCATCGGGGGGTGATTTGTGTGGTATTGGACAGTCCAGGGGATTAAGAACCCGGTTTCAGAGTTGGGGGGTGATGTGCTCGAAATCTGAGAGTTCAGGGGGGTATGTGGACTTCTTTCCTAGAACTGCCACCACGATGCTGTACATGGGGATCGAGGTGGTTGACGGTGCTCGCCCTGCTCCAATTCGCGCCCTAGTCCACGATCTCCACTACCAGCCCGGACGTGATGCACAGGCGATAGCCCCGTCAGCCATGCGGTCGCAGTGTACTGGTGACAACGGGCAAAGGTGTGCAGCGAGCCAGGCACGACCCGGGTGTGGAGGGGTGGGAGCGGCTGCTCCATGGATGAACCTTCCTCGAGAAGGTCAAGGTTGCCCTTGTGAGAAGGTCAATGTGGTCGGCCAGGACGGCGCGTGTGTGGGATCCCGGGCGGCGTGGTGAGGCCGCGGCCCGCATCGGCTCCGGCGAGGAAGGATGGCATGCATGGAGGAAAAGGCGGTGGGCACTGGGCAGGGGAGCAACGTCGCTGCGCAGCTTTCGGAGGTTCCTCGGGGTGGCGGTGTCGTGCTCATCTCCAGGGCGGCGGCGAGCGGAGGACTGCCGGGGCTGCCGCAGCTAGCTCCGCCGGTGGGATCCAGTAGGAGGTAGAGGCGCCCAGGGTTTGCGGGGGCGGCGGCGCGCGGGGTTGGCCGGTGGAGGCGGGGCGCTGGGTTGGGCGGCGGGGTTGGCCGGTGGACACGGGGTGCGGGCTTGGGCGGCGGCGGCCGAGCCAGGGGCAGCAGCGGTTGCCCCAGGGGGAGGCGCTGGATCGGGGAGGTTGGGATCGGGGAGGGGAAGTGGTGGGCGTGGAGCGTGGCTTTTTTCATCCGCAGGTTCAGGAAGTTCCGGAGGGAGCAGTCAGGCCTGGCTGTGATCCAAATAGTTAGTATTCTATAGTTATTTGGATCACGGCGCGCCCTATATACTATATAGGGCGATCGGGTTGTTCCGAAACTCTCGAACGCATCACTACTGTACCTCCCCACGCCCCCACTACCTCCTAGATCCGACAACCTCCCTCACGCCCACACTCCTTCTCTGATCCAGGCACCAATCATCGCCGGCACCAGCCCGCCCCCGCCCCGGGACCCGGCCGCCGCGGCGCCATCGCCCTAGATCGTGCTGTCGCCGCAGCTTCCCTCCCCGGATCGGCCGCCGCTGTCGTCACCCTCCACGGATCACGCCGCCAACACCGCCACCGCCTCCCTCCCTCGCGCCGTCACCGTCCACCACCGCAAGCTACCGTTGCAGTCCGTCGCTCACTACTGCTGCAGTCCATCGCTGACTCACACGGGGGAGGCGATGCTGCTCCGGTTACCTCTGCATCACCGGTTGCCGCCGCGAACGGCGTCTGGACGCCACCATGGACTGCCCCCTGGCGCCGCCCCAGCCCGTACGCACTACTTCCTTAGGGCAACCCTCCTCCAGGCGGGTGACTGGCTGCTCGTGCCCGTGCCACCGTTCATCACGCCCCCGTGATCTGCTGCCTAGCTCGCTACCTCATCCCCCGCGCGTCTGTCACCCTGTCCTTCTCCAGCCTCTAAGGACGAACGCTTAGGCATCCTGTCGCTGCATCATAACTTGGACTCCTCCAGGGCCAACATCTTCCCTGTGCGCTCCAGACACCTTTGCGGCCGGTCAAGTTCTTGGCGAGGGACGGATGTGGCCACCTGCTCTTTTCTGTAGTTGCTCCTGCACACCGCAACACCTATTGGTCATCTCCACTTAGCTAGTTTGTGTGCCTGGGTTGCAACCCATTAGGTTGCTACATGAACCAGTGGTGTTTTTCAGTAAACGATTTCAGCAGGTGTTCGTACTACTCACATAAATCCTCTCAATTTATTTCAAAAAATAATGAATGTAAAGTTGAAGTTTTACAAGCAGCTGGAACACTCTAAATACTATACCATAATTCTATATAGTCTGAATCTATCTATCCATCTGTTTGATTTTTGTGTGTGTGTAGATGCAGCATGTTCTGAATTTTGAATCTTATCTCCTTTAGTACTCCTCGCCGCCACCACTTCGCCTCCTCCCGGTGGTGCCCCTCGCCCCACGCCTGGAACGAGCCGTCGACCACCAGAAGGCGGTGTGTGTTCATGCTCCGCTGACCACCCGGCCGCACCCCTGTACGTGGAGGGTGCTTTTGGTCTTCAGTTTGGAAAAACTGAACTTCTGAAGCAACCGTATTGGGAAAACACACCCACCATCTTCGTATTGACCAAATCCAACATCAACAAAATTAAGGAGACTACAAAGATATTAATGTGAACCAGTGTGCATTATATAGGAATCTCCTTGTAGTACTTCTCTTCCGATACATGTACAAAACTCATATTTTCCTGTAGTACTCACCTTGCTATACATGTACAAAATTGATGCAGGGAAGAACATCATACGGAGGACGGGCTCCATTCAGCCAATTTTTCAAAAATACCATATGTATACAGAGAAGTTTCGATGTCGCTGCATAGTGGAAATCTAGAAAAAACAGGATGAGGAAGGACGCAGCCAACTCTGATGTGTTCTCCTGTTAATGAAGTAATTCAAGGAGCAGGTGGTTTCATTCGTATGAAGAACCAACAATAAAATCTTCATCCCCATGTTTGCTTCTTGTTTTATTTCAAGCTGGCACTAACCATTGGCATTTTTTGTCTGATGCTTCACGTCTTGTAAGTGTTCACTAAAAAACAGAATTTTATGCAATACCAGCAAACAGTAAGTGCGAACTTCTCCGTTTACATTCATGTAAAGAAGTACGTATTTTTTTAAAGTAATCTGGAAGTCAAAAGATTATAGTCTAGAGAGTTCAATCATTGGATTTTGGGAAGAATTCATCTTACTGATAAATAATAAATAGAGAAAAAAATACAAAATAGGTTTTGGGTAAGTACTAAATAGGTTAGGAATTGTTTGGCGTTGGTGTAGTGTTGGAGCGTTACTACTACTTGGTTCACTTCCATTTAAAAGGTCTTGCTTGAAGATATCTTTGAAGCTATAAACACAGTTGTCTTGATTTCAAATAAGGGTCATGGGTTGAGCTATTAAGCTGAACTTGTTGTTACGCCTCTGAACATCTACCTCTTTCCTGTAGGTGTTGATCCTGGTGCTTGTCGCCATTCATGAGGAAAGACAGTCGGTCTTTGAACAGGTGAGTGATCTTGCTGTTGCTGGGATGCTATTCAACATGGGGATTTGATCTCCCTTGAGGTGCAGTGAAGCGAGATATATGCCGCTGCCACTTGTGGATTTATTGTTGAGATGGTCGCTCAAGCTCAATATTGATTAGTCCTTCCCCTAGATCTTACCCTACATACTCTGTAGGTAAACAGTAAGAACAAAAAGTATGCCTCTAAGCTGCCTGTGTGTATTCCACAAAATAAATTAGTATGGTTGCACACGGTTGACTGTTCTTGACCAGTTTTTGTAGTAATTTGTATGGCTGACAAATTTCAGCAGTAATTAACATGGCTTCAGTCCACCGTGTCTGATTTTCAGCAGACCAACTTGATTAATGCTAGTGCAACTCATCTTCAAAAGTGTACATGGACGCAGTGTGAAATTTGTTCCTATTGTTGTTGTTTAGATAGATCACACTAGAACATTTTGTACGAACCACTTACTCAAGTGAGAGAGATTGGCTTCTTCGTAGTTCATCTATTTCCCGGCAAAAGCAGAAAGTGTACCTTTGTGAATAAATTTGTGTTCCTATGTGAAGTAATGATTTGTTCCTGGACTAAGAACATTCTGTCCTAGTGTGGATAATATTTTATTCATATGTGAATTACCTTTCCTAAAAAACCATATTGATTGAGAACTAAAAAGGGCATGCTTTTTTAATATTCTAGAAGTTCAACGAGTTCCACTCAGAAAGTTCAAAAGACATTTTTTTAGGGAGAATGCATCCTGCGTAGATGATGCATATGGAATAAAAAAATCATTCATCAGGCAGCAATACAGAGATAAAGTTTATTTTGTTGTGGTCGCTCACTCCCATTTCTAGAAAAAGCCTAGAAGTTCAAATATAAAAGATGAAAAAGTTCGATGTTTTGTTGTGGTTGTTGACAATGGTTTAAATTTTTATTTGTGAAGGTCAAATTGTTGTGTTCAAGAAGGTCAAGTGTATTATGTGTATCTCAACAAGTTCAAACTATTTAAACATGCAAGGAAAAACATGGGAGATTTGCGATTTTCTAGAACTTGAAGTGACAAATAAATTTAAAAGTGCACAAACAAAATTTAAGTCTACAAAATTCATTTCAAAACAAAATTACAACATGTGAGCATTAGTGTTTGGGTGTGTGTTCTATTATGTGTGTGTAACTTTGCACAAAAATAAACTCTAGAAGTTCACGCAACCCCAAAAATCCTATAAGTTAAAAGACAAAACAGTAAACAATTTTTTTCGTCTGTGAAACTAAACTAAGAAGTTCAAATTCAAGATACATAGCAGGTCAAAGTTTATAAAAAATCATAAATTTTGTATCTAAAGAAAAGCAAGAAGTTCAAATTAACATAACACATGACTTTGATGTTTTTTTACAAAAAAGAACATTGTTTTACGGTTTCAAAAAAATGGAAAAAAAAGTATTTCAAATAAACCGAGAAGTCCAAATTGTAAAAATAGAGAAGTTCGATATTTATAAAAAAACACAGATTTTATTTCGTTACTAAAGAATAAAATTAAAGAAGTTCAAATTAAAATAAAAGGAGTAGTTTGATGTTTACGGAAAACTCAAATTCTTTCCATTTCTAGGAAACTTCTCTGATGAAAAATTTTCAGTATGAGGTTCAATTTTAAAAAATATTTGATGCTTATTTGAAAACATTTTTTTTCTAAGAATAAGATTAAGAAGTTCAATTTAAAATAGCAGAGAAGTTCGAAGTATATATAAAAAACTCAGACTTGTTGCAAGAAGTTCATGTGCACCTCCGTGCACGGTTCAGAATTTAAATTGCGAGATGTCCGACCTCCAATTACATGTTTTAACATGGCAAAAAGTGATGTCCGGCCTTTAATTGCGTGTAATTCGGCATATACACAAAAATGCGACAGAAGTTCATAGTGAAAACAACAATAAGTTCAAGTACTGCAAGGATTGCATTTCTGGTAAGAAATAAAAGTATAGAAAAATAAAAGCTCAAAAGGTTTGTTGAAAGAAGTTCAAGTGGTCTGTCCGGTGAAGTTCAAAAAAAATTGCGAGAGAGGTTTACTTTGTATATCCATGTTCGAAAACACAAAAAGAAATTGTTTTCTTTTGCGTTTTAAAATAATTCTCTCAATCCACAAAGAAGTTCAGTTATTATTTGATAGCAATTTGATTTCAAAAAAGAAAATAAAAAATTTAAATTAAGAAAATGGAAAAAGTTAATGTACTGCATGGTGTGTGTTTAATATGAAAAAAGGGAATAAAAAGGCAAGGTTTTCCTCGTTATTAAATAATGGAAACAAGAAGTTCAAAAATTAAATAACAAAGAAGTTCAACTTTTAATAATAAAGCGCTTCAAAATTTCATAAAAAGATTAAGAAATAAAACTAGGAAGTCCATATTAAAAAGATGGAGAAGTTCGATGATTATAGAAAACTTAGATTTTCCTCGTTATTAAAGAATGGAAACAAGAAGTTCAAAAAATTAAATAACGAGAAGTTCAACTTTTAATAATAGAGCACTTCAAAATTTCGTAAAAAGGTTTAAGAAATAAAACCAGGAAGTCCATATTAAAAAGATGGAGAAGTTTAATGATTATAGAAAACTCAGATTTTCCTCGTTATTAAAGAATGAAAACAAGAAGTTCAAAAATAAAATAACAAGAAGTTCAACTTTTAAAAATATAGCGCTTCAAAATTCATAAAAAGGGATTAATAAAATCAGATTAAAATTCATAAAAAACTCAGATATTTTCAAGTAACCGAGAGAAGTTCAGATTGATAACTACCAGAAGTTCACGTACCACACGGTGTGCATTTTGTATTAAAAAGAATAAAAAACAAAGTGTAAATTTTTTGTTGTTATCAGTTCAAGTCCTCCGGCAGAGAAAGTTCAAAAAATTATTGTGAGAGAGGTTTGTACAAAAGGAATATCATTTGTGTAACAAGGACGAATGGATTAGAAAATTACAAACGAAAATACATCACAGAAGTTCAACGTGAAAACAGCAGGAAGTTCGACTACAATAGTGAATGAATTTCAGATGAAAAACTTTTAAAATCGTCGCGAGTATGAAAGAACGATCAGCACGGAAAAGTTGTGTGTTTACATCAGCTTTCCACCGATATATTAGTTGCTCAATTCCAGCGAGTGTTCCGGTGAGTGGATGGATAGCTACGGGCAAAAAAAGCACGTGAAAAACAGAGTGAAGTTTAAGTAGACATGCCGAGAAGTTCAGGTTCTTCACGCGGTGCATTTTCGAAGAATCTGTTTCGCGCTAAAGGCATAACGCATGATCTCTTTATTTTTTAAATTACTTAAAACGGCTAGGAATCATAGAAAACCATCAACATGAAAAAGTTTCGCATTTTACGTAGCTTTTCAGCGGTATATTATTTTCCCATTCCAATAAAGTTTGTAGAAATTACGGCAAAAATACGTTTTTAGCCATTTTCAAAACTGACATAAAACCGTAACGAATTAGGAGAAACAATATATACAAAAAAGTTTCACATTTCTTCAAGCTTTCCAACGCCATATCATTTGCTGCATTTGGACATACTGTTAAAAAATTAGCTTGAAAATACGAACTCGGTGGAACTTGTACCGTTTTCTAAATTACTTTTAAACCGTTCAAAATTAGAAAAAACTTTTAACATGAAAACGTAGCGCATTTTCATAAGCTTTCCAATGCCATATTATTTGCCTCATTTGGATTAGCCGTTTAGAAATGGCATCGAAAATACGAACTTGGGTGTTCCGTTTGCGAAATTCTATGATTTTCCGAATTACTCTTTAACCGTAGGGAATTAGAGAAAACTTCAACATGTGGAAGGAGCGGTTTTGCAGCAGCTTTCCAATGCCATATTATTTGCCTCATTCCGATAAACGGTTTAAAATGCGATCGAAAATACGATTCATGTTTTTTGTACGAAGAAAAAATAGTTTTCAAAACTGCTCTTAAACCGCTTCCATTTTAATAAAAATTTAACTTGGGTCATGATACTGGTGTCCATAGCTTTCCAACGGTATATAGCTAGCCCCATTTGGACACCTTTTAGCTGAAGTTCAACCTGGCACACGGGAAAGGTCAGGCGCGTTACTTGGAAAGTTCATATTGTGATCAGAATATTATTCTGATCCCGTGATCAGAATAGTGTTTATGTATATATATATTCTTCTATATGTCACGCTGTCTATCAAAGTATTGAAGAAATCCATGGCCTCATCATTAGCTAGAAGTAACAGGCGTATGATGCTACGAAGCTCTTCAGAGTTTTTTTTGGAACGGAGTTCCTGATAGAATAATTCGCCTTTTGGTACGAATTTCAGCAAAGGCCTTCCAAATAGCGATATTCGGAAGGCTCTTGCTGAACTTTGTACCAAAAAGCGAATTATTTATGGGGAACTCCATTCCAAAACAACTTTGAAGAGTTTCGTACCATTATGCGTCTGTCATTTCCGGCTAATGGTGAAGTCATGGTTTTCTTGAATTCTTTGACACTAGACAATGTGACATATAGAAGGGTAGATGAGATCAGGAAAAATATGGACCATTTTCTACACATCCAGAATGGCGCCATTTTGTTAAATCCCTTGTCGGTCTGGACATCGGACAATCATGAGAGAGGCAGTCCGGCCCAAACCCTAGAAGCGCTGCAGAAGCCACCCAAATTTACCAAGTTAAAAGAGCGTTGTCGTCGAGGCCACCCCAAACCCTAGAAGTGTTGCCGAGGCCACCCTAAACCCTAGAAGCGTTGAAGCCACTAATATGATTCCTTGTTGTGATTAGCTAGCTAGGTCTACGTTTGCCACTAATATATCCATCTGTCATGTTTGTATATTAATTGCCATGTTGTAATATTTGCAGAAACTATGGAGCACCGAGACTTGGAAGCAGAACAGGTGTTGGGGGACATAATCCTCGGCGGAGGTGATGTCATGTCGTATCTCAACTACACAGATGGTATGGAAGGAGAGGGTGAAGCAAGCTACGGTGATCGAACAATGGAGAAGGAAGGACATGATAATGATGGCTCCGGTGACCGAATGCCGGTGGAAGAAGGAGACCGTGATGACGGCTCCGGTGACCGAACGGAGTTTGGCCAGGTATATATATTAATTAAGCATGTGCTGACTAGCTAATTGATGTATTAATTGTTTTGGTATGTAAACATATTAACTATCTTCTTTCTTCTTTTCTAGCCCTCCGGATCGAGCCAAACTTTGGTAACGAGACGAGGCCTGAAGAAAAAGTTGCGCCAGGATGAAAGGTTCACGATCACAGCAATCGCGGGCGATGGACAACCGATTGAACTCATCCGGACCAAGGAAGCATTTTCTGCTCGTGTGGGGTTTTTGTTAGGGACCTGATCCCGATCAGCATCCACCAATGGTATAAGCCTAAGAACTAAGACCCTCAGGTGTCTTATGTTAACGATAGGCAGAAAGATGATCTTTGGACCGCGCTGAAGGCAAATTTCACCCTACCGCTAGAGGAGGATCTGGAGAAGCAAGTTATAGAGCCATTGGTCAAGGCTCATGCTCTTAAGAAGATGGAAGATCTATTCAGGAGGTGGAAGAATGAGTTGAAAACAACGTTTGTCAACAAAGACAAGACTCTAGAATTCACCGGCCGATTTGAGAAGATAAGAGATCACTGGGACGCATTTGTGGCCCACAAGACATCGGAGAAGAGTAAGATGATGTCAGCGACAAACAAGAAAAATGCTGCAAAAAAGGAGCTTTACCATCACACGGGGTCAGGTGGCTACCTCAAAGCCTGGCCGTTGTGGGACAAGGCTGAGAATGACCTGCTTCATAAAGGGGTCGAACCACAGACAATGCATTGGCCAGACCGTTCAAGGACTTGGTTCTTCGGTATTGGGGGAACGTTGGACCCTAAAACAGGGAAGTGCGTTTGGACAAACCAGCAACTGGAAATACCTGTCACGAAGCTTTAGGAGTATATCGCCGCAGCGCAGCAAGGGACGTTCGTTCCCGACAGAAAGAACGACGAGCTCACATAGGCCCTCGGGAATCCTGAGAACCTTGGACGGACACGAGGCACGCCAGGCTCCGTTTCGTGGAAGGTTGGGTTTCCCGGTGTAGGCGGTTACAAAACCCGGGAGAGTAGGAGGAAAGTGGAGCAGACCGAACTGCGAAGCTGCACGCAAGGGTACAAGCGCTAGAGGAAAAGGACAGCCAGCGACATGCCGGAGCTACCCTAGAAGCTACCCCGCCATCTCAGCAGAGAAGCAGCGTGGCTTCCACTGAGCTCCTTCAGCAGCCTGACTTCACAGCTCCTACTAGCTACCCCGTGGATGCTATCATGGAGGCTCAATATTGCCACCTTATGACGCAATGGCATAACTTCAAAGTTAAGGTGGTTGTCGGCTCTGTTGCACCTCCTATACCCGGCGCAACTTTTCACTGCCTTCTGATTCTAGAAGGATATGTTGTTGTGATGGTGGATGAAATAACGGAGGGATTTGAGGAGCTCGAGCTTGACCACCCTACCGGTGAAGGGGAGACTGGCTGGGTCTTGCTCTGAAGACTCCATGTCTATGGCGGAAGGAGCTCATCAACCTTCCGAACTGAATGCCTCCGCCTCCTCCTCCTCCTCCGGTGAGTCAGGGAACTCCGCCTCCTCCTCCGCCTGCTCCTCCGGTGAGTGATCACGGATCCAATCCGCGTCATTGCTACTAACACCTTTCAACTTAGTTTTCTCTAGGAACATATCAAAAATAAAATAGGGGAGCTAAACGTGAGGTATTGATCTACAACATAGATATGCTAATATTACTAGGACTAAGTTCATGATAAATTTAAGTTCAATTAATCATATTACTTAAGAACTCCCACTTAGAAAGACATCCCTCTAATCTTCTAAGTGATCACGTGATCCAAATCAACTAAACCATAACCGATCATCACGTGAAATGGAGTAGCTTTCAATGGTGAACATCAATATGTTGATCATATCTACTATATGATTCATGCTCGACCTTTCGGTCTTAGTGTTCCGAGGCCATATCTGCATATGCTAGGCTTGTCAAGTTTAACCTGAGTATTCCGCGTGTGCAAAAACCGGCTTGCACCCGTTGTAGATGGACGTAGAGCTTATCACACCCGATCATCACGTGGTGTCTGGGCACGACGAACTTTGGCAACGGTGCATACTCAGGGAGAACACTTTTATCTTGAAATTTAGTGAGAGGTCATCTTATAAAGCTACCGTCGAACTAAGCAAAATAAGATGCATAAAAGATAAACATCACATGAAATCAAAATATGTGACATGATATGGCCATCATCATCTTGTGCCTTTGATCTCCATCTCCAAAGCATCATCATGATTTCCTTCGTCACCGGCATGACACCATGATCTCCATCATCTTGATCTATATCAATGTGTCGTCACATAGTCGTCTCGCCAACTATTGCTATCGCATAGCGATAAATTAAAGCAAGTATTTGGCGCTTGCATCTTATGCAATAGAGAGATAACCATAAGGCTTTTGTCAGTTGTCGATAACTTCAACAAAACATGATCATCTCATACAACAACTTATATCACGTCTTGACCATATCACATCACAACATGCTCTGCAAAAACAAGTTAGACATCCTCTACTTTGTTGTTGCAAGTTTTACGTGGCTCCTACGGGCTTAGCAAGAACCGTTCTTACCTACGCATCAAAACCACAACGATAGTTTGTCAAGTTGGTGCTGTTTTAACCTTCGCAAGGACTCGGCGTAGCCACACTCGATTCAACTAAAGTTGGAGAAACTGACACCCGCCAGCCACCTGTGTGCAAAGCACGTCGGTAGAACCAGTCTCGCGTAAGCGTACGCGTAATGTCGGTCCGGGCCGCTTCATCCAACAATACCGCCGAACCAAAGTATGACATGTTGGTAAGCAGTATGACTTATATCGCCCACAACTCACTTGTGTTCTACTCGTGCATATAACATCAACACATAAAACCAGGCTCGGATGCCACTGTTGGGTAACGTAGCAATTTCAAAAAAATTCCTATGCACACGCAAGATCATGGTGATGCATAGCAACGAGAGGGGAGAGTGTTGTCCACGTACCCTCGTAAACCGAAAGCGGAAGCGTTAGCACAACGCAGTTGATGTAGTCGTACGTCTTCACGATCCGACCGATCAAGTACTGAACGTACGGCACCTCCGAGTTCAGCACACGTTCAGCCCAATGACGTCCCTCGAACTCCGATCCAGACGAGTGTTGAGGGAGAGTTTCGTCAGCATGACGGCGTGGTGACGATGTTGATGTTCTACCGACGCAGGGCTTCACCTAAGCACCGCTACAGTACTATCGAGTTGGACTATGGTGAAGGGGGGCACCGCACACGGCTAAGAGACGATCAACTTGATCAACTTGTGTGTCTAGAGGTGCCCCCTGCCCCTGTATATAAAGGAGAAAGGGGAGAGGTGGCCGGCCTAGGAGGAGGGCGCGCCAAGGGGGGAGTCCTACTCCCACCGGGAGTAGGACTCCTCCTTCCCTTGTTGGAGTAGGAGAGAAGGAAAGAGGGGGAGAGGAACAAGGAAAAGTGGGTTGCACCCCTTGTCCAATTCAGACCAGAGGGGGGGGGCGCACACCTCCTTCCTTTTGGCCTCTCTCCTCTATTCCCGTATGGCCCAATAAGGCCCATATACTCCCCGGCGAATTCCCGTAACTCTCATGTACTCCGAAAAATACCTGAATCACTCGGAACCTTTCCGATGTCCGAATATAGTCGTCCAATATATCGATCTTTACGTATCAACCATTTCGAGACTCCTCGTCATGTCCCCGATCTCATCCGGGACTCTGAACTCCTTCGGTACATCAAAACTCATAAACCCACAATATAACTGTCATTGAAACCTTAAGCGTGCGGACCCTACGGGTTCGAGAACAATGTAGACATGACCGAGACAAGTCTCCAGTCAATAACCAATAGCGGAACCTGGATGCTCATATTGGCTCTCACATATTCTACGAAGATCTTTATCGGTCAGACTGCATAACAACATACGTTGTTCCCTTTGTCATCGGTATGTTACTTGCCCGAGATTTGATCATCGGTATCTCAATATCTAGTTCAATCTCGTTACTGGCAAGTCTCTTTACTCGTTCCGTAATACATCATCCTGCAACTAACTCATTAGTTGCAATGTTTGCAAGGCTTAAGTGATGTGCATTACCGAGAGGGCCCAGAGATACCTCTTCGACAGTCGGAGTGACAAATCCTAATCTCGAAATACGCCAACCCAACAAGTACCTTCGGAGACACCTGTAGAGCACCTTTATAATCACCCAGTTATGTTGTGACGTTTGGTAGCACACAAAGTGTTCCTCCGGTAAACGGGAGTTGCATAATCTCATAGTCATAGGAACATGTATAAGTTATGAAGAAAGCAAATAGCAACAAACTAAACGATCAAGTGCTATGCTAACGGAATGGGTCAAGTCAATCACATCATTCTCCTAATGATGTGATCTCGTTAATCAAATGAAAACTCATGTCTATGGTTAGTGTGACACCCCGAGACCGATGTGCCAGGTGTCCTCCAGTTATTCGCCGTTGTTGCCTTGTCACTGCTTGCGTGTTTTGCATTGCATCATGTTATCATATCATCATGTCATAATCTTTTGCATCTCAACTAAATAATTTGTGTGGATCTTCGATCCATTTAAACCGAGGGAAGTGTGACTTCTCTTTATAACATATCCTCCCGATATTAGTGGAGCTATTATAAAATATTCCATTTATTTGGAATTCACCATAACACACGTGCAAAATATTTTCCCATGTCTATTCCTCTTCGAGTTGACCTTCAAACCTTGCCAATATTTCTCATCTCTTCTATCGAGGCTCCTCCTAAATTCTTAACATTTTTGGGCACACCTAAAGTTTAGACTCCATTCAAACTTCTTCGGTGCAAGTTTAATAATCTTGGATGT
The DNA here is from genome assembly GCF_056163025.1 of Triticum urartu. Classification (NCBI taxonomy): domain Eukaryota; kingdom Viridiplantae; phylum Streptophyta; class Magnoliopsida; order Poales; family Poaceae; genus Triticum; species Triticum urartu. Next base: position 206,234,935 of record NC_141876.1, on the reverse strand, counting down.
AACTGCCCCTATTTCGTTGGAACCATTTTTGTTGGGTTGGAAGTATTCTATAAAGCCTTACAAATATGTCCCACCATTTTTATTATTGATCATGGCCTCTTCTTCTAATTATTTTAACTCTTTTTTTCTCTTTTTCTCTTCTCTGTTAAAGAGAGAGAGAGAGTAGAGAGCCCAACTGGACCTCCCTAGGCCACTCTCGCGGCAGCCCAGCCAGGCCGACCGGCCTCCCAGGCCCATATTCCCCGCTAGGCCCACTCCTCCTAACCCTAGCGCACCCCTGGCATCTCCTTCGTCTCCCTCCAGGCCGCCGCTCACGCACGCATCGAGACAGGAGACCGCGCTCGATCCCCCTTTTTCCCTCTCTTCGATCTCCCTCGCAGTGCCCCAGTCCACTCGATCCCTGTCTCTCCTGCCGTTTCCCTCGACCCACTCCCTCTGGTTCTCCTAGCGCCGCAGCACGCAGAGGGGCCGCGCATCACGCCCGATCCCTCCTCTCACTCGTGCCGTCCTCCAGCCGCGGGGCAGCGTCGCCGTCCTACTGCGGGAACTCCTCTGACGCCCCTTGTCTCGTCCACACGTCGCCCGGTGACCTCCGCCACCAGTCGCGCCTTCTTTTGCGTCGTCGCCTCGCCATGGCACCATGCCTCGTCGCCTCGGCCTCTCCAACCTCGCCGAGATACTGCCTCCGTCTCTGGTCGCCACCAGCGAGCAGCATCGCTGGAGCCACGCTCCCATCGCCACCTCGAGCGCCCACATCCGTCGTCCTCCGCGCCCAGCAGGAGCCTCACGCCGTCATCTTCGGAATTGCTAAGAACGCCAAGTACCCCTTCATGTCGGCAAGGCCCGCAAGTCGGACCCTGAACGATCGACGTCTTGTGGACCGTGTACAACTACCCTTGCCCCGAAGACATTGGAGTCATCAAGTACCTCTCCGAACGAACGTGAACGACTACCATCGCAAGAACGGGACCAGAAAGTCTGAAGACCCCAAGTACCACGACACTGATGACATGAACGTCTACGGAAACTCGTGCAACGATAAACATGTACCACTACCATCGCCGAGTTCGCGAGAACCTCTACCGTTGACCCTAGAGCGTGCGAGAACATCTACTTCCTCTCCTTTGCACCGAACGAGAACTGTCCCGCTTGCACGCTTCGAAGGTATAACCTCGAGACGACGTCCGTGAACGAATGCTTGCGATGGTTGAGATGCTCGTGTTTGCATCATGTCCTTTGTCACTCGTTTCCTTGTCGCCAACTCGTGGGACACCCGGAATCCGGGATCACCCCACCATCTTTTGCATGCTCCCGTCATTTGTTTCCTTTTGCACCGGTATTTCCATGAGCTACCGGAATCGTTATCGTTGCCGTGGCACCCCCTTTCGTTCCACCACGGTGACAAATGCTTCTTAATGCTCTTGTCAGCTTTTAATATAAATTGCATAAAACTTGTTCATGTCATCCGCATCATGATAACAATAATTAAAATGTTTAAATTGTTGTTGCTTTAAATTACTAATGCATATGGGGATTTACCGGATTGTTGTTTGACGGTTCCGGCCCCATTTAAATTGCTTAGAATGTGCAGTTTACTTTTGCTTCACCTCTTGCCATGGTTAACAACATTTAATATTGTTGGGTACATAAACAAGATCAAACTAAATTGCATATTGAGCTCCACTTAATTTGTAGTGTTGTTTGTTGCACTTTGCCATGCCATGCCTCATTAAACTGGACATGCATCATACTTGTTTGCGCATCGTGCCATGCTTATGTGATGGTTGTTTACTATGTTGTGTGCTTCTTTCCGGTGTTTGCTTCTTCGGGTTGGTTCCGGTAACGTCGCGTTTGTGAGGACCCGTTCGACTACGTCTGTTTGTCTTCTTCATGGACTCGTTCTTCTTCCCTGCGGGATTTCAGGCAAGATGATCATACCCTCGAAATCACTTCTATCTTTGCTTGCTAGTTGCTCGCTCTTTTGCTATGCCTATGCTGCGATACCTACCACTTGCTGATCATGCCTCCCATATTGTTGAACCAAGCCTCTAACCCACCTTGTCCTAGCAAACCGTTGTTTGGCTATGTTACCGCTTTGCTCAGCCCCTCTTATAGCGTTGTTAGTTGCAGGTGAAGATTTAAGTTTTGTTCCTTGTTGGAACATGGAGATCGTTCCTTGTTGGAACATGTTTACTTGTTGGGATATCACAATATATCTTGTTTAATTAATGCATCTATATACTTGGTAAAGGGTGGAAGGCTCGGCATTATGCCTGGTGTTTTGTTCCACTCTTGCCGCCCTAGTTTCCGTCATATCGGTGTTATGTTCCCGGATTTTGCGTTCCTTACGCGGTTGGGCTATTATGGGAACCCCTTGACAATTTGCCTTGAGTAAAACTCTTCCAACAATGCCCAACATTGGTTTTACCATTTGCCACCTAGCCTTTTCTTTTCCCTTGGGAGTCGCGCTCCTGAGGGTCATCATTATTTTACCCCCCCCCCCGGGCCAGTGCTCCTCTGAGTGTTGGTCCAACCTGTCAGCTGCCGGTGGCCACCAGGGGCAACTCTGGGCTGGCTTACCCGTACCTAGGACAATCTGAGTGTGCCCTGAGAAAGAGATATGTGCAGCTCCTATCAGGATTTGTCGGCACATTCGGGCGGTGTTGCTAGTTTAGTTTTACCTTGTCGAAATGTCTTGTAGAACCGGGATACCGAGTCCGATCGGAATGTCTCGGGAGGAGGTCTATTCCTTCGTTGACCGTGAGAGCTTGTGATGGGCTAAGTTGGGACACCCCTGCAGGGATTTGAAATTTCGAAAGCCGTGCCCGCGGTTATGGGCAGATGGGAATTTGTTAATGTCCGGTTGTAGAAAACCTGAAGTTGACCTTATTTAAAATACATCAACGGCGTGTGTTACCGTGATGGTCTCTTCTCGGCGGGGTCCGGGAAGTGAACACGGTGTTCGAGTAATGTTTGACGTAGGTTGTTTTAGGATCACTTCTTGATCATACTTTTATCGATCGTGCTTTGCCTTCTCTTCTCGCTCTCATTTGCATATGTTAGCCACCTTATATGCTAGTCGCTTGCTGCAGCTCCACCTCATACCTTTACCTTTCCCATAAGCTTAAATAGTCTTGATCGCGAGGGTGCGAGATTGCTGAGTCCCCGTGGCTCACAGATACTTCCAAAACCATCTTGCAGGTGCCGATGAGTCCGTGCAGATGACGCTACCAAGCTCAGGAGGAGCTCGATGAAGATCGTGTTCTTTATGTTGTTCCGTTTTCCAGTTGATCAGTAGTGGAGCCCAGTTGGGGTCGATCGGGACCGTGTCGCATTTGGGGTTCTTCTTTTATTTTGGTTCCATAGTCGGACCTTGATTGTATCTGGATGATGTAATGCTTTATTCATGTAATTGTGTGAAGTGGCGATTGTAAGCCAACTATGTATCTCTTTTCCCTTATTGTATTACATGGGTTGTGTGAAGATTACCTCACTTGCGACATTGCTTTCAATGCGGTTATGCCTCTAAGTCGTGCTTCGACACGTGGGAGATATAGCCGCATCGAGGGCGTTACAGTTAGGAAACATAACCATCTTTGATCAACGAGCTAGTCAAGTAGAGGCATACTAGTGACACTCTGTTTGTCTATGTATTCACACATGTATTATGTTTCCGGTTAATACAATTCTAGCATGAATAATAAACATTTATAATGATATAAGGAAATAAATAATAACTTTATCATTGCCTCTAGGGAATATTTCCTTCAATTTCTCGTAAAGTGGTTGTGGCAGGAAGGCGGGAATAATTTTTGTGGATACTACATTTGCGAGTACATCTACAACGAGACGACCTCTAAGCGGGGCTACTCTAAAGAAGATTATGAAGTGCCCAAGCAATAGTATTCACAATTTTATTTTATTACCATCATTTGTGTTGAGTTTCATTCATATATATGTATTGACCCTCCTCTTCAAATTAGCTTTGGCAGCTGCGGGATGAACTCCTGCCACAGGATCGCATAAAAGCAATTCAAGAGGAATTGGCGGGATTCTTTCTTGACCACGTCATAGATAAAGACGAAGAATACCATGTGGAACTTGACATCAGATGCTAGGGATTGTAAGAGATCTTATATTGTATATATGTAGCTAGTAGCGTTGGATAGATGTACGAAAACTTATTGTTCGACCAATCTCTTGGAGAAAGAGAGGTCGGTCACTTCTCTTTGTATATGTTGATGACCCACAAGTATAGGGGATCTATCATAGTCCTTTTGATAAGTAAGAGTGTCGAACCCAACGAGGAGCAGAAGGAAATGATAAGCGGTTTCCAGCAAGGTATTCTTTGCAAGTACTGAAACAACTGGTAACAGATAGTTTTGTGATAGGATAATTTGTAACGAGCAACAAGTAACAAAAGTAAATAAGGTGCAGCAAGGTGGCCCAATCCTTTTTGTAGCAAAGGACAAGCCTGGACAAACTCTTATATAGAGAAAAGCGCTCCCGAGGACACATGGGAATATCGTCAAGCTAGTTTTCATCACGCTCATATGATTCGTGTTCGGTACTTTGATAATTTGGTATGTGGGTGGACCGGTGCTTGGGTACTGTCCTTACTTGGACAAGCATCCCACTTATGATTAACCTCTATTGCAAGCATCCGCAACTACAACAAAAGTATTAAGGTAAACCTAACCATAGCATGAAACATATGGATCCAAATCAGCCCCTTACGAAGCAACGCGTAAACTAGGGTTTAAGCTTCTGTCACTCTAGCAACCCATCATCTACTTATTACTTCCCAATGCCTTCCTCTAGGCCCAAATAATGGTGAAGTGTCATGTAGTCAATGTTCACATAACACCACTAGAGGAGAGACAACATACATCTCATCAAAATATCGAACGAATACCAAATTCACATGACTACTAATAGCAAGACTTCTCCCATGTCCTCAGGAACAAACGTAACTACTCACAGAGCATAAACATGTTCATAATAAGAGGGGTATTAATATGCATATAGGATCTAAACATATGATCTTCCACCAAATAAACCAACTAGCATCAACTACAAGGAGTAATTAACACTACTAGCAACCTACTAGCACCAATCCCGGACTTGGAGACAAGAATTGGATACAAGATATGAACTAGGGTTTTGAGAGGAGATGGTGCTGATGAAGATGTTGATGGAGATTGCCCTCTCCCAATGAGAGGAGCATTGGTGATGACGATGGCGGTGATTTCCCCCTCCGGGGGGGGAGTTTCCCTGGCAGAACAGCTCCGCCAGAGCCCTAGATTGGTTCCGCCAAGGTTCTGCCTCGTGGCGGCGGAGTTTCGTCTGAGAAGATGGCTTCTTATTTTTTTCCATCGAAAGACTTCATATAGAAGAAGATGGCCACCGGAGGGCCACCAGGGGGCCCACGAGGTAGGGGGGCACGCCCAGGGGGGTAGGGCGCGCCCCCCACCCTCGTGGGCAGGGTGTGGCCCCCCTGGTGAATCTCTTCCGCTGAGTATTTTTTATATATTCTGAAAATGTCTTCCGTGAAGTTTCAGGACTTTTGGAGCTGTGCAGAATAGGTCTCTAATATTTGCTCCTTTTCCAGCCCAGAATCCCAGCTGCCGGCATTCTCCCTCTTCATGTAAACCTTGTAAAATAAGAGAGAATATGCATAAGTATTGTGACAAAATTTGTAATAATAGCCCATAATGCAATAAATATCGATATAAAAGCATGATGCAAAATGGACGTATCAACTCCCCCAAGCTTAGACCTCGCTTGTCCTCAAGCGAAAAGCCGATATCGAAAATATGTCCACATGTTTAGAGATAGAGGTGTCGATAAAAATAAAATATGGACATGAGGGCATCATGATCATTCTTAGAGTAGCAACTTATATAATTCTTGTCATATGATTTCTTATGCTAGAGTAATAATTCAATCACAATTTCAAGTATGAATCGTAAACTTCATTGAAAACTAACAAACTATAATCTCAGTCATTGGAGCAATTGCAATTCATCATAACATAGGAAAGTGTCAATGTATAAGAGCTTTTCAGCAAGTCCACATACTCAACTATCATATAGTCTTTCACAATTGTTGACACTCACGCAATACTTATGGGTATGGAGTTTTAATCGGACACAGAGAAAGATAGGGGCTTATAGTTTTGCCTCACAACGTTTTACCTCAAGGGTAATGTCAACAATAATAGTTCATGAAAACTCACATCCAATTAGCCATATATACCAGGATCTTTCCAACATACTATGGTTGCCAAAGGATAAAATGTAAAAAGGAAGGGTGAAGATCACCATGACTTTTATGCAAGGTAGGAGATAAAAGTAAAAGATAGGCCCTTCGCAGAGGGAAGCAAAGGTTGTCATGCGCTTTTATGGTTGGATGCAAAAAATCTTAATGCAAAAGAACGTCACTTTATATTGCCACTTGTGATATGGACCTTTATTATGCAGTTTGTCGCTTTTATTTCTTCCATATCACACGATCGTATAAAGCTTATTTTCTCCCACACTAATAAGTCATACATATTTAGAGAGCAATTTTTATTGCTTGCACCGATGACAACTTACTTAGAGGATCTTACTCAATCCATAGGTAGGTATAGTGGACTCTCATGGCAAGACTGGTTTTCAGAGTATTTGGAAGCACAAGTAGTATCTCTACTTGGTGCGATGAATTTGGCTAGCATGAGAGGGAAAGGAAAGCTCAACCATGTTGGATAATCCATGACAATATAATTTATCTCGGATGTAAGAAAACATAACCCATTATGTTGTCTTCCTTGTCCAACATCAACTCTTTAGCATGTCATATTTTAATGAGTGCTCACAATCGTAAAAGATGTCCAAGATAGTATAGTTATATGTGAAGATCTCTCTTTCTTTATTACTTCCTATTAATTGCAACGATTACCAAAACTATGTTTGTCCACCCTCAACAACTTTTATTCATCATACTTTTTCTATGTGAGCTCATTACTCTCCATGAGATTCACATGATCTCTTTGTTTCTTTTTATTTCTTTCTCTCTTCTTTTATTCACTTAGGATCATGGCAAAATAATCAAGCCCTTGACTCAACACTAATCTTTATTATATAGCTCATGGACTCGATTACATAGAAGAATTATAAAGCAAAACTCACAACTAGATCATACTAAGAACTTTTATTATACTAGATCAAGATATTACCAAAAGGATCGAACTAAGAAAAACGGTAAAGATAAAGGTGATGGTGATACGATACCTGGGCACTCCCCCAAGCTTGGCAGTTGCCAAGGGGAGTGCCCATACCAGATACTCAATTCTTCTTTGTTGGTGAAGAAGGTGATGGTTTTGTTGATGGCGTAGGCTTCTTCCTTAATTTGTGCTTGAGGACAGAATTTTGGTCCCTTAGGTCCTCGATCTCCTGTTCCAAGCTCAGTATCTTTTTGCATAGTTCCTGCTTGTTTTCCTGCAAGAAGCGAAAAGGGATAAACTCGATCTTAGGTTTCTTTACTCTATCCTGGAGGCTTGACTTTTTGAACTCCACATGCATGTCCCCATGTTGAGGTAGTGGGACTTCATCTTCATCTGAGCTCGTCTCCACCTTTCCCTTGGGTTCATAGTCCTTTTCTTCTTCCGTAGTCCAACCACAATGCTCCACATCCCCATAGACCTTAGGATCTGCAAGGTAATCAGCCACATAGCTTTCTCCTTCCGAATCCTGGGACGACATGTTGCTCTATCTATAGCAGGACAGCTCAAAACAAAGACAAGAGATATTTGCGTGATACGGGAGTCAAAACCTCCGGGAGATTATATAATGAATTTTTACCGACCAAAATACGTGTCGTGTACAAAAACGGAGTCCGGAGAGCACACGAGGTGCCTACGAGGTACGGGGCGTGCCCAGGGGGTAGGGCGCGCCCTCCACCCTCGTGGAGCCCTCGTGTCCTTCCCGGACTGCTTCTTATTTTTCTATTTTTCTAAATATTCCAAAACGGAGAAATATTGCCTTAAAACTGTTTTGGAGTCGGTTTACTTACCGTACCACATACCTATTCCTTTTTGGAGTCTGAAACGTTCCGGAAAGTGTCCCTTATGTATTCCTCTGGGGTTACAGTTTCAATAACATTGGTTTCAACATTTATGGGATTACCTGAGATATAATGTTTGATTCTTTGACCGTTCACCACCTTCGGATTTGTGCATTCGAAGTTGTTGATTTTTATGGCACCGGAATGATAGACCTCCTCGATAACGTAAGGACCTTCCCATTTAGAGAGAAGTTTCCCTGCAGAAAATCTTAAACGAGATTTGTATAGCAATACACAATCACCTACATTAAACTCATGCTTTTGTATCCTTTTATCATGCCATCTTTTAACTTTTTCCTTAAACAACTTGGCATTTTCGTAGGCTTGGGTTCTCCATTCATCGAGTGAGCTAATATCAAATAACCTCTTCTCACCGGCAAGTTTAAAATCATAATTGAGCTCTTTAATAGCCCAATATGCCTTGTGTTCTAGTTCGAGAGGTAAGTGACATGCTTTTCCATAAACCATTTTATACGGAGACATATCCATAGGATTTTTATATGCAGTTCTATAGGCCCATAATGCATCATCAAGTTTCTTGGACCAATTCTTTCTAGATCTATTAACAGTCTTTTGCAAAATTAATTTGAGCTCTTTATTACTCAATTCTACTTGACCACTAGACTGTGGGTGATAAGGAGATGCAGTTCTATGATTAACATCATATTTAGCAAGCATTTTACGGAAAGCACCATGAATAAAATGTGAACCACCATCAGTCATTAAATATCTAGGGACTCCAAATCTTGGAAAAATAACTTCTTTAAGCATTTTAATAGAAGTGTTATGATCAGCACTACTAGTTGGAATAGCTTCTACCCACTTAGTAACGTAATCAACAACTAAAATATGTGTATATCCATTAGAGGAAGGAAAGGGTCCCATATAGTCAAAGCCCCAAACATCAAATGGTTCAATAACGAGTGAATAGTTCATAGGCATTTCTTGACGTCTACTAATATTGCCAATTCTTTGACATTCATCACAAGATAAGACAAACTTACGGGCATCCTTGAAGAGAGTAGGCCAATAAAAACCAGATTGCAATACCTTATGTGCAGTTCTATCTCCAGCATGGTGTCCTCCATAAGCTTCGGAGTGACACTTGCGTAGGATTTGTTCCTGTTCATGCTCAGGTACACAACGTCTAATAACACCATCTACTCCTTCTTTATAAATATGTGGGTCATCCCAAAAGTAATGCCTCAAATCATAGAAGAACTTTTTCTTTTGCTGGTATGTGAAACTAGGTGGTATAAACTTAGCAACAATGTAATTAGCATAATCAGCATACCATGGAGTAGTATGAGAAGCATTTATGACATTTAATTGCTCATCAGGAAAGCTATCATCAATAGGAAGTGGGTCATCAAGCACATTTTCTAACCTAGACAAGTTGTCTGCAATGGGGTTCTCAGCTCCCTTTCTATCAACAATATGTAAGTCAAATTCTTGTAGCAAGAGAACCCATCTAATAAGTCTAGGTTTAGCATCTTTCTTTTCCATAAGATATTTCATAGCAACATGATCAGTGTGAATAGTTACTTTAGAATTAACAATATAAGGTCTGAACTTATCACAAGCAAATACAACTGCTAAGAATTATTTTTCAGTAGTAGCATAGTTTCTTTGAGCATTGTCTAGGGTTTTACTAGCATATTGAATAACATTTAATTTCTTATCAACTCTTTGCCCTAGAACAACACCTACAGCATAATCACTAGCATCACACACAATTTCAAAGGGTAAATTCCAATCAGGTGGCTAAACAATAGGTGCAGAGATCAATGCTTTCTTAAGTATTTCAAATGCTTCTACACAATCATCATGAAAAACAAATGGTATATCTTTTTGTAATAAATTAGTCAGAGGCCGAGAAATTTTTGAGAAGTCCTTAATGAACCTCCTATAAAACCCGGCATGACCAAGGAAACTTCTTATACCTTTGATGTCCTTGGGACATGGCATCTTCTCAATAGCATCAACCTTGGCTTTATCAACCTCAATACCTCTTTCAAAAACTTTGTGCCCCAAGACAATACCTTCATTAACCATAAAGTGGCACTTTTCCCAATTCAAGACAAGATTAGTTTCTTCACATCTCTGCAAAACTCGATCAAGGTTGCTCAAGCAATCATCAAAAGAAGATCCATAGACGGAGAAATCGTCCATGAAAACCTCACAAATCTTTTCACAGAAGTCAGAGAATATAGCCATCATGCATCTTTGAAAGGTAGCAGGTGCATTACATAAACCAAAAGGCATACGTCTATAAGCAAAAGTACCAAAAGGGCAAGTAAAAGTAGTCTTTGATTGATCTTTGGCTGACACAGGTATTTGAGAGAAACCAGAATAACCATCTAGAAAGCAAAAATGTGTATGTTTGGATAGTCTTTCTAGCATTTGATCGATAAAAGGTAAGGGGTAATGATCCTTTTTAGTTGCCTTATTTAATTTGCGGAAATCAATTACCATCCTATAACCTGTAATAATTCTTTGAGGAATCAAATCATCTTTATCATTAGTAACGACAGTAATACCTCCCTTCTTAGGGACACAATGGACAGGACTTACCCACTGACTATCAGCAACGGGATAGATTATACCTGCCTCAAGGAGCTTTAGTATTTCCTTTCTTACCACTTCTTTCATTTTAGGATTCAGCCGTCGTTGATGATCACAAACTGGTTTAGCATCTTCTTCCAAATTAATTTTATGTTGACATAGAGTGGGACTAATGCCCTTAAGATCATCAAGAGTATACCCAATAGCAGCACGGTGCTTCTTCAGAGTATTCAATAATCTCTCCTCCTCATGCTCTGAAAGGTTAGCACTAATAATAACAGGATATATCTTTTTCTCATCAAGATAAGCATATTTAAGAGTATCAGGTAACGGTTTAAGCTCAAACACGGGATCACCCTTGGGTGGAGGAGGACCCCCTAGGATTTCAACAGGCAAATTGTGTTTCAGAATAGGTTCCTGTTTAAAGAATACTTCATCTATTTCCCTTCTTTCATTCATAAACATGTCATTTTCATGGTCTAGCAAATATTGTTTTAAAGGATCACTAGGAGGTACGGCAATAGAAGCAAAACCAATAATTTCATCCTTACTAGGTAATTCTTCTTCACGGTGTTGTCTACTAAATTTAGAGAAATTAAATTTATGAGACATATCATCTAAACCGATAGTAACAACATCCCTTTTGCAATCTATGGTAGCATTAACAGTGTTCAAGAAGGGTCTACCAAATATAATGGAACAAAAGCTATCTTGTGGGGAACCAAGAACAAGAAAATCAGCAGGATATTTAGTTTTCCCACACAAGACTTCAACATCTCTAACAATTCCCATTGGTGAAGTAGTATCTCTATTGGCAAGTTTAATTGTGACATCAATATCTTCTAACTCAACAGGTGCAATATCATGCATAATTTCTCTATATAGGCTAATAGGTATTGCACTAGCACTGGCACCCATATCACATAAAGCCATGATAACAATGATCTCCTATTTTAACAGAAATAACAGGCATGCCTACCACGGGTCTGTTTTTATCTTTAGCACGAGGTTTAGCAATTCTAGCAGTCTCATCAAGGAAATGAATAACATGCCCATCAATATTGTCAGACAAGAGATCTCTAACAATAGCAATATCAGGTTCAACTTTAATTTGCTCATGAGGTGTATAAGTTTTAATATTGCTTTTACGAACCACAGTTGAAGCTTTAGCATGATCCTTTATCCTAACAGGAAAAGGTGGTTTCTCAACATAAGAAGTAGGAACAATAGGATCATTATAAGTGACAATCTTTTCTTCAACTTTAATAGGTGCAACTACTTTTACTTCTATGGGAGGATGATATTTAAACCACTTCTCCTTGGGGAGATCAACATAAGTAGCAAAAGATTCACAGAAAGATGCTACTATCTAAGAGTCAAGTCCATATTTAGTGCTAAATTTACGCAAAACATCGGTATCCATAAAAGATTTAACACAATCGAAACTAGGTGTCATACCTGACTCCTTACCTTTGTCGAGGTCCCAATATTCAGAGTTGCGTTTAATTCTTTCCAATAAATCCCATTTGAATTCAATAGTCTTCATCATAAAAGAGCCAGCACAAGAAGTATCAAGCATGGTGCGATTGTTATCAAAAAGCCGAGCATAAAAATTTTGAATAATCATTTTTCTTGAGAGCTCATGATTGGGGCATGAATATAACATTGATTTAAGCCTCCCCCAAGCTTGAGCGATGCTTTCTCCTTCGCGAGGCCAAAAATTATATATATAATTGCGATCACGATGAACAAGATGCATAGGATAAAACTTCTGATGAAATTCCAATTTCAATCGTTTGTAATTCCAAGACCCCATATCATCACATAGCCTATACCATGTCGATGCATCTCCCTTCAAAGATAAAGGGAAGACCTTCTTCTTAACAACATCTCCGGGTACACCTGCAAGCTTAAATAATCCACAAATTTCATCCACATATATTAGATGCTCATCAAGATGTTTTGTTCCATCTCCTAAAAAGGGATTAGCTAGCAGTTTTTCTATCATACCCGAAGGAATTTCAAAGCAAACATTTTCATTTTCAGTAGGTTCAGTAGGTTGAGGAGCAACTCTTTGCTCTACTAGACGGGGTGAAGATACCCCGAACAAGCCCCTCAGAGGATTACTTTCCATAGTAACAAGTGATAGTAAATTTCAGCACACTATATAAATTTTTCCTTACCAAATTCCACCTACCAAAGACGCTTCACTCCCCGGCAACAGCGCCAGAAAAGAGTCTTGATGACCCACAAGTATAGGGGATCTATCGTAGTCCTTTCGATAAGTAAGAGTGTCGAACCCAACGAGGAGCAGAAGGAAATGATAAGCGGTTTCCAGCAAGGTATTCTCTGCAAGTATTGAAACAAGTGGTAACAGATAGTTTTGTGATAGGATAATTTGTAACGAGCCACAAGTAACAAAAGTAAATAAGGTGCAGCAAGGTGGCCCAATCCTTTTTGTAGCAAAGGACAAGCATGGACAAACTCTTATATAGAGAAAAGCGCTCCTGAGGACACATGGGAATATCGTCAAGCTAGTTTTCATCACGCTCATATGATTCGCGTTCGGTACTTTGATAATTTGGATGTGGGTGGACCGGTGCTTGGGTACTGTCCTTACTTGGACAAGCATCCCACTTATGTTTAACCTCTATTGCAAGCATCCGCAACTACAACAAAAGTATTAAGGTAAACCTAACCATAGCATGAAACATATGGATCCAAATCAGCCCCTTACAAAGCAACGCATAAACTAGGGTTTAAGCTTCTGTCACTCTAGCAACCCATCATCTACTTATTACTTCCCAATGCCTTCCTCTAGGCCCAAATAATGGTGAAGTGTCATGTAGTCGACGTTCACATAACTCCACTAGAGGAGAGACAACATACATCTCATCAAAATATTGAACGAATACCAAATTCACATGACTACTAATAGCAAGACTTCTCCCATGTCCTCAGGAACAAACGTAACTACTCACAAAGCATAAACATGTTCATAATCAGAGGGGTATTAATATGCATATAGGATCTGAACATATGATATTCCACCAAATAAACCAACTAGCATCAACTACAAGGAGTAATTAACACTACTAGCAACCTACTAGCACCAATCCCGGACTTGTAGACAAGAATTGGATACAAGAGATGAAATAGGGTTTTGAGAGGAGATGGTGCTGATGAAGATGTTGATGGAGATTGCCCTCTCCCGATGAGAGGAGCATTGGTGATGACGATGGCGGTGATTTCCCCCTCCGGGGGAGGGGAGTTTCCCTGGCAGAACAGCTCCGCCAGAGCCCTAGATTGGTTCCGCTAAGGTTCCGCCTCGTGGCAGCGAAGTTTCGTCCGAGAAGATGGCTTCTTATTTTTTCCCATCAAAAGACTTCATATAGCAGAAGATGGCCACCAGAGGGCCACCAGGGGGCCCACGAGGTAGGGGCGCACCCAGGGGGTAGGGCGCGTCCCCCACCCTCGTGGGCAGGGTGTGGCCCCCCTGGTGAATCTCTTCCGCTGAGTATTTTTTATATATTCTGAAAACGTCTTCCGTGAAGTTTTAGGACTTTTGGAGCTGTGCAGAATAGGTCTCTAATATTTGCTCCTTTTCCAGCCCAGAATCCCAGCTGCCGGCATTCTCCCTCTTCATGTAAACCTTGTAAAATAAGAGAGAATAGGCATAAGTATTGTGACATAATGTGTAATAACAGCCCATAATGCAATAAATATCGATATAAAAGCATGATGCAAAATGGACGTATCATATGTTCATGACGACCTTGTGTACTTAAATATTTCCTTCATTTGCTTACTAACTAGCGTGTCAAGTCCTCTGTATACGTAAAGTATGTAGCATCGACCAAGCACAGAGATAAGAGAGGACACTTCTCTCTGTTAGCTAGCTAACACAATATATGAAACCCCTAAATTAGCCCTATAAAACCCCCACCCCCACCCCCCGCCTTCAAAAAAAGCAAAAACCCCAACCCCTGAACTGCTGACGCGTGGATGCTTTTTGGTCCCGATTGGTGCTACCAACCGGGACCAAAGGCCTCCCTGCCTAGGCAAGCCGCAGTGGACATGTGGAGCCCCATTTGTCCCAGTTCGTGGGCAAACCGGGACTAAAGGTTTTGGGCTTTACTACCGACCCTTTAGTCCCGATTACCTAACCGGGACAAATGGGCCTTATGAACTAGGACAAATGGGCCTTTTTCTACTAGTGGGTTCATGCGTGTATTTACAAGGTGTGAAGCCAAGTCAGACTCAATGCCCGACCACTGCAGAAGATAGAGAGAAAATGAAAGTCATTCTCTATGCCTCAGCCATAGGTTCTATCATGTATGCAATGCTGTGTACCAGACCTGATGTGTGCCTTGCTATAAGTTTAGCAGGGAGGTACCAAAGTAATCCAGGAGTGGATCACTGGACAGCGGTCAAGAACATCCTGAAATACCTGAAAAGGACTAAGGATATGTTTCTCATTTATGGAGGTGACAAAGAGCTCGTCGGAAATGGTTACGTCGATGCAAGCTTTAACACTGATCCGGATGACTCTAAGTCACAAACCGGATACGTATTTATATTGAATGGTGGAGCTGTCAGTTGGTGCAGTTCCAAGCCGAGCATCATGGCGGGATCTACGTGTGAAGCGGAGTACATAGCTGCTTCGGAAGTAGCAAATGAAGGAGTTTGGATGAAGGGGTTCATATCCGATCTAGGTGTAATACCTAGTGCATCGGGTCCAATGAAAATCTTCTGTGACAGTACTGGAGCAATATCCTTGGCGAAGGAATCCAGATTTCACAAGAGAACCAAACACATCAAGAGACGCTTCAATTCCATCCACGATCAAGTCAAGGAGGGAGACATAGAGATTTGAAAAATACATACAGATCTGAATGTTGCAGACCCGTTGACTAAGCCTCTTCCACGAGCAAAACATGATCAACACCAAGACTCCATGGGTGTTAGAATCATTAATATGTAATCTAGATTATTGACTCTAGTGCAAGTGGGAGACTGAAGGTAATATGCCCTAGAGGCAATAATAAAGTTGTTATTTATATTTCTTTATATCATGATAAATGTTTATTATTCATGCTAGAATTGTATTAACCGGAAACTTAGTACATGTGTGAATACATAGACAAACAGAGTGTCCCTAGTATGCCTCTACTTGACTAGCTTGTTAATCAAAGATGGTTAAGTTTCCTAACCATAGACATGTTTTGTCATTTGATGAACGGGATCACATCATTAGAGAATGACGTGATGGACAAGACCCATCCGTTAGCTTAGCATAATGATCGTTTAGTTTTATTGTTATTGCTTTCTTCATGACTTATACATATTCCTTTGACTATGAGATTATGTAACTCCCGAATACCGGAGATACACCTTGTGTGCTATCAAACATCACAACATAACTGGGTGATTATAAAGATGCTCTACAGGTGTCTCCGATGGTGTTTGTTGAGTTGGCATAGATCGAGATTAGGATTTGTCACTTCGTGTATCGGAGAGGTATCTCTAGGCCCTCCCGGTAATGCACATCACAATAAGCCTTGCAATCAATGTGACTAATGAGTTAGTTACGAGATGATGCATTACGGAACGAGTAAAGAGACTTGCTGGTAACGAGATTGAACTAGGTATGATGATACCGACAATCGAATCTCGGGCAAGTAACATACCGATGACAAAAGGGAATAACGTATGATGTTATGCGGTTTAACCAATAAAGATCTTCGTAGAATGTGTGGGAGCCAATATGAGCATCCAGGTTCCGCTATTGGTTATTGACCGGAGATGTGTCTCGGTCATGTCTACATAGTTCTTGAACCCGTAGGGTCCGCACGCTTAACGTTCGATAACAATTTGTATTATGAGTTATGTGTTTTGGTGACCGAAGTTTGTTCGGAGTCCCGGATGAGATCACGGACATGCCGAGGAGTCTCGAAATGGCAGAGAGGTAAAGATTGATATATTGGACGAACATATTCGGACACCGGAAAGGTTTCGGGACGTTTCAGATATTTATCGGGAACCGAGGGGTTACCGGAACCCCCCCGGGGAAGTTAGGGGCCTTAATGGGCCATAAGAGAGTATGAGAGGGCAGGCCACAAGGTGGCGTGCCCCCCTCCCAAGGTAGTCCGAATTGGACTAGGGGGAGGGGGCGGCCCCCTCTTTCCTTTCCCTCTCCCTCTCCTTTCCTCCTTCCCCCTCTTGGAATAGGAAAGGGAATCCAACTAGGATTGGGAATCCTAGTTCGACTCCCCCCTTGGCGCGCCATCCTTGGTCGCCGGCCTCCTCCTCCCCCTCCTTTATATACGTGGCCAAGGGGTACCCCAAAGACACAACAATTGTTTCTTAGCCATGTGCGGTGCCCCCCTCCACAGTTTACCACCTCGGTCATATTTGTCGTAATGCTTAGGCGAAGCCCTGTGCGGATCATATCACCAACACCGTTGCCACGCCGTCGTGCTGACTAAACTCTCCGTCGACCCTCTACTGGATCAAGAGCTCGAGGGATGTCATTGTGATGAACGTGTGCTGAACACGGAGGTGTCGTACGTTCGGTACTTGGATCGGTTGGATCGTGAAGACGTTCGACTACATCAACCGCGTTACTGAACGCTTCCGCTTTCGGTCTACGAGGGTACATGGACACACTCTCCCATCTTGTTGCTATGCTTCTCCTAGATAGATCTTGCGTGATCGTAGGATTTTTTTTGAATTGCTACGTTCCCCAACATAAACACCTTGGCTTGTATAGGCACAAAGGGTATCTAGGGTTACATATGGTCGGTTGCCAACTAGGAATAAGCACGCCGACTATCGGAGTTGTCCCTGAAGTATATGCCAAATCTTCGGCGGTGTCCATCTTGATCACGCCCGAATTCGCAGCTTCTGGAGTCCTTCCTTGTGGAGATCGGCGTGCCATAAGCTCGGCCCATGGACGTGGGTCACATAGGTTGGTACCCCCTAGTCGAGGACACTGTCACCCAGGAATGAGATCCTTTGAAGTACATGGGAAAACTACAGAGGATGTTGTTGCTTATTGTTAGCTAGATGCACATCGTACGCCAGTGACTTGAACATGCTGGGAACATAGTGAAACAATCGGCCCAAAGCCCATATCAGCAAACGGGAGAGGAAAAGGCGTGCTCCCAGCTCAGAAAAGGGCGCGAGAAGCCGAGGGAAGAAACGACGCGAGAAGCCGAGAGAATAAACAACGCGAGAAGGAGATCGCCAGAACCTGGAGCAGACACGTTGCTCTTCCCGTCAATCCCATGTAAATCTCTGTAGCCTGCCTTTCTGACATGTCCTAGGCAGATGCAATCAGGAAGGGTCAAACCTAAAATTGGTCTCAATCAGTGCACAATTTCGACTTAGGACCAATATCAAAGTTATAGTACATAGTCATACCTTTCTACTTCACTTGCACGATTTGGATCAGCAAAGTAACCTTTTTAGCCTTGGAAGACTCTGTCTGACAGTTTTTTTAGCCCAAACAAGATTATGCCCAACAGTCTTTGAATGCCCACTGTTAGCTGCCAGCCTGGTGAAATATTTTTGTATTGGGGTGCCATTCAGTTTGGATCATTTCTTGACAATAGTTGCCATTTAGTTCAGTTCTAGGTGCCCATCCAGTTCACCTTTGTTATGGGTAGTAGCTTCTATTTAATTCAGTTCAAGATAAGGTGTAGGTGCCATTTAGATCACTTCTGTTATGGGCAATAGCTGCCATTTAGTTCAATTCAGTTTGGAGCATCAGTTGGCAATCAATTCAGCTTAGAGATTTGCATATGTACTCCCGTTCAATTCGGTTTGGAGCAACAAGTGACAGTCAGTTCAGTCTGGATTTTTGCATATGTACTCCTGTTCAGTTTGCACATGCACAATGTTTATGTGAACAATCCTTGAACACTCATTTTATTCATAACATTCGAGCATACAGATAATTTCTTTACAACATGTTCAGCTCTACACATGTACACGTAGCAACTAGAGTTCTAATTCAGTCACATAACAACAACTCGGAGGTCGATGTCCAGCATGCACAACGACGACAGCAACAGAGGATGAGTGCGGCAACCAGGACGTCACCACTCCCGCTCCTCCGCTTGGAGGATGCGAATGACGTGCACCTTCGAGTCTTCGTGCGTCCTGGCGTGTGGTGGACAGTGCAGGAGCAGTTGGTGGTTCCGGCTACGTCCCGACAACAGATCAGGTTGGGGCCTAGATCTGTGTGCGTGGCCGGCCGCACGCGTTGCCGCGGGGCTGATGGCTGGTGGGTCTCGCTGCGCGTGGCCGGGGCTGGCCTCAATGCTTTCCGACCAGGCAATTTGGGGATCCAGGCTCATCACCTCTGTTTTGATTATAGAAAAATAGCATGGGCTATCCGCAAAAGTGCACTATTGACCGACTTCGCCAGCATGGTGCCACTTGTCATGTCTTGATTGGCTTTGGACCAAATTGTCACATTCCCTGCACATTCTAGGATGGTGGGGTGAGGTTTTACAAGTTTTGGACTAAAACATCACATTCGGTGCAAGTTCTAGGCCTTGTGGTGCTATTACCTCCTCTTAAAATATTCTTCCAATTTGCGTGCTCGAGAAAGAAGGCGCACAACGCCGCTGGCATCGCAAGGCGACTAGGGAAGCCTTCTTCCCTTGATCTTCGCCAGTGAGCTCGTGGATTCGCCTCCCCTCCGCTTGTTGCTTCGGCGACCGGTGGCGGGGAGGGTATTCCTGGTGCCTCGGCTTAGATAGGAAGGGTTTTGGTCCTCGCAACTCTGACGGATGGCGGTGCTTCTTCCTTGATACAGTCTTCCGGGCTCCGATCCTCCTCAAGTTCATTCGTCCGGGCGACTTAGACGGAGCTCCGACATAGATTCCTACCAGCTCCTCGGAGCGACGAGGTTAGGTTTCTCGTCGTGCGTACGAAGTGACGAGATTTGATGTCAGGTTCTTCAGATCAATTTAAGGATTCAATGGTGATGACTGCGGCTCCCGAACTCTGGTTCTTAGGGGCATGTGCACGAAGACTTCCCGGTTGTCATCGACAAGGTCAGTCGGGCTCCGATATGTGAGTGGCGATAGCGGCGCGTCGGCGGCTTGTTCTGGCGGCGACAATGGACATTCGGTTGTCCATTGACCTCGATGTAGTTTTTATTATGTTTGAGGTACTTTGTACTTCTAGTGAATCTTTATAATAGATATAGTAAATATGATATTTTCGAAAAAAACACCATTGGTGTTACTGGCACCATGGACCCATGCCCACCTGTGAAACGAAAACGCTCCCACCGACCACCGTCTTGAACCAGCTACCCTGCAACGCCCGCCGATGCGCAATGCGAGCTGGCGAACAAGCAGTCAAGACGTACTTAAAATGCGACCCGCTTGTCTCGTTATCGAGATCTCCCAACCCTCCTTCCCACCGCGGTCGTACTAGTACTCCATAAGGGCATGACCAATGCATAGCGCCAGGGCGATGCCTCGCATGCCATGTAGGATCAGATATAAGAAAAAGTAGGTTCTGATAGGGAAGCGGGATACTCTGCACGAGGCGGGTGCTTGAAGAGAAAAAGTATGATCCGGTGCATAAAATTGAAAAAATTGAAGTGGAAAATAGGGATGCATGTATAGCATGAGTCTATTTTATATTCTTTGATAGGACCCACAAATAGTAGATCGCATTGAAGAGAAAAATTAATATAAATTCTTCAAACTACTTTTTATCATGAAGCATCTGTATTTGTATGCGACCATTATACAGCCCTAACACTTGCCCAACCCACGCGTTTGGTTTACGGTGAGGTCATGTGTGTAAGAGGGTGCCCGAACCCCGAAGTGAGGTGGTCACAGGAGTAGGGCCCATTGGTAAGGTTGGGGCCGAGTGGAGACGAAGCACGCGTTTGTTGGCAATAGCTTTCTCCTCCTTTCCTCCACTTTGCCCCACTGTCTCGCTCACACAGAGACGAGAGAGAAAGCGAGAGGGAGACAGAGGGTTCCGTGCTCATCCACGCATCGAATCGGGTCGACCCCCCTCAGGCGTCTCGTCGGCGCCCTGCCCTGCCCGGTAAGATCAGGAGGACCCTCGCCGAGCTAGCCCGCGCCCCCCACCTTTTTTGTTCGTCGCGATCGTGATCGGACGGCGAGCCATCCGCGATTCGGGGTTGTGAACAGTCGGTAAACATCTCGGCTGCTAGGCTTTGCTTTTGCGGTGTTCAGCGCGGGGTTTGGGTATGGGGAAATTCCAGGCGATGTGCTAGCTAGCTGGTGTTTTTTACTTTAGTTGGGTTTTTCGTTCGAACTGTGAATCGGTGTTCGATTAGCGGATAATTGACGCTTTCTCTCTACGATATGTAGCGTATTTTGTTTGGCAGTCTGGCAATTTTTATTTTAACCTAGTATTCTGCTGTGAGTAGCTTGCATGGTGATTCGGGACCTTTGAGCTCATTAAGTGCTTAATGTGATGCAAATTTCGTTGGTGGTGTTGTTGCTTTACATTTGGTTTGATCTCAGTGAGGACTATAAATAAATTTGCGACAAGTGCAGCTGATTGAGCGACTACTTACTAAATAGCGCCCCTCTTCCTCGAAAATGTCTTCAGTACTGCTAACATAGCATGCTTTGAACTGTATGTCATATCAGCAGCGAACATTAATGCAATTGACTACAAGTATGTTAGTTTGGTGCAAACATATTTGAGAGATCCGTCTGATTTCCCGATATATCATTTTATCTCTGTGGTTTCCCAATGCATTTCTTTCAATTTTATCATCATCAATAAAATTACCATAGTAACCTAATGGTTATCATTAGCAGAGGCATTGGAATTACTACTAGTTTCATGTTGAGGTTTTGTTTGTTAGTAGACTTTCTTACAATGTGCGCTTCCTTCATATTTGTTTGTCTCGTGCTGTATATTGTTTTAATATGTGATAATTTGTGGAATCATTTGGCTTCTGCGGTCCTTCTGTTTTGCTAATTGGATGAGTTAGACCATTCCAAAAAATGGTGCCAATTTTAGATGAGGTTCTTTAGCATTTTGTAACAGAATTATTTATGCAATGTCTCAGTACATGGACAACATACTTTTCTGTACTTCTTTCATCTTTTGTTGGATGCTTGATGGTTCAGCTCGTTTCGAATGCTTTACTGTAAGCTGGTAATCCTAGCATAAAATTGTTACTTTCTTTGCCTATTTGGCTTTCTAGTATAACCAGGGACAACATAGTTTGATCTAAAACTTGTTCAATTCTTATTATGTAACTAAATATAGCCCGTTTAACTTGAAATGGAACACGGTGGCCTGTGAATTGGATGTTGTTATGCGGATTTAGATTGGTTTTTTGACTGGTATAACATTTAATGTAGTGTTCTACTTTACATACTGTCATTAAAAATATTGGCACCATTTGCTTTTGGATCCGGTTTGTATATCACCACTTCTTTTTTTTTTCTGTTGTTGCTAAATCAGTTATGAACTGGTTTCTTATGTCAGAGTGAACATGTTCACTCTCATCTCTATGTTATCAGTGCTATGATTTTTTGAAGTGTTAACTTTGTGCCTTTATTTTTACATCCATTTTCTGGATACCAGGGCTACTTTTTCCTTTGCAATGGCATCTGGAACTGATGAGAAAGCCAAGATGGAGAGTTTGACATCACCTGCAGCCTTTGTAGAGGGTGGGGTCCAGGATGCATGTGATGATGCATGTAGCATTTGTCTTGAGGCTTTCTGTGAGAGTGATCCTTCCGCAGTAAGATGTCATTTCTTTAATTCGGTTATTTTGTTTGCTTAGAGGTCAGCTTCTAACCGTTTTGTTACGATTTCTTCTTTTCCAGTTGACAGGTTGCAAACATGAGTTCCATCTCCAATGCATCCTTGAATGGTATGATACTGACTCTAATATCCAGCTCATGACTTGTAGCCACCTTATATATTTTTGTTGTGCGCTTTGTACCTATTTCTTGGTACGACAACTTATGGAGAGATACAGGGAGCAAAAGAAGGACTTGCATATGGCGTTCATTGACTTGGAGAAGGCCTATGATAAGATACCGTGAAATGTCATGTGGTGGGCCTTGGAGAAACACAAAGTCCCAGCAAAGTACATTACCCTCATCAAGGACATGTACGATAATGTTGTGACAAGTGTTTGAACAAGTGATGTCAACACTGATGACTTCCCCATTAAGATATGGCTGCATCAGGGGTCAGCTTTGAGCCCTTATCTTTTTGCATTGGTGATGGATGAGGTCACAAGGGATATACAAGGAGATATCCCATGGTGTATGCTCTTTGCGGATGATGTGGTGCTAGTTGACGATAGTCGGACGGGGTAAATAGGAAGTTAGATTTACCGAAAAAGGTTTTCGCCCCGCTTTATAAATAAAGGAAACCACCAGAGAGCACACAAACATGGACTAGTTCACACACACACACACCCAAGTCTCACAAGAGGAAGTACAAAAGGTTCTGCTGAGGGCACAACTCAACAAGTCCAAACAAAAAAGGAAAAAAGGGCGCCGGAGCGCACAGCAGGCGTCTAGTCTGGCTCCGGAGGAGGCGGAGGGGGCGCCGGCGACAGACGAACGGCCATCGAGCGAAGGTCGGCGATGAAGGCGGAGATGGTGTCCCGGTCCCGTGGGCAGCTAAGCGACCGCCAAAGCTGCAAGTAACCAGACAGTTTGTAAAGAGCGTCAGTAGCCCGTCGAAGAGGAGTCGCTGGATCACAAGCTTGTTGTGGATCGTCCAGAGAGTCAAAGCGATAGCCCCAATCTCAAGCCACCTAATGTGGCGAGAGGGCAAGGGGGAGTTCTGGAGTTCGGCAAATAGGTTGGGGAAGTTTGTGTGACATAAATTCCCACCCACCACCTCTCTAAAGCAGGTCCACACAAATTGAGCGGACATACAAGAGAAGATGTGATTCGAGTCTTCGGGGACATCGCATAGCGGGCATAAGCCAGAGCCCGGGCCATTGCGTTTGCGGACCTCGACCCCAGACGGGGTCCGTCCGCGAATCCATTGCCACATGAAGATCCGGATTTTCAGTGGAAGGCGGATGGACCACACCGCCGTCAGGGGGGAGGCGCGGTTGGGGGGGCAATGGCCTGGTAAAGGGACTTGGTGGAGAATTGGCCTGACGGCTCAAGGCGCCACCTCACCTGATCCGGGCCAGCGTCCACAACCGGCTCGTGGAGAGCGACGCAATCAAGCAACTCACGCCAAGCGGCGGAATCCGGAGGCCCAAATGGCCTTTGGAATGCGAGGCGCCCTAAGTCAATAAGGGCCCTCTCTACCGAGATCAAAGGGTCGACAACGATGGAGAAGAGGTCGGGGAAGCGCGCTGCGAATGGGGTGTCGCTGGCCCACCGGTCATACCAGAACAAAGTTGCAGCCCCCAGATCCAAGCAAGATGAAGGTCCCAATGCGGAGGACCGGGAGAAGTTGGACGATCGACTGCCAGAACTGGGAACCGCCAATGCGCTGACAGAAGGCTAGGGGTTACCCACGCAGGTACTTGTTCCGGATGATATCTAACCAGAGGTCACCGTGACCTTGCGAGATGCGCCAGAGCCAGCGGGATAGGAGGGCGATATTCATGCGCTTAGAGCACATGATACCGAGGCCACCTTGTTCCCGAGGCTTGCAAATGTCAGGCCAGCTGACCATATGGTATTTCTGCTTATTGTTGTCGCCTGCCCAATAGAAGCGAGACTGGACTTTGGCGATCTCATGGTGTAGAGTCTCGTGAAGGCTGTAGAAGCTCATGAGGAACAAGAGGAGGCTGGAGAGGGAGGAGTTGATGAGAATCGTCCGGGCTGCCTTTGATAGCCACTTACCCTGCCATGGCTCTATGTGCGTTTGCAGCTTGGCCACGGTAGGGCGCAAGTTAGCGACGGTAAGCCGAGAGTCACTAATGGGTGTTCCCAAGTAGGTCGTGGGGAAGGAGCCCAAGCGGCAGTTGAGCCAGTTGGCAATGTCCAGGGACTCCGCAGGAGAGTAGCCCATCACCATCACATCACTCTTGTCGAAGTTGATCTTGAGGCTAGACATTTGTTGGAAGCAGAGGAGGAGTAACTTAAGGTTAGAGATGTCCGCATTCGAGCCTTCGACCATGATGATGGTGTCGTCGGCGTACTGGAGGAGGGAGATCCCGGAGCTGCCGGCCAGGTGGGGGGTGATCCCATGGATATGGCCAGCAGCCTTAGCCTTATCCAAGATGGCTGCAAGCACGTCCACCACCATATTGAACAAGAATGGGGAGAAGGGGTCGCCTTGTCTAACCCCACAGAGGGTGGGGAAGTACGGGTCGATCTCATCATTGATGTTCACAGCAGTGCGACCGCAGGAGACCATCTGCATCACTGTGGAGATCCATCGGTCGTCAAAGCCTTTCCGGAGCAGAACTTCCCGAAGGAAGGGCCAACTAACAGTGTCGTACGCCTTATGGAAATCGATCTTTAGGAAAACCGCCTTGAGGTGCTTAGACCGCACCTCATGGAGGACTTCGTGAAGAACTAGCACCCCATCCAGGATATACCGCCCTTGAATAAAGGCGGACTGGTTGGGGTGGGTAATGTGGTCGGCAAGCAGGGTCACCCTATTGGCGTACCCTTTCGCCAGGATCCGGAAAATCACATTGATGACCGTGATCGGGCGAAACTGTCAGATGTCGGAAGCTCCAGGCACCTTGGGGATGAGCGAAATGATCCCGTAGTTGAGGCGCTCGAGGTCGATGGACCCAACGTAGAACACGTCGAAGGTGGCCATGATCTCAGGTTTAATCATGTTCTAGAAGGTCTGGAAGAATTTAATCGGGAGGCCATCAGGCCCCGGCGCCGAGGTGGGATTCATGCCTCTAATGGCAGCCCAGACGTCGCCGTCGGAGAAGGGGGCTGTAAGGGCCGCGTTCTCCGCATCGGAAACCAGCTGGAGGCCGGTCCAACAATCACGGGCCAGAGAAAGGCCGCTCCGAGGAGCGGCGGAGAACAGGGACCTATAGAACCCATCGACATGGGCCCGAATGTCACAGGGGACTGCAGGAGAGTCGGGCCATCCCAAAGGAGGGGGATGGTGTTGCGTCTACGGCGGCCATTCGCAATGGCCTGAAAGTAGGCTGTGTTCGCGTCGCCCTTCAATACCAATTTCTGGGCGCCACGAAGGCGCCAATAGGCCTCCTCATCGGAGTAGATGACAGAGAGTTGGTCTTCCAAATCGTAACGGGAGAGCCACTCGTCAGGAGAGAGGCCGGTCGCGTCGGCGCGAAGGTCCAGGGCCTGGATGGCGGTCAACAGGGCCTTCTTGCGTTCGCGGAGGTCACGCCCGAGGTTGGCGCCCCATCCCTTCATGAACTGCCGGCCACGCTTGGCACAGAATTGCCACGAGTCGATGGCCGAGGGGGGCGGGGATGGGGGTGAGCACGAGCCTCCACCCAACGAGCGCCAACCGCCTCCACGAAACCAGTTTGGGACAGCCAGAATGTCTCAAACCGGAACCGGGGGGGGGGGGTGGTGGGATCGGCGGCCGCTCGTCGGCAGACGACAGGAGGAGGGGCACATGGTCGGAGCCAATTCGGGTGATGGCCCGGAGGGAAGCTAGGGGGAAGCGGAGGTCCCATTCCGGGGAGACTAGGACCCTGTCCAGGACGGACTGGGTCGGGGAGGCCTGACTATTGGTCCAGGTATATCTGGCACCAATCCTATCTATCTCGCGGAGACCGAGGTCAGCAATGCAGTCATTAAACATTTGCATCCGCGCAAAGTTGACATTCATATTGCTCTTGTCTTTCGCAAATCGGAGGAGGTTAAAGTCGCCTCCAACCACCACTGGAAGAGAGGCCGTCGAAACCTTCCGGTGGAGCTCCTTGAGGAAGGAGGCCGACCTACCGTGGTCAGCCGGGCCGTAGACGATGATGACCTCCCACTTGAAGTTAAGCGCCCGTTCGTAGAGTTCGATGCTAACAAAGAACTGGCCCCGGTCCATGCTACCCACCTCGAAGGTGGCATCCTTCACACCTAAAAGGATGCCACCCGAATGGCCGGTGCTCCCACTAGAAGGGAGCCAATGCCAAGCGAAGAGGTGGGAGCTCAGACGGTCGAGCTCCGGAAGAGAGAATTCCGTGCGCATGGTTTCTTGGATGGCGACAATGTCAATGTGTTCATCACGCATGTACTCGATGAGTTGGCGGCGACGGCCATCATGGCCGAAGCCGCGGATGTTCCAGAAGAGGGCACGCATTAAGGAGCCATTGGGGGGCTGCTTGACCCCAGGACACGAGACGCGCTTTGGGCGCGGAGAGCGGCGGTACGAGAGCGCGTGCGACCACGGAGATCGGCCGCAGCAAGCGGAAGAAGGCCACCGGCACGCCGAGGCTGTGACGGGGTGGCGTCCTCCGCAGGGGGCGGGGGCACGGTAGGCGTGAGCATAGCCACGCGGGCTTCCGCTAGTCTATCGTCAGGAATCTCGCGGGCCCGAATGGCCTCGATCTGGACTAAAGGGGGGAGCAGCCTCCCCCATGAAGATGATCGCGGAATCCGTCGCGACCTTCGCCAGGTGACCAAGTGGAACCGACTCGAGCGCAGAAAAGGAGCAAGTAGCAGCAGAGGAGGGGACGGCAGGGGTACCTGGCTCCAGATTTCGGGCAGCGGCCCGAAGCTCCGCCCGCTCGGGAATGGGCAGAGCGGGGCTACCATCCGGCCGGGCAGCGTCGAGCCGAGCGCTACGGCGGGAGGCCGTCACCGGGGAGGAGGTCGACCGGCCACGCCGAGAGTAGGCCGCGGACCGCGGAGGGGGAGGGGGAGCAGCCACCGGAGTGGTCACCCGCGACTCCCTGCCCGCATCCAGGGCCGACAGGGAGGTCGGTTGTGGCTCCAGAGCGGAGCATCCCAGGAGCAGCGGAGCGGGTGGTGCAGAGGGCGGAGAGGCGAGACCGAAGCAGGGGCCGTAGGTGGCGGAGGAGCGGCCGGCTGGGTGGGGGGGGGGACACCTCCCAGTCGGGGTCCACGGCAGGGTGGGGAGAGGAGGCCACAGACGTGGCCACCGCGGAGCCAGGGCCGGAGCCGGGTCCGCCACGACCACGGGTCCCGCGCAGGGTGGAAGGGGCGGGAGCGTCAGGGATACCGGCAGGAGAGCCGGAGACACCGACGCGGAGTTATGGAGACAAACCTTGGAATCGTAAGGGTAGTAGAACTAAAACCGAGTACATGATGTGCGGTTTCAATACTACTAGGTGTTAGGAGGAGGAGGTTAGCCTTGATGGCTCAGTGGTACCTCAGAAGGACACCTTTCGGTATTTTGGGGTCAATGCTGCTGGAGGATGGGGGTATCGATGAAGATGTGAACCATCGAATCAAAGCCGGATGGATGAAGTGGCGCCAAGCTTATGACATTCTCTGTGACAAGAGAGTGCCACAAAAGCTAAAAGGCAAGTTCTACAGGACGGCATTCAACCCGCAATGTTGTATGGCGCTGAGTGTTGGCCGAGTAAAAGGCGACATGTCAACAGTTAGGTGTGGCGGAGATGCATATGTTGAGATGGATGTGTGGCCACACGAGGAAGGATCGAGTCCGGAATGATGATATACGAGATAGAGTTGGGGTAGCACCAATTGAAGAGAAGCTTGTCCAACATCGTCTGAGATGGTTTGGGCATATTCAGAGCAGGCCTCCAGAAGCTCCAGTGCATAGCGGACGGCTAAAGCGTGCGGAGAATGTCAAGAGAGGGCGGGGTAGACCGAATTTGACTTGGGAGGAGTCCGTTAAGAGAGACCTGAAGGATTGGAGTATCACCAAAGAGCTAGCTATGGACAGGGGTGCGTGGAAGCTTGCTATCCATGTGCCAGAGCCATGAGTTGGTTGCGAGATCTTATGGGTTTCACCTCTAGGCTCTAGCCTACCCCAACTTGTTTGGGACTAAAGGCTTTGTTGCAGCTCTGTACCTATTTCCATCTGGAACTCATATTGCTCCTGAATCTAATGGTTAATAGAACTATGAAATCTGCTCGTCTTCTGTTAGATTCAAGTTCTGAATTAAAATAGACTTTACTCTCCCCTTCGTAAAAAATGTTTTATGTGAACCATACATATATCTCTAAATTGACCTAGTAGGTTACTATTTTTTTGACATGCATGCTAGATGAGCTAGATAGACTGTTATTGTTTTCTTCTGGTACGCTTTAGGTCAGTTGTTCGGTTTGCAGTTGCTGGATTGGCCAGCTTGAGTCTGATTAATTGTTCTTTTCCTGCCCCTAAAATCATGTTTTTTACTTAGTAGCGTTCTGCTGATGGCTTGTTCCAGTACAGTTTTCCTGGGCGCAAATCCTATATGATTTGCTTGTGTATTGGCAATAGTACTTCATCGAATTAGTGAGATGTCCGCCTGTACATGTCTTCACTGTTTTCAAGGACATATATTTTTATCATCGATTTTGGAAGTTGTATGCTAACAATCTTAAAGATACATTGTTGAAGTATTTTTTGACTACCAATCTACTGATATTCTTTTCATGTGGCTAATTTTTATACCGTACTTAACTTTTTTGCGGTCGAAAAGGAACATCATAACTACATGCATACTATAACTCCATAACTGCTTATTTTGATTAATGGATGATTACACAACTGTAACTTACCTTTCACATATTCTGTATGTATCATAAGTACGAGGTGTACATGCCTACACGGTTTGCAACACTTCTGCTGATCTTGCAATATGCCAAATATAATTTGATACTATAGCTAGTGAAATTTTTTACTCCCTCCGACAGTGTCAAAAAAATGTCTTATATTAAGTTACAGAGGTGGTACTTCACTGGAATCTACTGGGGAATTTACTGGAAAACTATTTCACTTGGAAAGTCCCCTTGGGATGTTCTACAGTTTAATTGAGCGTGTATAGAACTGCTTTGACATGGCCATTGCTTGGACTGTTTTTTCCCTGTTCAAATATTTGTGCATTATATATTAATGATCGGTAGTATTTTTGTAGGTGTCAAAGAAGTTCTCAGTGCCCTATGTGCTGGCAGCCTGTCAGTATGAAGGATCCTACCAGGCAAGTGCTGGAAATATATATTGATATTCATTGGATATTCAAATGCCAAACATGTTGTTCAACACGTACTCCCACCGTCCCATATTAATTGATGCTCAAACGTAGTGCTAGATACATCCATTTGAGCGTCAATTAATATGGGACGGAGGGAGTAGAATTTTTCTAACTATGGCTGTACTAATATCTCAGTCAAGAGCTTCTTGAGGCAGTACAGCGGGAGAGGAATATAAGAACCAATCAAACTCAAAATACGACTATATTTCATCATCCTGCTCTTGGTGATTTCGAAGTGCAGCATGTATGTATTCTGGAACTAATTTGTTGTGACATATTTCTTCTGCTTTCACCAGTGAAGTGCTTTTTCTTATGTTATCCTAATTCAAATGGTGATCGTGTGCAGTTACCTGTTGTTGGTAATGATGCTGAACTTGAAGAGCGTATACTGCAACACCTAGCTGCTGCTGCAGCAATGGGAAGGTCACACCAACATGGTAGAAGAGAGGGGCAGAGGAACCGATCTGGCTCTCATGGCCGCCCACAGTTCTTGGTTTTCTCTGCACATCCAAATACTCCTGCTGGCTCCGTTTCATCATCTTCCACTCAGGGGGAAGGTGCTGACGACTTGAGGATTCTTGTTCCCAGAGTTGGTGACTTACCACCACATGCTAATCCCATTGAAGAAGCAGGCAACCAAAGTCCGGGGGTCCTTACCTACGATGCTGAACAAGATGCTGTTGTTTCATCTGGAAATAGTACCCCCGTATCCAGTCCTAGGTTTTTCAACAGGTAAACTGAGCTATACAGCCTATAGTCATGCTAATATTTTTGGTGATCAAATTATGTGATGATTCTGCTGTTATCAGGAGACATTCCTCTGGACAATCAACTCCAGTAGGTAATGACAGGGCTGGGCCATCAGATGTTCAGTCTTTCTCAGATTCTCTAAAGTCACGCCTAAATGCTGTCTCCTTGAAGTACGTAAATTTATTTGGACGTATTCCTTATAATTTAATAAATATTTTTCTTAAAGCTGCTTAACCTTTTATGCAATTCAGGTACAAAGAATCTATTACAAAAAGTACTCGAGGGTGGAAGGAGAGGCTTTTTTCACGTAACTCATCTGTGTCTGATCTTGGTTCTGAAGTGAGACGCGAAGTTAATAATGGAATTGCATCTGTATCGAGGATGATGGAGCGTTTGGAAACTAGAGGAAGTGGTAGACCAAGCTATAGCCCAACAACATCTACTTCTGAAGTTTGTCTCACTACAGAACCAAGCAATGAGAGGGTTACCGAAAGTAACTCTAATACTACTGCGAGTACTAGCAACACTTCTACCCCTTGCGTGACCACGTCTGGTTCAAATTAGTGCATGCTACTGTTTCTGAAGAAGGCCTGCATGTGCCCATTCTTCATCTTCAAAGGTATTACATCTTTCTACAGAAAAAATGTTGGTTGTGAACTTGTGATCTATGTCGCTATATCTGTGAATTATTTTCATTATGCTATCTATCTTAAGGTAGTAGAAGATAACAACAATATATCCAACTGACTGTCTTGCGTTAGAGTATACTATTTATCTTAAGGTAGTAGAAGATAACAACAATATATCCAACTGACTGTCTTGCCTTACAAATGCGGTAGTTTAGTGCTAACTTAGGTTATAAAGCCTGAGCGCAAAAGCACTAATTCTATGCTCTAGTTAGACACCATGCGCACGACCAACCAACCTCTTGCCACCTTATATGGAAAAAGCTTTGCTAATTGTAGTAAAAAAATATCTAGGTAGTTACCACTAATGAATGGAGAAACTCCCAATGGTAAAAGGACGCGATTTTCCAGTGAAACAAAGGGGGGGGGGGCACGTTATGATGATTGTGCGGGTAGGTCGTAATTCCTTAACCTAGTAGTATGTACTCCCACATTCAAATATACCTCTTAAACAAGCATATTATACCTCTTTATAATTCTCAGTATACCTTATTAATTATTTGTAATATACCTCAATGCGTGTTTCATGAAAAAAATTCTTCGGAGGCCGTGCGTGGTATAACTTTTTTACATACAAAAAAAAATTCAGTCTACTTATAAATAAATAAATTATGTGGTCTCACATGTTATTTTCATAAAACTCATTTTTGGTATCTAGTAATGGTTAATGAAGCATATTAAAAATGATAAAGAGGTATAAACAATCCATCTATGTGGTGTATGAGGCGCGGGAGTACGAGACTCTCGGGAGTACGTAAACATTTTCTCATATATGTGTATATGTATATATAGTAATGCTATTCTTGCACCCTAGGTTTTTTACATCGTTACATTTAGAATTTATGTTTGGTATACGAATAATTACGTTCATATTGTTCATCTATACCTAGTAATAAAGGGATTAGTGCTTCTGTCCGTCCATCATGCATTACCCCCTCAAGTTTCGAATAATCAACCTGCAGTCCACTTTAAGTGACAAAACGAATCGTTTTTTATTTTTACAGAACCCCCCTACAATTCCTGGTAATGAACCCACAATTCACTTTTAAGTGACAAAACGAATAGTTTTTTTGCGTTTTTATAGTAAACACCATGCCGTTTATGGTAATTAACCCGCAATCCATCAAGAACAAATGATTTTTTGAAATATTCATATCTTTTAAACCCTAACTCCAATTTTAACATGCTATATAGGAAGTTTGATTAGAAAAATATGTGCAATCTGAATATGATGTTATTTTATCTCTTAACCATTTTAAATATGCTATTTAGAGCGAAACCTTGATCAATAGCGCACGATCCGTCTTTCTTTCGTACCAGTGGCGATCTAGATTGCAAACGAACACCTCGACAAATAAAATTGGAGACGAAAGAAACCATCGATAACCACGCATGCACACCTTGCCAAAACCTAGCGAGGGAAAAATATTCTCATCTTATGCCGAGAGAGAGACGACTTAGGATTGATCACTTTCAAACACGATGTGGTTCTGTAAGCACTAAGATCATCGTAGGCAAGAATGGGACGGGGGACAAACGGTAAAACAGATGGAATGTCATGTTAAAATAAAGAACATGGATCTATTGGGGTCTTGACTCAGGATTATTGGGTTAGGGGCATGTGGTATCTTTTTCTCCCGTTGCAACACATAGGCCCTTTTGCTAGTTACACAAAAATCGGTACAAGAAAGTAAGATATGAGTCATAAAACCACAAATTTTACATTTGTATGCAGTATGTACATTTTATACCCCCCCGATCCATATTAATTGTCGCTGTACCTTTTTCAATCGACACACGTGTTATTACCTTCTCTTTTCACTTTTGGCGTAAGACAAAATTTACATGATGTAAAAATGTAGTGTAGTGATGTAATAAAAGAGCAGTGAAGAAATTATTCTTCACCCTGGGTGATGAATAGTCTATATAGGGTAACGCTATTCTAAGTGTGAGTGTAGAATAACTTATTCTACACCCCCTAGTAATGCTATATACAAAATCTAGTAAAACGGTGTATAAAATGTAGTAATGCAGAAAATATTTTTTTACTACCCAAGTTTGTATTGTAGTAGCGCTAAACTAAGCGTGAGTGTAGAATAGCTTATTCTACACCCTAGTAATGGTATATACAAAATATAGTAACACACTATGCAAAACATAGTAATTTTCGTAAAAATGTAGTAAATTATAAACTTGGGTAGCAAAAAAGTATTTTTTGAATTACTACATTTTATACACCATTTTACTAGATTTTGTATATAGCGTTGGTAGAGGTCCTCATATGCCCCGCAAGTAGGCCACAATGAGAACACCAAGAGGGAGTTCTGGGAAGGCCTGGAAGACATGGTTAGGAGTGTGCCGATTGGCGAGAAGCTCTTCATAGGAGCGCATGGGGGCTTTGGCCATGGCACCAGGAATCAAGAAGGAGATGTCTTAAGCTTTGCTCTAGCCTACGACATGATTGTAGCTAACACCCTCTTTAGAAAGAGAATCACATATGGTGACTTTTAGTAGTGGCCAACACTCTAGCCAGATTGATTTCATCCTGTCGAGAAGAGAAGATAGGCGTGCGTGCCTAGACTATAAGGTGATACCTGGGGAGTGTTGTACCCCAGCATAAGCTAGTGGTTGCTGACTTCCGCTTTCGGATTCGTGTCCAGCGGGATAAGCGTGCTAAAGTCGCTAGAATGAAGTGGTGGAAGCTCAAGGGGGAGAGCTCAGGCGTTCAAGGAGAGGGTCATTAAGGAGGACCCTTGGGAGGAAGAAGGGGATGCGGACAATGTGTGGATGAAGATGGCGACTTGCATTCGTAAGGTGGCCTCGGAGGAGTTTGGAGTGTCCAGGGGAAGGAGAAGCGAAGATAAGGATACTTGCTGGTGGAATGATGATGTCCAGAAGGCGATTAAAGAGAAGAAAGATTGCTTCAGACGCCTATACCTGGATAGGAGTGCAGACAATATAGAGAAGTACAAGATGGCGAAGAAGGCCGCAAAGCGAGTTGTCAGTGAAGCAAGGGGTCGGGCATATAGGACCTTTATCAACGGTTAGGTACGAAGGAAGGCGAAAGGGACATCTATAAGATGGCCAAGATCCGAGAGAGGAAGACGAGGGATATTGACCAAGTCAAATGCATCAAGGACGGAGCAAACCAACTCTTGGTGAAGGACGAGGAGATTAAGCATAGATGGCGGGAATACTTCGACAAGCTGTTCAATAGGGAGAATGAGAGTTCTACCATTGAACTGGACGACTCATTTGATGAGACCAGCATGAAAAGAGGCAATGCGATGGGCCCTGATTGTATCCCCATTGAGGTGTGGACAGAAGCAGCTGAAGCTAGTTTCAATGAGATTAAACAAAAACTATCACAAGCTCCTGTCTTGGTGTTACCTGATTTCAACAAGACTTTTGAGTTGGAGTGTGATGCAAGTGGAGTAGGCATTGGAGCTGTCCTATCTCAAGAAAGGAAGCCCATTGCTTTCTTTAGTGAGAAGTTAAGTGAAGCTAGACAGAAACGGAGTACCTATCAGCAAGAATTATATGCCGTTTTCAGAGCGTTGAAAACTTGGGAAGTCTATTTGCTGCCTAAAGAATTCATTGTTTATAGTGACCATCAATCCGTGAAGCATTTTAGAAATCAAAAGCATGTTAACCGCATGCTAGCAAGATGGACAGCATATCTGGAGAGGTTTAACTATCTCATCGTGCATAAACCTGGAATAACCAATAGTGTGGCTGATGCTTTGAGTCGTCGTGCATGCCTCTTGACTTCTTTTGAAGCTGAACTTCTGGGCATGGATCAAATAAAGGAGTTGTATGAGGGTGACGAAGACTTTGGCCATGTTTGGGGCCAACCATTAGGTGATGACTATTTGATGCAAGATGGATATCTCTTCAAAAATGATTGTTTGTGCATTCCAAGAAGTTCTCTACGTGACAATTGGTTAGAGAGCTCCATTCAAGTGATCTTAGTTGGACGGGACAAGACTATCGCTAGCCTGGAAGCTCGCCACTTTTGGCCACAACTAAAGAGAGATGCTGGAAAGTTTGTTCAGCAATGCCCTATATGTCAAACCTGCAAAGGCCAAGTCCAGAACACAGGGTTATACGTGCCTTTGCCTGTTCCCGTCGCTCCATGGGAGGACATCTCTATGGACTTCGTCTTGGGCTTGTCAAGAACAAGACGGGAGAGTGATGCCGTGTTTGTGGTCGTGGACAGATTCTCCAAGATGGCTCATTTCATCCCATGCCGCAAGACAACGCATGCTCATCATGTGGCAAGCCTATTCTTTCGAGAAGTGGACAGACTTCATGGAGTTCCAAGGTCCATCATCTCAAACCGTGATAGCAAGTTCCTTGCTGCATTCTGGCTCACTTTGTGGAAGCAATTCAACACTGAATTGGAATTTTCTAGCACTGCTCATCCACAAACAGATGGACAAATGGAAGTGGTGAACAAGTTTTTGGGTAATCTGATCCGTTGCATTTGTGGAGAAAGAAAGGGGCAATGGGATTTGGCTTTATCTCTTGCAGAGTTCTCCTACAATAACTCCAAGCATAGATCCATAGGAAGGAGCCCTTTTTCCATTATCTACACTAAAGTTCCAACACATGTGGTGGACCTGGTGAAACTACCATCAAGGGGAAACTCAAAATCAGCATTGTCCTTTGCTGATAATTACACTGAGTTATTTGAAGAGATTCACGGTGCTTTGGAAGCACAAAATCAGAAATATAAACAACTTGCTGATTGCAAAAAGAGGCCAAAATCAATTCCAAGTCGGTGACAAGGTGATGGTCTACTTCCGAAAAGAGAGGTTGCCTTTAGGTGTTAAAAGGGAAACTTAGGCAGCGAAGGTATGGGCCCTTCTCTATCGTGAGGAAGATAAATGATAATGCTTATGTGATAGATCTTCCAAGCGATATGGGTATCTCCAACAC
This sequence comes from Triticum urartu, assembly GCF_056163025.1. Lineage (NCBI taxonomy): Eukaryota > Viridiplantae > Streptophyta > Magnoliopsida > Poales > Poaceae > Triticum > Triticum urartu. The sequence goes on along the minus strand of NC_141876.1, from coordinate 206,198,767 downwards.
TTTCAATGTTGCGGACTTGACTCTCTACCATCCAGAAGAAGCGCTCTATGAAGATAACTCGATGGCGAGTTCCAAACAATCAGGGGAGAATGATGAGGAACACTAGATGAGAAGAAAGAAAAACACATGCCAGATCTGTTTGGCTACTTCTAGATACTTCCACTCTAGTGTAGTATTTCTTTTCTTTTCTTTTCTATCCTACCTACTGTTTTCTAGAGTCTTCTAGTTGTGAGTAGCTATGAGTAGAATGGTGAGCCTTAAATAATGTTTCTAGAGTATTCCAGTTATAAGTAGAAGTATGTGAAGGCTTCCCAAAGCTCTATAAATAGAGGTCCTCACCTCTACTTTGTAGACCAGACTATATACCCACTACCTATAATAGAACTTGTTGTTCTTGTCTAAGATCTTGTGCTCTAGGAGTTCTGGATTGAACTCTTGCTGCCATATCGGCCTACATTCGCCTCTAGAGCGATATCTAGCGCAGCACGTTGAAGTTGTTCCTTCAACACTTGTGCTGTACACATTGTAGCAGCAAAGTGGAGTTGCTCCTCCACAACCTTTGTGCTGCTTCATCTTTGTTGTCCTCCTCGTTGTCAAGGTCAATCACCCCTTATGGTCCGTCGGAGAGGCCTGCCTCGGGTCATTGCCATTTGATGGCTTGATCTCCTCCTCATTGGGGAACATAGTACCCCACCATCTTGAGCTCTTTGAACATCCCATCGATGTTGTTGGTGATTTTATGATCCATCTCCTCGTCTTCCTTGACCTTCTCCTTGCGAAGAATTGAAGCTTTGTGTCCACAAGGTGCGGATTGGTCTTCGCAAACTCCTCGATGTGCCTTGCTACGGCGATGTGCCTTCTCCTTGCGGGAAACAACCCGCATCTCGGGGGCGAGGAAGTGCGCCTCCTCGGCTTTTGCAACACCGGGGAAGTTCAGGTTGGTCTGGCTCTGGCCGAGCCACATACGCCGCCTTCCGCATGTGATTTCGCGCGGGGGGGGGGGGGGGGGTACTGCCTCGACTCCTGCAGCCGAATTCTACGGTACAGGGTGGCGTTCACGGTCGGGCGGCGACGTGCGCAACGGCATCTTGATTGTTGGCCCTTAGCTGCTGCAGCTGAGTCCTGCGGCGGCAGCCGGTCCCTAGTGGCAACTTGAGCGGCGGCGGCGTAGATTGGCGGAGGTGGATGGCGTGGCTTCCATGTTTCCCTTTTGCTAGATCCGGTCGTAGCTCCAATGTTCCCCTTTTGCTAGATCTATTTCTCCTCTTGTCCATCTCATGTTCTTCTTGTTCATTAATTTTATTGAAGCAAAGCTTCTTTGCTTTTACATCCAATGAAGTCTTGTTTGCTGTACTTGTATTCATCAATTTGTAAGCCAACATTGGGAGAGAGAACACTTCGATGATGTTTTTTCTAGGCAAAGAAGACTTCTTCTAGGCAAGAACACTTTGATGTGTAGTAGTATAATTTTTAGATTTGCAAACAAGCACGAGTACAAAAGGTGGAGATGGCCATTTACAAGTTTGTGTTTCTGATGACAGATTCAGAAGTTCACTGGGATATTTCTATCTTAGTACCGTACAGACAATCATAGAGCAGATTTTTTCCCGTAAAAGAAAACCTTAGAGCAGATTTTGACTCTTGTTTTGTGTATTTCCTAATGTTTTTTACATGAACAGAAATATTTGTTTCATGCATTCCGCAATGTAACAAGCTGAGCTCAGGGGTCTGAATGCATAATGTGTCATCCAAAACCATCCTTCATCCATTTGTACCTTACGATTACCATCCAATGGCCCAAATGTCCCGATCTCATGATCGCATCTGAAGCCTTGATCTCATTCTAGTCTCCCTGGTGGTATGAGGAGCGGGAGCGGGAGTATGTACTCAGAGGAGTATATATGCATGCCATTTCGCATACAAGGAAATTAGATAGTATGAGTTGGCTGAGGTAACAAGTATGAGCAGTCTGTGGTTAACTAGAAATAATAAGTTAGTAACCTTTTGCGTCTCCTTTAGGGATGCCAAGCCCAAATAAAGTATATCCAAAGTCAATCCTATGTTAATCTCAAATTAAAATCACACTATATTGAGTTTTATGCTGCGTTTGGCACTGCGGTGGATTATCATAATCCCATTTGCTCAAACCTGCTTTTGCCTATTGTAGTGCTCGTTTGACTCGCTTTTGCTTACTTTGGTGGCTAATTTTCCACAACAGATTATAGAATAAGCATGACAAAATAAGTACGCATGGGGAATTTTTGTGGGCGCCTGCTTGCATCCCTTGTTTTCCTTAGTTCAACTGGTTACTCATGTAGAATTCAGTCTTTTATCTCGACTAACAAATGGAAGGATTGTGGCATTCCCAGGTATGGGCAGGTGGCATAGCTGAAACTCCAACGACATGATGATGCCATCTCAACTGTTGCATAAATCACCACCAGAAAATCTGAATTTGATGTATTGGTTTGATGAAAGGGCAGTGGGCCTGAGGTATTGCTTTGGAAGTCAATTTAATTTCCTGTTTTATCTCTGTAATTAAAAAAAATCCTTCCGAGACTTCTGTTTACTGGTATAAATATTGGATGTGGTAGTTTCCATAGCAGGCCTAATCCTGACAAATACGACTCGTACAACTAAGAGTTTGATGCCGCTGCACGGCTATTATATTAATTTTTTTATGCCTGTTCGATGCACTGACATTGATGTCTCGATAAACAAACTGATGCAAGAAGGCACACCGAGTTTTGTTATCTTAGGGCGAGTTTGTTATCTTATGGCGTGTTTGGTTATTTGCATCAAATTTGGCCTCTTTGCATCTTGTTTTGCATCATGTTTTGTTGCATGCAATCGATTGCTTGCATCAGGGTAGCAACTTCCCCATCGGTGTTTGGTTGCCTGCCTTTCATGATTTTTGGCTGGGCTGATGTGGTGAGCTTACCGGCTACCATCCTAATCAGTGTTGTCATTGCATTGCATGTTACATCGGTCACACGATAACATCATGTCACACCTGGCGACTTGTCCAGTGTGACGTGGCATCGGTGATCGGACCCCACCTGTAGGTGTGTGTGTGTGAGAGGGGAGAGTGTTTAAAAAGGCTAGCCGCCTGTGGCAGCGAGGCATGCGCCGTTGGACAGTCTGTACCTCACCTAAACTTTCCTCTGCAATTGATCTTCCTCTCCAAGTCTGCATCTCACCTACTCCACCCGATCCCCTTCCTCCTCTCCGGTTCGTACAGTTGGTAATCAGAGCCATTTCGCTGAAATGTTCCCTCCCCTGTGTTTGATTGTGGTTAGCTAACACCCACCACGCTGGTGCGAGCTGCTTTGTCAAGCCGCGCGAAATCCGTCGCGGGATTCAATCTCTCTCAGCGTCGCGGGATTCAATCTCTCTCAGCACAGGACGACAGCTCCGCAGAAGGCTTCTGTGGCGACGTGACAGGTGCTAGCCGCCATGGACGAGGGCAACGGCAACACCACCAAGATGCTTGAGTCGCTCCTCTCCAAGGTGGACGAGCAGAAGGCCGCGCATGACAAGTAGATTGAGCTGCAAGCCGCCTTCAACGCGCAGATCTCGTAGGAGCGTGGGCTCTCCTGACAGATCGATCTGACTCAGGCGGATGTCGATGCGACTCACAAGACGGTGGAAGGCTCGACGTCTCCGGCGGGTACGGTCACCACTCTGCTCCACCAACTCGTGCCGCAGCAACAACCACCACCTTCGCCTCCATCGTCACCGCGCCCCGTCCCCGACCCGCTCGTCTTCTTCCCACGCGCGCCTAGGCGACCACCGCCCTCCGCTCATCCCGCTTCCTTCGCACGGCGGCTTCATCGCAACGGCGACCGCATCTTCACTAACGGGCTACAACAAGAACGAGTACCACAAGCCCCTGAAGCATGATTTCCCCATGTTCGACGGCACCGCGCCATATCTGTGGCTGGATCGCTGTCTCGCCTACTTGGAGCTCTACAAGGTCGCGCCGCACCACTGGGTGGCCACCACGGCGCTCTACATCGACGGCCAGGCCGCACACTGGTTGCAGGCATTTTGTCAAACACACTGCAACATCACAAACGAGTTCGAGGTGGTCATGCACTGCTCCAGCTCCGGCAGACAGGCACCGTCACCAAGTACCCCGCCGCCTTCGACGAGCAGATGTATCACATGCTGGCTCTAGATCCGTCCATCAACACCAAGTTCTTCATCACGCAATTCTTACTAGGACTGAAGGACGAGCTCCGAGCCGCGGTTCATCTTCAGGCGCCGTCGAGCATCACACGCGCCTCCATGCTGGCCCGTATACAGGAAGAGGAGCTGGGCACGACCAGGGCACACCCACGCATCTCACCTTCAGGGCGGCCTCCACCGATGACTGCAACACAGCAACCAAGAGCAGTTGCGCCCAATCGCGCGCAAGGGTACGACTATACGCGCAAGCGGCAGCTCCGCGACTTTCACCGCGCCAACAACCTGTGTTTCAAGTGCGGCGATCGCTACTCGCGCGAGCACCGCTGCACCCCCGCCCACCCAGCTGCTCACCTTCCACGTCGGGGATCATGGCGAGGTCCTCTTCGACGACACCATCCACGCCATGGAGCTCCTAGACAACCTCGGCCCGGGCGCCGCGTCGGCCGCGGGCGTCGCGTCGGCCGCGTGCGTGCCGGAGTGCTGCCTCCTCTCATCCCAGGTGCTCGACGGCATGGACTCGGCGACCACCATCCGTTTGCAAGCACCGGTGGGAAATCAAGTGATGCTGCTTCTTCTCAACTCCGGCAACACACACAGCTTCGTTAACAAGTCATTCGTCGACCACATCGACGTTGTCACGGAGGAGATGGCGCCCATGGACGTACGCGTCGCAAACGGCGATCGGCTCACCTGTAACCGCATCGTGCCCGAGCTCAAGTGGTGCATGCAGGGGCACACCTTCGCCAGGCCCGTGCGTGAGCTGGAGATCGGCGCTTACAACGGCATCTTGGGCATGGACTGGCTCGCCCAACACAGTCCCATGACATGCCACTAGCAAGATAAAGGGGTGAAGTTCCAGCACGAGGGCGAAGAGGTCACGCTCCGTGGAGTGCCAACCAAGGCCACCACCACCACACTCAAGGCGGTCAAGCCCGACGAGCTGCGCAAGATGGTCATGGGAAACGATCTCTCGGCCATGGCCATGGTGGACACTTGTGGGCATGCTCTGCCACCACCTCGCAAGCGCGCTAGCCAGACACCCCTCAGCGACCCGCTGGAAGAGTTCGCCGACGTCTTCGCAACACCCTAGGGCCTTCCTCCACACCGCTAGTACGATCACGCGGCCACACTGGTCAAAGGCGTGGTCCCCACGAACACGCGCCCTTACCGGTACTCTTCGCTCCAGAAGGACGAGATCGAGCCCCAAGTCAAGGAAATGCTCGACGCCGGCGTGATCATGCACAGTGTCAGCCCGTACGCCACCCCTGTGCTGTTGGTCAAGAAGGACGACACGTGGAGGTTCTGTGTCGACTACCGCCAGCTCAAAGACGCCGCCATTAAAAACAAGTTCTTGTTGCCCGTTGTCGATGAACTGGCGGCGCGACCGTCTTCTCCAAGCCGGGGTATCATCAAATCAGAATGCATGAAGAGGACGAATCCAGGACCACGTTCAAGACGCACCACGAGCATTTCCAGTTCCGGGTCATGCTGTTCGGGCTGACGAACGCGCCGGCCACCTTCCAGTGCTTGATGAACACGATCTTCAGTAAGTACGTGTGCAAGTTTGTTATCATTTTTCTAGATGACATCCTCGTCTTTAGTGAAACGATGGAAGAACACCTGGAGCACCTGCGGATCGTCTTCGAGCTCCTCCGCGCGCACCGGCTATTCATCAAGGAGTCCAAATGCAGCTTCGCCTGCGACCACATCGACTACCTCGGACACGTGATCTCTAAGGAGGGCGTCACCATGGACGAAGAGAAGACGAAAGCCATGGAGCAGTGGCCAAGGCCGACGAACGCCACCGAGCTGCGCGGTTTCCTGGGCCTCACTAGCTACTACAGGAAATTCGTGCTGCACTATGGCATCATCGCCAAGCCCCTCACGCAGCTCCTCACTAAGAAGAGGTTCGCTTGGAATGATCAAGTGCAGGTGGCATTCGACACGCTTAAGACGGTGATGACAACTACACCAGTGCTAGCCCTGCCCAACTTCGACATGCCGTTTTTGATCGAGACCGATGCGTGCGACACCGGCATCAGCGCGGTGCTTGTCCAGGAAGGCCACCCCGTCGCCTTCTTCAGCAAGGCGCTCGGCGTGCGCAACCAGAAGCTCTCGACGTACGAGAAGGAGTTCTTGGCGGTGATGATGGCGATTGACAAGTGGCGCCCCTACCTGCAGCGCGGCCCCTTTGACATCCTCACCGACAACAAGTCGCTCTACAACTTGGGAGAGGAGCACTTGGAGACTGAATTGCAACGCAAGGCCATGGCGAAGCTGGTCGACTGTAGTTCAAATTCCAGTACAAGCACATACTGGATAACGGCACCGCGGACGCCCTGTCACGCGTCGGGAAATAACTCGACCTGGCCGCGCTCTCGGCGTGTTAGCCAGCATGGATTCAGGAGGTGCTCAATTCCTACTCCATCGATCCTGATGCCCAAGATCTCCTGCAGAAGCTCGCCATCACCAGCCCTGACGACGACGGCTACGAGCCACACCACGGCGTCATCCGTTGCGGCGGGCGGTTGTGGATTGGCGTTAACACGTCACTCCGCACCAAGCTCATCGCCGCTGTAACGCCCCGAGACTGTTGTGCCAGGTGTCTTCCAGTTATTCGCTGTCGTTGTCATGTCATTTGCTTGCGTGTTGCATCTTATCATGTCATCATGTGCATGGCATCATCATGTTTTAAAACTTGCATTCGTCCGGGTTCTCCAAGTTCTCTCCGTTATCCGTTCTGAGCCTAACCACACTTGCACGCGCCCGCGGCATGTCCGAAATAGTATTTTATAAGTGGCCGGAATTTTTTTTCGGAATGGGTTGAAAGTTGGCGTGCGGTCTTATTATAGTGTAGGTAGACCGCCTGTCAATTTTCGTCGCATTCGGAGTTTGTTTGATAGCCTAACCGTTAAACTATAGCGGCATTATAGCCGGTCTAACATCGGACGTTTCCGGTCTCCGGAAACAGTCACCGGGCCTCTCTCTCTTCTCTTATCTCAGCTCGAGACCGTCTACACAGCTCACTACCTACCGCCAGTTCCAACCTAACCTCTCTCGTCAGCCTGCGGTCCTCCTCGCGCGCGCGCCCGAAAAGTTGTCCCGGACCCGATCCGGACAGTCGTCACCGTTGTGTCCGGATCATCCCCAAACGTCTATAAAACGTCTCCGTTTTTCCTCTTTGGGCTACGTAACCTATTTTTCCCGTCCGTCCAATTAAGATCGAAGGGACCTAATGCCCCTATCCGGAAATCCTTTTGCCTTATATATTAGACCAAAACCTAAAACCTAGGGATCTGTCCCATCCATCTCCTCTCCCACCGCCGCCACCCTCTCCCTTGGGATCCTCCCAGATCCCCGTCGGTCCAATCTGCAGCCCAGTCTTCCTCCTTCGTTTTCAGCACCACCCCAATCAGCAACTTCCACCTTGCCCCGATCCAAATCCACCTCCCCAGCGACGCCCCACCTCGTCTCCAACTCCGGTCACAGCCTTGCCCCGCTTGCTGTTTCTCCTTCCCGTATGCTTCCTCTGCATCGGGCCAGTGCCTCGACGAGAACCTCCCCCGCGCCTCGTCTTCCTCCTCATCGCGCGGATCCAGGAGGCTCGATGCCCAGCAGCTTGCCTCCGCCCTGTTCCTGGACGGACACGCCCTCCGGCCTCGCCTTTCTGCCGCTGAAGACCCGCGCTGGGGCCTGCTACGCTGCGCCGCCGCTCGCAGGCCTCTGCTCTCCTGCACCTCGTCTCCGACATAGGCAAGTTCGTCGCCGCCAAGACCTTGCCTCTCCGGATCCGTCGCCCACTGCCGGGAATCGGTCCCCGACGACCTCGCCTCGCATCCGGTGGTCGTCCCGTCGTTTTTTGTCGCCGGAAGCACCAGCGCCGCCGCCCCTTGACTTCCTGGAACGCGCGCAGCTCCAAGTCCCGCTCGCTATGTCCGTTGACTTCGTCACCGACCGCGCGTGGGCCACGAGAGCGCCAGGCCCAGCTCGCCCGCGCGAAGACCCCCCCACCTCTGCCGCTTTGCCTGGGCCGCCTTCTCCCCTCGCTGCTCGTCGTGGGCCGCGCGCCTGCCGGCCCAGCTGCGCCTTCTTCCGTCCTAGTCCATCACCGAGCCAGCCCAAGTGCCGTGGTGAGCAACTCAGTTCAACCCAATGCAGCCCGCCCTATTTTTTTTCCTGCTGCTACAAATTTAGCTATTATTCCTGAGACGGTTGTTTTGCAGAAAAGTCCCTAGAGTTCATGCATTTAATATCTAATTAACCGTGCATCGGTTTAAAATAAGTTATATATGAAACATGACTAGAATTTCATCTAGTTTCATATTGTGCCATTTTCATCCATGTTTAACATGTTTAAAATGTTGTTTGATTAATTTTTGCTCTATGTCATGTTAAAATGCTTTAATTCATAACTATTTAACCGTAGCTCCAAACCTAACAAACTTTATATGTAAATGGGGTAGAATTTTGCCTAGTTTAACATGGTGGCATCATCTTGCATGTTTAATAACTATAAAATATGGTTTAGGGCAGAACAGGACCTAACCTAATATATGCACATGAGGAGATTCCGGATTTGTTGTTCGTTGCTTCCGGCCTCATTTAAACTTGACTAGATAGGTAGTTTTACTTTGCTTCACCCTCTTGCCATGTTTAACAACATTTAATATTATTGAGTACCTAACCGGGAGAGAACTAAATAATTGATGTGGTGTTCCGGCAATATGCAACTCGTTGCATATTGAGCTCCACTTAATTTGTAGGATTGTTTGTGCACTTTGCCATGCCATGCTTCTTTAAACCGGACATGCATCATACTGATTGTGCATCGTGTCATGCTTATGTGGTGGTTGTTTACTATGTTGTTTGCTTCTTTCCGGTGTTGCTTCTTCGGGTTGGTTCCGATAACGTCGTGTTTGTGAGGATTCATTCGACTACGTCCGTTTGTCTTCTTCATGGACTCTTCTTCTTCCTTGCGGGATCTCAGGCAAGATGACCATACCCTCGAAATCACTTCTATCTTTGCTTGCTAGTTGCTCGCTCTTTTGCTATGCCTATGCTGCGATACCTACCACTTGCTTATCATGCCTCCCATATTGTTGAACCAAGCCTCTAACCCACCTTGTCCTAGCAAACCGTTGTTTGGCTATGTTACCGCTTTGCTCAGCCTCTCTTATAGCATTATTAGTTGCAGGTGAAGATTGGAGCTTGTTCCATGTTGGAACATGGATATTTTGTTGGGATATCACAATATCTCTTATTTAATTAATGCACCTATATACTTGGTAAAGGGTGGAAGGCTCAGCCTTATGCCTGGTCTTTTGTTCCACTCTTGCCGCCCTAGTTTCCGTCATATCGGTGTTATGTTCCCGAATTTTGCGTTCCTTACGCGGTTGGGTTATAATGGGAACCCCTTGACAGTTCGCCTTGAATAAAACTCTTCCAGCAAGGCCCAACATTGGTTTTACCATTTGCCACCTAGCCTTTTCTTTCCCTTGGGTTCTGCAGACTCAAGGGTCATCTTTATTTAAACCCCCGGGCCAGTGCTCCTCTGAGTGTTGGTCCAACCCAGAGCACCGTGCAGGGCCATCCCTTGGCAACGTGGGTTATGTCGGCTCCTGTACGCTTAGCTTATCCGGTGTGCCCTGAGAACGAGATATGTGCAGCTCCTATCGGGATTTGTCGGCACAGCGGGTGGTCTTGCTGGATTTGTTTTACCATTGTCGAGGATGAAAGTGCAACTATCCCTAGGTGGTTTTGGTAATTCATAACAACATATAGCTCATTGAGCTAATGCTATTCCAAGATGATTATTTCAGGAAAGCTCAATGATTGGCATGGCATGGATGTGAAAGTGGAACCCTCAAAATGCTAAGGACAAAGGATTGGCTCAAGCTCAAAAGCTCAAGACTCTTCATTTTATATTTTAGTGATCCAAGATCACATTGAGTCTTTAGGAAAAGCCAATACTATCAAGGAGGGATGAGGTGTTGCTTAATGAGCCTCTTGCTTCATGTGCTTAGTGATATGCTCCAAAACCCTCAACTACTTTCCCATATCCACATATGACCTAAACCCTAAGCCAAACTCGGTCCTACCGATTCTTCCTATCCGGCGCCACCGAGTTTCACTTGTCATAAGCCACTGCCAAACCCTAGCAATTCGGTTCTACCGATAGGGATCTCGGTCTCACCGAGATGGGATTGCAAACTCTCTGTTTCCCTTTCGTAACTTTTCGGTCTCACCGAAAGAGCGAATCGGTCCCACCGGGATTGCAATGTAAATTCAGTGTTTTCCCTTTGTAACTTTTCGGTCTCACCGAAAGAGCAAATCGGTCCCACCGAGTTTGCCTGACCAACTCTCTGGTTAACTAATTACCAAATTCGGTCTCACCGAGTTTGTGTAATCGGTCTCACCGAGATTACGTTATGCCCAAACCCTAACCATATCGGTCCTACCGAGTTGCATGTCAGTCCCACCGAAAATCTCTAACGATCACTAGGTTTACATTTTTGGTCCGACCGAGTTTGTTGATTCGGTCCCACCGAGATTGGAAAACTGTGTGTAATGGTTGGATTTTGTGTGGAGGCTATATATACCCCTCCACCTCCTCTTCATTCGAAGAGAGAGCCATCAGAACACATACACCATGTGTTGAGACCAAGATATTTCATTCCTACCATATGAATCTTGATCTCTAGCCTCTCCAAGTTTCTTTCCACTCAAATCTTCTTTCCACAAAATCCAAATCCTATGAGAGAGAGTTGAGTGTTGGGGAGACTATCATTTGAAGCACAAGAGCAAGGAGTTCATTACCTACACACCATTTGTTACTTCTTGGAGAGTGGTGTCTCCTAGATTGGCTAGGTGTCACTTGGGAGCCTCCGACAAGATTGTGGAGTTGAACCAAGGAGTTTGTAAGGGCAAGGAGATCACCTACTTCATGAAGATCTACCGCTAGTGAGGCAAGTCCTGTGTGGGCGATGGCCATGGTGGGATAGATAAGGTTGCTTCTTCGTGGACCCTTTGTGGGTGGTTGCTTCTTCGTGGACCCTTCGTGGGTGGAGCCCTGTGTGGACTCGCGCAACCGTTACCCTTTGTGGGTGGAGCCCTCCGTGGACTCTCGCAACCGTTACCCTTTGTGGGTTGAAGTCTCCATCAACGTGGATGTAGGATAGCACCACCTATCCGAACCACGGGAAAAACATCCGTGTCTCCAATTGCGTTTGAATTCCCCAAACCCTTCCCTTTACATTCTTGCAAGTTGCATGCTTTACTTTCCGCTGCCAATATACTCTTTGCATGCTTGCTTGAATTGTGTGATGATTGCTTGACTTGTCCTAAAATAGCTAAAATATGCCAAGAACTAAAATTTGGAAAAGGTTAAGTTTTTAATTGGTCAAGTAGTCTAATCACCCCCCTCTAGACATACTTTCGATCCTACAAGTGGTATCAGAGCTTTGGTCTCCATTTGCTTTGATCTCCATAGCTTTTGGTGGTCATAGCCTTGGTTTCACAACCTAGGAGAGTATGACGTCTAGCGAGGGAAATTATCACCGTAGAGGTCCCTACTTTGATGATACTAATTTTGCTAGTTGGAAGCATAAAATGAAAATGCATATTCTTGGACATAACCCCGCTGTTTGGGCTATTGTGTGTGTTGGTTGGCAAGGTGACTTCTTTGATGGGAGAGAACCAAACCGTGAAGCTACCGCGGATGAGTTGAAGATGTTGCAATACAATGCTCAAGCTTGTGATATTCTCTTCAATGGATTGTGCCCCGAAGAATTCAACAAAATCAGCCGTCTTGAGAATGCGAAGGAAATTTTGGACACTTTGATTGATATGCATGAAGGTACCGACTCCGTCAAGGAATCCAAGTTGGATGTGCTTCAAAGCCAACTTGACAAGTTCAAGATGAAGGATGGTGAAGGTGTCGCTGAAATGTACTCTAGGCTTGCTCTCATCACAAATGAGATTGCCGGCTTAGGAAGTGAAGAGATGACCGATAGATTCATCATCAAGAAGATTCTAAGAGCCTTGGATGGAAAATATGATACCGTGTGCACATTGATCCAAATGATGCCCAATTACAAAGATCTCAAGCCAACGGAGGTGATTGGAAGAATTGTTGCTCATGAGATGTCACTTAAGGATAAAGAGGAACTTCACAACAAATCAAGTGGTGCCTATAAAGCCTCATGTGAAGCCCCTACATCATCAAGTGAGAAACAAGACTTCAATGAAGAATTGAGCTTAATGGTGAAGAACTTCAACAAGTTCTACAAGAGTAGAAGCAAAGATAGAAGCTTCAAGTCAAGGTCCTACAATGACAAAAGATCTTCTAGTCGAGAGCGAAACTGCTACAGTTGTGGAAGACCCGGACACTATTCCAATGAGTGTACGGCTCCCTACAAGAGAAGAGAAGATTCTCCAAAAGGAAGAAGCAAAGAATCACCACCAAGAGAGAGAAGGAGTAGAGATGATCGTTATGAACGAAGATACTCACGGAGAAGCAAGGATTCGGAAAGGAAGGAAAAATCATCAAGGAGCTACACAAGACGAAGACATCAAGCTCATGTTGGTGAATGGGTATCCGGCTCCGACTCCGACAGCCACTCCGAGAGAAGTTATCACTCCGACTCCGAAGATACTCAAGATGAAGGTGTTGCCGGTCTAGCACTTGTGTCAACCAACTCCTACGACATATTTGACTCACCAAATGAAGGAATTGGAAGATGCTTCATGGCCAAAGGTCCTAAGGTAACACACCCCGAGTATGTTGATTTCAATAGTGATGAAGATGACTTGTTAGGTGATGATTTGCTTGGTGACAACTCTAGTGATGAATACTATGATGAAAGACCAATTAATCATGCTAATCAAGATAAAACGAGTGACAATGATAAGGAGAAGATTGAGGCTCTAACTAAAGAACTAAAAACTCTTAAGTTGGCTCATGACACTATCTTCGAAGATCATCGAGAACTTTTAAGAGCTCATGAGAAACTACGCTTTGAAAAGCTCAATCTTGAGCAAGAGCATGAGTTCTTAAAGGCAATCAATGATGATCTCCGCAAGAAAAGTTCTTCTTACATTGCCAAGCGTTTACTCTTATCCACTTACATGCCTCAAGTCAAGTCTAGTAACAAGAACAAGAAAGATTCTTCCTCTAGCAGTAACAATGATCATGCTAAATCCAATATTGTTGCTTCTAGTAGTTCTCTTGATTCCACTAATGACTCTCTTAGCCAAGTTACACTTGAGCAAGAAAATAGCTTATTGAAGGGAATTATAGAGAAAGGAGTGTACAAAAGCCTTGCCGGGAGCAAGCAATTCGAGGAAATTGTGCGCAAGCAAGGAATGCACCGGAAGAATCAAGGCGTTGGTTTTGAACGAAAGTTCAATGCCAATGGAGTTGAGTGGGAAGAAGATCAATACCCCAAGACAAAGTTTGTTCCTCAACAAGAGAAGTATGATACTTCTTTCAAGGGGACACAAGCTCAAGATGATCTTCCACCACAAGACTACAAGCAAAAAGGCAAGGACAAGCTTCAAGAGGAAATTGACGCATTTGAAGAAGCTCCTAAGACCTTAGTCAAGTGGATTCCCAAGACTACTTCAAGTTCCACTTCATCAAGTACGACTACAACTCCAAGGATTCCCATCAAGATGATGTGGATCCAAAAGAAGAAGAACTAGAGAGTCCTTGAGGGTGACTCCGCCAACATACTTCACTCTTATCATTTTGGCAAGAACAAGTGCAATCAACTTCCACATCCTGCACTAGTTCAAGGAGTCACAAACCCTCTTGTTGGCAAGACAAGGGACAAGGTATTGAAAGTGCAATTCACTCAAATGGATAGCTCCAAGTGATCTACATCAACATTGAGCATCCACATCTTCAGCATCTACATGAAGTCATCATCGACGAAACCCAAGGTTAGTTCATCCCTCCAAGGGGGGATATCACATCTAGGGGGAGCTTTACTCTAAGACTTGAGCTAAAGCAACTCTAAAGATGTGAACACAACAATGCTTTATGTAAAAGTGGTAACCCCACTTGAGCTTAAACGATGAGTATGACCTATGATCAAGTGTTCTCACTTGACTCCTAAGTCAATATACTCATATATAGATGACCTTGTCATCGCAAATTGCTTGATAGATGCTAGAATTGGTTGTGCATGCCTTGCCACATATTTCATTTGCCATCTTATTGTGTGAGCATGCTGGTTGCATATGTTACTCATTCGAGGACATCCACTTGTTGTTTTGATCGTTTGGGTTTATTTCCTTTGCCAAGTGGATGGACAAGAATGCCTAAGAACCTCCTCTAGCTATCTATGCTTTTCTCGTCTCAAACTCTATTCATGCCGCATCACAAAATTTGATCAAGTCAGATTCGAACCACTCTGTGTGAGGAGCGCTCGAAGTCCCCGATTCGTCATAGAATTAAGCTTCCAAAACCTCTTTATGATTCTCGGTCTGACCGATACCCCACTTTCGGTCCTACCGAGATCATTAAGTTGATCTAGGTTTTCGATCTCGGTGCAATCGATTTGAACATTTTGGTCACACCGAGTTTCAGTAACTGCATGCAGTTATGAATCTCGGTGCCACCGAGTTGTTCCACTCGGTCACACCGACAGGGTCGGGCTATATATAGTCACGGGCAAAATTTGGAAATTTCTCCGAACCCCTTCGCCCGCGCGATAGCCTGCTCTGCCAACGTGGTCTCCGGATCGTCTTCTCGCCGCCAGCTGCCTCCAGTCGCTGGTCTCCGTCGCCGTCAACGGGAATTCTGCCCCGCCGTTGCCGCTGTAGCGAGTCTCCGCCGAGCTAGGGGTCAGCAGTCAGAGCTTGCAGCATGTCTGATCAGAGTGACAGCCAGAACTTGTCAGAGCAGCAAGTGTAGATGAGTGAGGGCACTAGTCCCTCCAGCTCTTCAGATGATGGCAGCAGAAGTACCCCAAGCAATCTGCCAAAAGCTGCCACCAGACAGAGGAAGAAGAGAACTTCAGACTCCGAAGATGAAGATTATGTGGCAGAGGAAGAGGCCACATCAAAGAGAGTTGAGCCAGCTCAAGGCACAAAGCCAGGTCTAAAGATCAAAAGGCCAGCAGGCAGGCAGCCTATGTCAAAGGCTAGAGCCTCAACTGAGAAGCTCACTCCCAAAGAGCCAGTTGCTGCAGAAGGCAAGAAGAGGAAGGAAAGGGTCAAGAAGACCGTAGCCAGAGTGCTAGGAAAGGCTTCCATCATGGAAGAGGAAGAGGAAGAAGAGGTAGCTGCACCAGCACCTAAGGCACCCAAGCTGATGGGTGATGCCATAAGATCAGGGGCTACTACATCTAAGCCCAAAGCTGCCTCCAAGCCAAAACCAAAGAGGAATACAAGGAGCATTCCTGCAGCTGAGAAGAACAAGGCCCCAGTGCCTGAGACTGTTGCTGAAGAAGAGGATGAAGAGCAAGTTCTTAGAAAGCTCAAGCCCAAGATCCCAGACCACAACGATGCTCATCCTGTGGCTGAGGACATGAAGCTCAGGAGAGATTCAGGGCTGAGGAAGTGGAGAGAAGCAGACCCGTATGCTTCAAGGAGAAGGACTGCTGTGGATTACAGATTTCACACCAAGGAACAGCAGGACTTCTATGAGAAAGTGCTACTAGATAAGAAGCCCATTGTTTGTGACATGAGATGGGTCGACTGGACTTACATGAAGGAAACTGAGGAACACTACCCTGGAGTGTATGACAGCTTTAGTGCGTGTGGAGTTGCAGACTTTGTTGGGAAGAAGCTCACAAAGTGGAACGAGGAGCTTATCATGCAATTCTACTCCACGGCACACTTTTATCCATATGGGAGGATAACTTGGATGTCTGAGGGTACGAGGTACCAATCTACAGTTGCTGAATGGGCTCAACTGATCAATGCCCAGAGGAGCAAGCAGATGACTTGGACATTTATGCCAAGAAAAAGATGGATCTTAACTCAATGTCCAACATGTACAAGGAAATTCCAAATGAAGCTCTTGACACTTTCAAATTTGGCTCAGTGCACTATCTTCTGTCAGGGCTGCCAACAATCAATTGGATATTGAGGCACACTCTCTTGCCCAAGTCTGGAGATCACAAGATGATTAGAGGCCATGCAATCAACTTGCTTCACGTATTTGATGTGCCACAGAAATTCAAGGTCATGAGCCTCATAGTAGAGACTATCAAGAGGACTGCAACAGATCAGAAGAGAAGCTGTGGATATGCACCTCAAATTCAGGAGCTCATCAACTCTAAGATGGGCACGGGCATATATTTATTGGACAAGGAACACCTGCCCATCCGTCCAGATTTTGAGGACAATCAAGTTGTCATGACTGAGAATGAGCCATCATCTGCCCAAGCACAAGCAAAGAAGGAGAAGGCAAGGAAGGAGAAAGCTGCCAAGATGCCAACCCAAGAGGAGGCATCTGAGTATTTCTTGAAAACTAAACAAGAGCAGCTTGGTTACCTGATTGCATCCACCCTGCGGATTGAGAAAGGACTAGCCACCCTAACTCAGAACCAGGCAAGCTTAGAGAGGATCATGGAACAAAAGTTCTATGACTTGGATGTCAAGGTGACAGAGATTCAGACTGCAGTGGAGCAGCTCCAGGATGACATGCAGGAGAGGAGAGGCAGGACTACCACTCATGCCTTTGCCAGAGTGCCACGAGGTCCGAGGTCGTCTGCCGTGCTAGTTGCTGACACAAGAGCCACCACTTCTGCACCAGCTACAGCCTCAGTTCCACCAGCTCCAGCATCTACTTCAGCTCCAACTCCAGCGTCTACTTCAGCGTCTACAGAAGCCTTCGTCCTTGGAGTGATCCGGACTCCACCACCACCTGAAGATCAAGCCTGAGCGTCGATCTAGCACTATGCATTTTCTAGGAACTTTTTGGTAACTTGTTGCCAAAGGGGGAGAAAAATGTATAGATCATAGGCTTCGAGAGAGAGAGAGAGTGTTGCTTTTCTCTCTTGCTTTATTTGGTGGTTTTTCGAACTTGTTTGCTTTTGAGTGCTTGAGATACTATGTCATTGCTTGTGAGACATTGATGATCATGTGTTTGATCATAAGCTACACTTAATGCTTTCTTAATGCTATTATCTTATCTATCTTATGTGATCATTCACTATTCTTGGTGATGAGTGCATGTATTTCATTCTTATCATTTTAAGCGCTCCACCAAGATGTATGTGACATGGAAGAGTAACCCATGACTCTAACTCCTTGTGCATTTGCAGTCCAAAGCAAATTTTAAATATGCACAAACTTAGGGGGAGCTCTTACTTATCACATACTTCTCAAAGCGACGATATATTTCATGCTTATTATCATTTGTCGAAGCTTTGATCTATATGTTGTCATCAATTACCAAAAAGGGGGAGATTGAAAGTGCAACTATCCCTAGGTGGTTTTGGTAATTCATAACAACATATAGCTCATTGAGCTAATGCTATTCCAAGATGATTATTTCAGGAAAGCTTAATGATTGGCATGGCATGGATGTGAAAGTGGAACCCTCAAAATGCTAAGGACAAAGGATTGGCTCAAGCTCAAAAGCTCAAGACTCTTCATTTTATATTTTAGTGATCCAAGATCACATTGAGTCTTTAGGAAAAGCCAATACTATCAAGGAGGGATGAGGTGTTGCTTAATGAGCCTCTTGCTTCATGTGCTTAGTGATATGCTCCAAAACCCTCAACTACTTTCCCATATCCACATATGACCTAAACCCTAAGCCAAACTCGGTCCTACCGATTCTTCCTATCTGGCGCCACCGAGTTTCACTTGTCATAAGCCACTGCCAAACCCTAGCAATTCGGTTCTACCGATAGGGATCTCGGTCTCACCGATATGGGATTGCAAACTCTCTGTTTCCCTTTCGTAACTTCTCGGTCTCACCGAAAGAGCGAATCGGTCCCACCGAGATTTCAATGTAAATTCAGTGTTTTCCCTTTGTAACTTTTCGGTCTCACCGAAAGAGCAAATCGGTCCCACCGAGTTTGCCTGACCAACTCTCTGGTTAGCTAATGACCAAATTCGGTCTCACCGAGTTTGTGTAATCGGTCTCACCGAGATTACGTTATGCCCAAACCCTAACCATATCGGTCCTACCGAGTTGCATGTCAGTCCCACCAAAAATCTCTAACGGTCACTAGGTTTACATTTTCGGTCCGACCGAGTTTGTTGATTCGGTCCCACCGAGATTGGAAAACTGTGTGTGACGGTTGGATTTTGTGTGGAGGCTATATATACCCCTCCACCTCCTCTTCATTCGAAGAGAGAGCCATCAGAACACATACACCATTCCAACTCATATGTTCTGAGAGAGAACCACCTACTCATGTGTTGAGACCAAGATATTCCATTCCTACCATATGAATCTTGATCTCTAGCCTCTCCAAGTTGCTTTCCACTCAAATCTTCTTTCCACAAAATCCAAATCCTATGAGAGAGAGTTGAGTGTTGGGGAGACTATCATTTGAAGCACAAGAGCAAGGAGTTCATTACCTACACACCATTTGTTACTTCTTGGAGAGTGGTGTCTCCTAGATTGGCTAGGTGTCACTTGGGAGCCTCCGACAAGATTGTGGAGTTGAACCAAGGAGTTTGTAAGGGCAAGGAGATCGCCTACTTCATGAAGATCTACCGCTAGTGAGGCAAGTCCTGTGTGGGCGATGGCCATGGTGGGATAGACAAGGTTGCTTCTTCGTGGACCCTTTGTGGGTGGTTGCTTCTTCGTGGACCCTTCGTGGGTGGAGCCCTGTGTGGACTCGCGCAACCGTTACCCTTTGTGGGTGGAGCCCTCCGTGGACTCTCGCAACCGTTACCCTTTGTGGGTTGAAGTCTCCATCAACGTGGATGTAGGATAGCACCACCTATCCGAACCACGGGAAAAACATCCGTGTCTCCAATTGCGTTTGAATTCTCCAAACCCTTCCCTTTACATTCTTGCAAGTTGCATGCTTTACTTTTCCTTGCCAATATACTCTTTGCATGCTTGCTTGAATTGTGTGATGATTGCTTGACTTGTCCTAAAATAGCTAAAATCTGCCAAGAACTAAAATTGGGAAAAGGTTAAGTTTTTAATTGGTCAAGTAGTCTAATCACCCCCCTCTAGACATACTTTCGATCCTACAGAGGATGTCTTGTAGAACCGGGATACCGAGTCTGATCGGAATGTCTCGGGAGGAGGTCTATTCCTTCGTTGACCGTGAGAGTTTGTCATGGGCTAAGTTGGGACACCCCTGCAGGGATTTGAACTTTCGAAAGCCGTGCCCGCGGTTATGGGCAGATGGGAATTTGTTAATGTCCGGTTGTAGAAAACCTGAAGTTGACCTTAATTAAAATACATCAACCGCGTGTGTAACCGTGATGGTCTCTTTCCGGCGGTGTCCGGGAAGCGAACACGGTGTTGGAGTTATGTTTGACGTAGGTTGTTTTAGGATCACTTCTTGATCATAGTTTCTCGACCATGCTTTGCCTTCTCTTCTCGCTCTCATTTGCGTATGTTAGCCACCATATATGCTAGTCGCTTGCTGCAGCTCCACCTCTTACCCTTACTTTACCCATAAGCTTAAATAGTCTTGATCGCGAGGGTGCGAGATTGCTGAGTCCCGTGGCTCACAGATACTTCCAAAACCAGCTTGCAGGTGCCGATGAGTCCGTGCAGATGACGCAACCAAGCTCAGGAGGAGCTCGATGAAGATCTTATCCTTTGTGTCGTTTCGTTCTAGTTGATCAGTAGTGGAGCCCAGTTGGGGTCGATCGGGGACCTTTGTCGCATTTGGGGTTCTTCTTTTATTTTGGTTCCGTAGTCGGACCTTGATTATATTTGGTTGATGTAATGCTTTATTCATGTAATTGTGTGAAGTGGCGATTGTAAGACAACTATGTATCTTTTTCCCTTTATGTATTACGTGGGTTGTGTGAAGATTACCTCACTTGCGACATTGCTTTCAATGCGGTTATGCCTCTAAGTCATGCTTCGACACGTGGGAGATATAGCCACATCGAGGGCGTTACAGCCGCGCTCCACAATAGCGCAATCGACGGCCACTCGAGTTCCACGGCAACGTATCACCACGTGCGCAAGCATTTCAAGTGGCATGGCCTCAAGCGCGACACCGAAGACTTTGTGTAGCAGTGCTCGACATGTCAGCAGGCCAAGCACGAGCACCCCAAGCCGACGGGGCTCCTGGCACCGCTTCCAATTTCGGCCGTGCCCTGGGAGGATATCATGATGGATGTCATCGAGGGGTTGCCATCGTCCGAGGGCTTCGACACGACCATGGTCATGGTGGATTGCTTCACCAAGTTTGCCCACTTCATCCCTCTGCGCCACCCCTTCCACGCGACGCAAGTGACGCGGGCGTTCCGGGACAATGTCGTCAAGCTCCACGGCATCCCAGCCTTGATCGTCTCCGACCGCCACAAGGTATTCACCAGCAACCTTTGGAGGGAGCTACTTGCCGGCGCTGGCACGAAACTGCTCTACTCCTCCGCTAACCACCCCCGACGGACGAGCAGAGCGAGTGCGTCAACCAGTGCATGGAGATGTATCTCCGACGCGTGCTGCACGACACACCGCACAAATGCCATCGCTGGTTGCCCATTGCGGAGTTCTGGTACAACTCCACCTTCCATTATTCGCTCAACTGCACTCCATTCAAGGCGTTGTACGGTAGGGAGGCCAACTTGGGTGCCACGACGACGTGGCCCGACCAAGCAGCCATCGGCGAAGACATGGATTGGGTGACGCACACCGCGCGCGTCCGAGAGCAACTGTGGCGCTTCCAGCGCCGCTTCAAGAAGCAAGCCAACCGCAATTGCACGGAGTGCCAATTCCAAGTGGGAGAGAAGGTGCTTTTGAAGCTGCAACCCTACGTCCATCAGTTTGTCATCAGCCGTCCCTGCGCCAAGCTCGCCTTCAAGTTCTTCGGGTTGTACACTGTCACTGAGAAGATCGGACTCATGGCATACAAGCTCGACCTCCCGGAGTCCAGCCATGTGCACCCGGTATTTCACGTCTCTCAACTGAAGCCGTTCACACCAGACTACAGGCTGTTGTATGCCGAGCTGCCGCGCGTGCCGGACCTATTGGTGGCAAGCACTGCACCAACGCGCATCCAGGAGCGACGCATGATGAAACAAGTCAGCTCAGCAATAGTTCAGATCAAGGTGCAATGGGGGAACAACTCTCCTCCAGCCATGACATGGGAGGATTACGAGGTTCTCCGACAACGTTTTCCCTAGGCACTCATCTGAGACGATGGTGTAGTAAGCACTCAAGAGGGAGATCAATCTTAAGGGGGGGGGGGAGAATGTCACACCTAGCCACTTGTCTAGTGTGACGTGGCATCGGTGATCGGACCCCACCTGCAGGTATGTGTGTGTGTGTGTGAGGGGAGAGTGTTTAAAAAGGCTAGCCGCCTGTGGCAGCGAGGCATGCGTTGTTGGACAGTCTGTACCTCACCTAAACTTTCCTCTGCAATCGGTCTTCTTCCTCTCCAAGTCTCTCTACATCTCACCTACTCCTCCCGATCCCCTTCCTCCTCTCTGGTTCACACACCAACACAACAACAATAATAAACACACAATCATTGATCACATGATAACATCAAGACAACAATACTAATAAACACAACAATGATAAACTGGCTGAAGAACTGCAGCCTTGTGTATTTCATGATTGCTCTTCTCTTTGAATACCAATTTAGAGTAATCATCTTTCATCTCCTCCCTAATCTTAGGCCAAGTTTTCTCTTTATCTCGTTGCTAAGCTTCATCTAATCATTGTAAGGATTCACCTTGTGTTTTTTTCTACTCCTTTTTCCTTCCGTTCGCTCAGCCTTTTGTTTAACGGAGTTCTTCATGAAGGTTCTACATGATGGTTTATCAAGGATTTAATTCCTTCTCGAAGCGTTCATCAACTTTCTTTTCAGAGGAGCTCTAGCTTTCTTCATATTGTAATCCGGAGTGTTTTTCTTTCTACCGTATCATTGGAGGTGGTATTATGTCATTCTTGATAATTTGAGTTCATGTTTTCATGATTCACATGTTGTCAAGATTGAGATATTTTAAATCCATCAATCTCGTCATTGGAGATATCTTGGGTTATATTTCACCTAAAGCCTTCCTTTAGGATTGTTGCTATCTATGGTGTTTATAAATGACCCAAGTTCTTCATTTATCCTCCCGGGTGTTAAACGTTCTCGGATTGGACCGAGACTTGCCAAGTGGCCTTGGTATACTACCGGTAGACCGCTTGTCAAGTTTCGTGCCATTTGGAGTTCGTTTGATACTCCAACGGTTAACCGAGGAACCGTAAAGGCCTCGTGTGTGTTGCAGCCTAACACCCCTCCAAAGTGGCCCAAAACCCATCTAAAACCCCTCCATCTTCTTGGTCGTTCAATCACGATCGCGTGGCCAAAAACCGCACCTCATTTGGACTCTCCTAGCTCCCTCTACCTATAAATATGTGTCTCCCTCCGAAAATTCCCGGTCTAAACCCTAGCACCGCTCCCTCTCCGCCGCCGGACACGTCCGGATCGGGCCGGACGCGTCCGCCGCCGCGCCCGCACCAATCCGCTGCTGCCATGTGTCCCCGCCGCCACCTCGCCACCGCCGGCCCGCTCGGCCCAGATTGGCCCACCGCCGGTTTCTGTTTCTTAACAGATTATGGACATTTGTCATTTTTGCCATGATTATTGTGTGCCTCCTATGAACTTGAGCCATACATGTGTTTTGGTCGATGCCATGCCATCTTAACAGGGGTGTATGCCATGTATTTTTGTGATCAATGCGGTGACTAGCACAAGCATGCAAAGTAGCTCTCGTGATGTTGCTGATTTCAGGGGCTTAGAATTCTTCTAAGTCATTTCCCTGATGTTATTTTTATGCCATGTATTCATGTTGCTACAGAGTGATCCATGCCTCTTTTGAGCATGTTCAGTAAGGATGATTTTGAGATTTTGTTATGTTCTATCCATCCATGTCTTTGTTTGCAATTATGGAGTACCCTAGCATGACTCAATCTTGCTCTACTTTTGCTATAAAATGTTCCTGGCAGGTTGTTTACGTGTTAATCAATTTTGCTGAGGTTGTTATAGTTGATGAAGCTGTGTACCCAGGGTAGGGTCACAGACCTGTCCTACCTACCCTACCCGGGGACATCTCTAGAAGAAATCACCTTTCAATCGACTTGAAGGTGTTCCACTCGACAGACTCGAAGACACTCGACAGACTCGAAGACACTCAACCAAGAAGCAATCACTCGACCAAGATCCAACCACTCGACGGCCAGGAGACCTAAAGTCACTCCGCACGCTAACAATCGGTCATTAAATAGTTTTTTATGGTCATCATAGCACTTTATTACTAGCGTTACCAGTAACGCCTCGCCTTAATGAACATTGAACCCTTGGTAACGTGGGCTGGCCGGGGGCCTGGCGCACTCTATATAAGCCACCCCCCTCCGAGACAAGGGTTTGCACCTCTGTAACTCATACACGCATAATCCAGTCGACCACCTCCGGGCTCCGAGACGTAGGGCTATTACTTCCTCCGAGAAGGGCCTGAACTCGTAAACCTTGCGTGCTTACAACTTCTCCACAGCTAAGATCCTGCCTCTCCATACGTACCCCCTACATCACTGTCAGGCTTAGAACCACGGTAGTTGACGCCCACCGTGGGGCCGGTGTTTTAGCGTTTTGTTGGAGGAGTTGCGATCTCTTCCGACCCGAATCATCATGGTTTTCGACGGAGTTTTGGTGGAGGGCCGCGAGATCCGTCTCGGCGCGCTCACGTTCATCGCCGACGACTCCGCCTGGCTTCAGGAGGCTCCGCTCGACGTGGACGCACTCCCTATCCGCAGGGCAATGCACTTTCGCATGTGCGTCCGCGGCGTTCTCCTGCGGCAACCGTTGACCCCTTACCGGTCGGCTCCTGTGCTGTCCTCCCTCCCTGTTTCCCGCCGGCGCAAGCGCTCCGCTCGGTCGAGACTTCAACGGTGGGTGAGACACGCGGTGGCCCGTCAGTCGGCCATCCCTCAAGTCGCAGCGATCGAGCCCGACGAGTCCCTCTACGGCCTGTTCGATCTGTCGACTGGCTCCGCAGAGACCGCATCCGAGTGCGGCAGCAGCGATTCGGCGACGGAGGTTCTGATGGCCGATGGACCACCCAGTCCTCCCGGTTTTCCCCGCACCGACGGAGGCACGGGCGGAGGCGACCCGTCACGTCCCCATGAGGAATATCTTCCTGAGCCTCTCACATCGCTGCAGAGGGAAGAACTTCGCCACCGGAACATGGATGCACTGCACACTCCTATCATTGGAGAAACCCCCGAGGCTCGCGCCTTGGAGGACGCGCGCTTGGCAAATTTGGCCGAGCGTGCTAGACTGGAAAACCTCCAGCGAGCACTCGACGAGCGGGCGCGACAACGGGTTCCCGAATCCAGTCGACGTCAGCTTTTCCCGCCCCCGCAGGTATATCAAACTCCGATTCAGAATTTAGCAGCTACAGCCCGCATAGCGGAGTCGATTCAGCCTTCCCAGTCGGAGGCTGGCAGAGGCTTGCTGCAGATCAGAGCGTTGCTCCGGGCAGCAGGCGATCAGAATTCCGCTGTTTCTCAGTCGCGGAACAGGATTCACAGCAGATCCGTTGCCGCGGACACAGTCCAGTCGGCTCACAGCCCGAGATCGCCCCCGAAGCGTGAGGGACATGGGGACCGGCGTGACCAGTATGGGGACCATGAATAGTATGAACACCGAGTCGGTCGTGACGGTCGGCATCAAGTGCCCATGCCTCCCCCGAGGAGCGGGTCATATGTGCCTCGCCAGCAGGATGACAGGCGGACTCATAGTGGTGGGCGAAGGGTTTCAGTCAACCCCAGAGGGCCAGGCTTTGATGCGAGATCCATTCCCGTCCAAGGTTTGGTCGACTGGAACAGGGCTCACCGAGAAGGTCATGACAGAGATGCCCCTACCAACAGCAGAGTGCATGTATCGGGGCCAGAGTGCTTTAGTCGAGCCATCAGGGCCGCCGTGATTCCTCCCAACTTCAGGTTGGCGACTGTAGTCAGTAAGTTCACTGGCGAGTCCAAGCCCGATACTTGGCTTGAAGATTACCGAGTGGCCGTCCAGATCGGCGGCGGCAATGATGAAGTGGCCATGAAGTACCTTCCTCTCATGTTAGAGGGCTCGGCCAGAGCGTGGCTGAACCAGTTGGCGCCTAGCAGCATTTACACTTGGGAGGATCTCTCTCGAGTGTTCGTCACCACATTCGAAGGCATGTGCAAGCGACCGGCAGGGCTGACGGAACTGCGGTCTTGTGTACAGAAACCAAATGAAACTTTGAGGGATTACATCCAGAGGTGGATCACGTTACATCACTCGGTGGAGAATGTGCCTGACCACCAAGAAGTTTGTGCTTTCAAGGAGGGCGTCAAGTACAGAGAACTGAGCTTGAAATTCGGTCGAACCAGAGAGATGTCCCTGAATCGGATGATGGAGATTTCCACCAAGTACGCTAATGGTGAAGATGAGGATCGACTCCGGAGCGGCAAGCTGAAGTCAGTCGCCCAAGAAACCGGAGGGAATTCCAATCGGAAACAGAAGCGGAAAGCCAAGCCAGCTGCTCCCGGGGAATCCTTGGCCGTAACTCAGGGAAAGTTTAAAGGGAAACCTAAAGGGCCTTGGAACCCCAAAAAGGTTAAAGACCAGGACATAAATGATGTGTTGGACTTGCCATGTCTCGTCCACACGAAGAAAGATGAAGAGGGTAATTTCATTTACCCGAAACATACCACTCGACAGTGTCGACTCTTGATCCAACAGTTCCAGGGTAAGCAACCCAAGGGTAAGGAAAAGGAGTCAGACAAAGTCGAGGACAAGAGGACAGCGACGACGGATACCCTCAAGTCATTTCCACCTTGGTGATTTTTGCTGATGTTGAGAGCAAAAGTCGACTGAAAGTCATCAATCGAGAGGTGAATATGGTTGCTCCGGCGACACCAAGTTATCTGAAATGGTCCCAGACTGCCATCACGTTCGACCAGTCCGATCACCCAACGCATATTGCCACCCCTGGGAGGCAAGCTCTGGTGGTCGACCCAGTGGTTGAAGGCACTCGACTGACCAAAGTCCTAATGGATGGTGGCAGTGGTTTGAACATATTGTATGCAGAGACATTGAAAGGGATGGGCATTCCGATGTCCAGACTCAGCGCCAGCAACATGAGTTTCCATGGAGTCATTCCTGGGAAGAAGGCTGAATCACTCGGCCAGATTGCCCTTGATGTGGTTTTTGGTGATTCCAAGAATTACCGGAAAGAGAAGTTGACATTTGAAGTTGTAGACTTCCAGAGTGCCTATCACGCTAGTTTGGGCAGGCCGGCTTATGCACGCTTCATGGCCCGACCGTGTTATGTGTATCTCAAATTGAAGATGCCTGGTCCCAAAGGTGTGATCACCATTACAGGCAATCGGAAGAAAGCAGAAGAGTGTTTTCAGAAAGGCTCAAAGATTGCTGATGCCCAGATGGCAGTGGTCGAGCTGCAAGAGTACCAGAAGACTGCTGATCCGAGTGAGTTACTACGAGCCAAGAAGCCTGCTTCAGAATCAGCTTTTCAGTCTCCAGTGAAATGAAGCCAGTTCAGATTCACCCGACCGATCCCAATGCTGCTCCGACTCACGTCTCAATGACGCTCGACTCCAAATAGGAAGAAGCGCTCATCCAGTTCCTCCGTGAGAACTGGGACATCTTCGCAGGAAGCCCTCTGACATGCCGGGTGTTCCCAGGGAGCTGGCTGAGCACCGCCTAAGAGTCGACTCAAAAGTAAAACCTGTCAAGGAACATCTCCGACGGTCTGCCGTACAGAAGAGAAAGGCTATTGGCGAAGAGGTAGCTCGGCTTTTAGCGGCGGAGTTTATCCGAGAAATCTACCACTCCGAGTGGCTCGCCAATGTTGTCATGGTTCCCAAGAAGGACAAGTCACTTCGCATGTGCATTGACTTTAAACATATCAATTGGGCCTGCCCGAAAGATCATTTTCATCTCCCCCGCATCGACCAGATAGTCGACTCGACTGCGGGATGTGAGCGACTGTCTTTTCTAGACGCCTATTCCAGGTACCATCAGATCTGTCTGTATGGACCTGATGAGATTAAAACAGCTTTCATCACCCCATTCGAGTGCTTCTGCTATGTTACCATGCCATTCGGCCTCAAGAATGCCGGAGCCACGTTCATGAGGATGATTCAGAAGTGTTTACTCACCCAAATCACTCGGAATGTGGAGGCATACATGGATGATATTGTGGTTAAGTCACGGAAGGGTTCCGACCTGCTGACTGACCTTGCTGAAACCTTTGCCAACCTCAGGAGGTATGATATCAAGCTCAATCCATCAAAGTGCACATTCGGAGTTCCAGGTGGAAAGCTACTCGGTTTTCTCGTTTCCGAACGGGGAATCGACGCCAATCTTGAAAAAATTGGTACTATACTCCGGATGAAGCGTCCTGTGCGTGTGCATGACGTCCAGAAGCTTACAGGTTGCTTGGCCGCTTTGAGTCGATTCATCTCTCGTCTCGGTGAAAAGGCATTGCCTCTTTACCGACTGATGAAGAAGTCTGACAAGTTCGAGTGGACTCCGAAAGCAGATGCAGCATTTGCAGAGCTTTCCACCCAGCCGGTGCTTGCTGCCCCAATCAGCAAGGAGCCTTTACTGCTTTACATTGCAGCCACAGGACAAGTTGTCAGTACAGTACTTACGGTCGAGCGGGAAGAAGAAGGAAAGGCCTTCAAAGTTCAGCGCCTAGTATATTATATTTCTGAAGTCTTGACCCCATCGAAGCAAAGATACCCTCATTATCAGAAGCTCGTATATGGGATTTACATGACTACAAAGAAAGTTGTCCACTACTTCTCTGATCATTCCATTACAGCCGTCAGCGACGCTCCGTTGTCAGAGATCTTGCACAACAGAGATGCAACTGGTCGAGTGGCCAAATGGGCGATTGAACTCCTTCCCCTAGATATCAAGTTTGAGGCAAAGAAAGCTATCAAGTCCCAAGCAATTGCAGATTTCGTCGCCGAGTGGATTGAACAGCAACTTCCGACTCAAGTTCACTCGGAGCACTGGACCATGTTCTTCGATGGATCTAAGATGCTGAATGGTTCCGGTGCTGGGGTAGTATTGGTTTCCCCCCGAGGAGATAAGCTCAGATATGTTCTCCAGATTCACTTCGATTCCTCCAATAATGAAGCAGAATATGAAGCACTTTTGTATGGGTTGCGCATGGCCATTTCACTCGACGTCCGTCGCCTCATGGTCTATGGCGACTCAGATTTGGTGGTTAATCAGGTGATGAAGGAGTGGGACGTCAGAAGTCCAGCTATGACCGGTTATTATAATGCAATAAGAAAGTTAGAGAAGAAATTCGAGGGGTTAGAGCTTCATCACATCCCTCGACTGAAAAATCAAGCAGCTGATGATTTGGCAAAGATAGGCTCCAAGAGAGAAGCCATCCCCAGCAATGTGTTTTTGGAACACATCCACTCGCCGTCAGTCCAAGAAGATCCTTTTACAGATGAAGTCCCGTAGCCAAAGAGTGCCACGGATCTGACTGAAGTCGAAATTCCAGCGGTGGTCGACCTAATCATGGAAGTCTTGGCAATCACCCCCGACTGGACGATACCGTACATCGCGTATATCCTGAGGAAGGAACTCCCAGATGACGAGGAAGAGGCTCGACAGATCGTCCGTCGATCCAAGGCCTTCACAGTCATAAAGGGACAGTTGTATAGAGAACGCGCGACTGGAGTCGGTCAGAAGTGTATAACACCAGAAGAAGGTCAGATAATCCTTGATGAGATCCACTCGGGGACCTGTGGTCACCATGCGTCCTCTCGGACCATTGTGGCTAAAGCATACTGAGCGGGTTTTTACTGTCCAAGAGCAAATGAAATGGCAAAAGAGATAGTCGACAAGTGTGAAGGGTGCCAGTTCTACTCCAACATGTCGCACAAACCCGCATCAGCCCTGAAGACCATTCCACTCGTCTGGCCCTTCGCTGTTTGGGGGTTGGATATGGTTGGTCCATTGAGAACAGGCAGGAGTAGTTTCACACATGTGCTTGTGGCAGTCGACAAGTTTACCAAATGGATTGAAGCCAAGCCTATCAAGAATCTTGATGCTTGCACTGCCATCAGTTTCGTCAGGGAGTTAACATTCAGATATGGGGTCCTGCATAGCATCATCAGTGACAATGGGTCAAACTTTGATTCAGACAAGTTTAGAGCTTTTTGCGCCTCTCAAGGCACACGAGTCGACTACGCATCGGTCGCCCACCCCCAGTCGAATGGGCAAGCAGAAAGGGCAAATGGTCTGATTCTCAAAGGACTAAAACCTTGGCTGATGCATGATCTCAAGCACGCAGCGGGTGCATGGGTCGACGAGCTTCTGTAAGTTCTGTGGGGATTGAGGACCACCCTGAATAGGTCGACTGGAAGAACCCCGTTCTTTCTGGTTTACAGAGCGGAAGCAGTCCTGCCGAGTGATCTACTTCACAATGCACCCCGAGTCGAGCTTTACACCGAAGATGAAGCAGAACAAGCCCGGCAAGACACAGTCGACCTCCTGGAAGAAGAAAGAGAAATGGCTATGATCCGATCGACCATTTATCAGCAAGACTTACGTCGGTTCCATGCCAGAAATGTGAAGAGTCGAGCTTTCCAAGAAGGAGATTTGGTCCTCCGAGTGGATCAACAGAAACCACACAAGCTCGCTCCTACTTGGGAAGGCCCCTTCATCGTCACCAAAGTCCTCCACAATGGAGCGTATCATCTTTACAATGTCGATCGCTAGATCGATGAGCCACAAGCCTGGAATGTGGAGCTACTCTGCCCCTTCTATACCTAAATTCTGACTCGGATGAGATGTAATAAGAAAAACTCCTGTAGTTTATTTATCAAAGACAAGAGCGTTATAATTTTCCCAGTGATTATTATTGTTTTTTGTTTGCGTAAGAAATCCCCCAGTGGGTGGCTTAGCTGCGAATCCGCTTCGCCTAAGTTTGTAAAAACAGTTTCCTACCGAGTGGCGAGCCAGCCTCCCACTCGGGGGGCTTAGCTGCGAATCCGTTTCGCCTAAGTTTGAAAAAAATCCTACCGAGTGGCGAGCCAGCCTCCCACTTGGGGGCTTAGCTGCGAATCCGTTTCGCCTAAGTTTGAAAAAATCCTACCGAGTGGAGAGCAATCCTCCCACTCGGGGGCTTAGCTGCAGTCCAGCACTCGCCTAAGTTCTCCCACTTAGAGACTTAGCTGCAGTCAGGCACTCGCATAAGTTTGAAAAAATCCTACCGAGTGGAGAGCAATCCTCCCACTCGGGGGCTTAGCTGCAGTCCAGTACTCGCCTAAGTTCTCCCACTTAGAGACTTAGCTGCAGTCAGGCACTCGCCTAAGTTTGAAAAAAAATCCTACCGAGTGGAGAGCAATCCTCCCACTCGGGGGCTTAGCTGCAGTCCAGTACTCGCCTAAGTTCTCCCACTTAGAGACTTAGCTGCAGTCAGGCACTCGCCTAAGTTTGAAAAAAAATCCTACCAAGTGGGGAGCAATCCTCCCACTCGGGGGGCTTAGCTGCAGTCCAGCACTTGCCTAAGTTCTCCCACTTAGAGACTTAGCTGCAGTCAGGCACTCGCCTAAGTTTGAAAAAATCCTACCGAGTGGAGAGCAATCCTCCCACTTGGGGGCTTGATTGCAGTCCAACACTCGCCTAAGTTCTCCCACTTAGAGACTTAGCTGCAGTCAGGCACTCGCCTAAGTTTGAAAAAATCCTACCGAGTGGAGAGCAATCCTCCCACTCGGGGGCTTAGATGCAGTCCAGTACTCGCCTAAGTTCTCCCACTCAGAGACTTAGCTGCAGTCAGGCACTCGCCTAAGTTTGAAAAATCCTACCGAGTGGAGAGCAATCCTCCCACTCGGGGGCTTAGCTGCAGTCCAGTACTCGCCTAAGTTCTCCCACCTAGAGACTTAGCTGCAGTCAGGCACTCGCCTAAGTTTGAAAAAACCCTACCGAGTGGAGAGCAATCCTCCCACTCGGGGGCTTAGCTGCAGTCCAGTACTCGCCTAAGTTCTCCCACCTAGAGACTTAGCTGCAGTCAGGCACTCGCCAAAGTTTGAAAAAACCCTACCGAGTGGAGAGCAATCCTCCCACTCGGGGGCTTAGCTGCAGTCCAGTACTCGCCTAAGTTCTCCCAAACACATCTCAATCCTCAAGGACGATGAGGGGCAGTTCGACTGCCACCTTCTCCTAGAGAGCTTCGCCACAAATACAATGCGTGATTCATCCCGCTCTACAGTAACGAAGTACGGGTCGACTGCCCCCCCACCCTTCTCCTGGAGAGCTTCGCCACAAATACAATGTGCGCTCCGTCCCACTCTGCAGTAACAGGGTGTGGGTCGACCGCCGCCCGCCCCTGGGGAGCTTCGCCACAAATACAAGGCATGGGTCGACTACTTCCCCCTCCTTCGGAGCTGTGCTGCGAATACAGAAAGTTGTCTCGAATAAAGGTTGGGTTCACTCAGCAGGAGATTCATAAAGATATTCAATGGTAAACCAAGTTCAGATAAAATCCTAAAGGTTCTGGATCACGGATCGAGGTACTCGGGCATGCGACCCAAAAAAGTTTAACGGTTAAAAAAAACCACTCGGTATTCCGAGGCAAATTTAAGGTGGGACATAAGAGTTTGTTCACTCCGCGGGAGGAGGGCTGGCAGGCTCGACGAACTCATCCAGGTCGACGCCGTCGGCTATCCGAGTGGCTGCAGCGATGAAAGTCTCCATAAAGGTTTGGAAGTCATGCTTCTAGGTGTTGGTGACCTTGATTGCTGCCAGCTTGTCTTGTCGCACCTCCTTGCAGTGGACACGAACCAAAGACAGAGCCACATCAGCGCCGCACCGAGCAGAAGACTTCTTCCACTCCTGCACTCGGTCAGGGATTCCGTTAAGACGAGTCATCAGAGACTCGAGATCATTTTGGAGTGTAGCCTCTGGGCAAAGTGCCGGGTCGATCCGTGACATGGCGACCTTCAGTCGAGCCAAGTAGTCCACGGCACCGTCAATGCGAGATTCCAGTCGGAGCAAATTCATGGCAGCTTCATCTTTCACGGGAGAGTTGATTGGATCCAAACCTGGTTCGATCCGCCCAGTCTCCTCTTTAAAGTTCTGGCAAAACTCTGCATTCACGATCCAAGGATAAGTCAATTTTCATACACTGAGTCGACAAAAAAAAATCAGTCGGAACTAAATGTGCACCTTCAAGCTTGATATACAACTTCTTGGCAAGGCTCCTCAAGTAGCTCTCCAGATCGTCCCTCCTGCAAGCAATGCCTTCCATCTTTTCGTTTAGGTTGAGGTTATCCTTCTTCCAGCGTGTACACTCCCTGTTGGATTCATTCAGAGCGGTCTTCAGCCTGGTATTCTCTTCTTCTAAATGGCCGACCGAAGCCAGCTTCTGTTCGGCCAGAGCGGTCTTGTCGTCAGCCTCCTTACGGGCAGTAGCCAAGTCCTGATCCTTTTTCGCCAGAGCTTCTCTCAGTTTTTCTGCAAAGAAATGATGACTGATTCGGAAATAGCAGAAGGGTACTCAAGCGTAAAACTAACCAGTCGACAAAATAGTCTTACGTGCGGCGCCGTCTCTGGCCTTTTGCAGCTCTGTCCTGGCCAGCTCCAGATCAAGGTTCAGTTGAATCTGCTGCTTCTCCAAGTCAGCAAAGCGAGCTCCAAGATCGCAAGATTTCTGAAGTCAAAGGGGAGAAGTTATTTTACAGCGAAAAACAACAAAGGCAATAAATACTAAGACTACGGTTGACTGCCAGCAGTCCACCATAGCCTCGGGGACTACACCCAGTGGGTGCACTTAGCGTGCCCCCACCGGTTCTGACCCCACTCGACCGGCCCACCGAAGTCGAGTCCAAAAAAAAGAGAGAAAGAACTCAGACTACAGTCGACTGCCAGCAGTCCACCATAGTCTCGGGGACTACACCCAGTGGGTGCACTCAGCGTGCCCCCACTGGTTTTGATCCCACTCGACCAGATCGAGTGGAAGAGACAAACTATACATTTGACAAAATACTAAGACTACAGTCGATTGCCAGCAGTCCACCGTAGTCTCGGGGACTACACCCAGTGGGTGCACTCAGCGTGCCCCCACTAGTCCAAGAATTCAATCGACACACCCAGTGGGTGTGCAGATGCAAAGATTTTCGAAAAGACTCTTCAGGTAGCATATCCTAACAGAACAAGCGGCAACCAACTAACCTGAACGTTGCTCTGGAGGGCCGAGCTGGCAGCATAGGCGGCTTGGCTGGCGTCCCGCACCGCCTTCATCTTCTCCATCATAATGCCCGCTTGACGAATGGCTTCCCTAGCAGCATTCACCTCGTCCTCTGGGACACGATGGGTCACAAAAATTGAAGGCGGGTCGACAGGGGCCTGAGCAGTTGATGAAGAAGGCAAAGCACTCGACAGCGGCTCAGCGAAGGTAACAGGACCCCGATTGACGTCGCCAGTGTCCTGAACAACTGGTTCCGCCCTCGGCGTCGTCTGTAGCGCCCCGCTTGCAGGAGCTCGCCTGTTCTTCCTCGTCAAAGGCCTCCCAGGCTCTCCTTCATCATCAGGGAGGTCAATAATGTTGGGAGCTGTGCAAGGTTCAAATTGCCAAAAGCACGTCACCCAGTGATGCACGATACAATTGAATCAACCAAAAAAAGATAGTATGGAAGAAATCATACCTGGATTAGAAGTGACCGCATCCTCCATCGCCTCATCATCATCCCTGTAAGCTGAGGTTCCGAAAGTGGCAGCGCTAACAATTCCAAAGTTCGTCCAGTTAAAACAAGAAAAACAAACAGCGCGGAGCATCGAGTGAATACAAGGAGAGACACTCACGCGGAGGCGACAGGGATATCGATCTTGATCTTTGGCAGCGCCTTCCGAGTCTTCGGCTCTGCAACTTTGGGGTGCTTTGGCGCCTTCCCAGTCGGGGTTGGTGAAGAGATCCGAGGGCGCTTCGAAGATTGACCAGCCGGAGCAGTTGCCTTGTCGCGAGCACTCGGCCGTTCTTGGTCAAGCTTGGATCGCCTCTCCCTACGAGGAGGCGACTCGACTTCTTCTCCAGCGCTTGAGTCGTCGCTCCATTTGTCCCCTTCACCATCGGAAGCCCCCTCGCCGCTTTCGCCGCCACTCGCCTCGCCTTCCAGAGCTTGCTCTTGCTCCCCGTTGGGCATGGAATACATTTCAATAATGGCCTGAAAGAAAGCAGGGAGAACAAAGTCAGTCGGCGCAATACAGACGGCTGCGCGAGTGAACTCAGATTACAAGCAAAAACTCAGAATCAGACCTGCTCGGGTGCGTGGGACTGGTCGAATGGAGGGACTCTCCTGGCTCCCCTGGGATTGTCCTTATTCCCGGTAATGCCAGACAGCCACTTCTCCAGCGTGTCATCGTCGACCTCCTCCGGGTGGATCCGAGTGGAGTCTTCAAGACCCGAATACATCCACATCGGATGGTCTCGGGCTTGGAGAGGCTGGATGCGCCGCTGAAGGAAGACCTCCAAGAGATCCATACCAGTGACCCCGTCGCGAATAAGCTGGACCACTCGGTCGACCAGCACCTGCACGTGCTCCTTCTCCTCTGGGAGCACCTTCAAAGGGGAGGGTTTTTCCACTCGGTCCATGGTAAAAGCAGGGAGGCCAGTCGATTGCCCTGGCGTCGACTGGTCTTTGCAGTAGAACCAAGTCGACTGCCATCCGCGAACTGAATCGGGGAGAATCATGGCCGGAAAGGAGCTTTTTCCCCTCGTCTGGATGCCAAGACCCCCACACATCTGGATCACTTGGGTCCTCTCGTCACTCGGATTAGCCCTTTTCACTGTCTGGGAGCGACAAGTGAAGATATGCTTGAAAAGACCCCAGTGAGGTCGACAACCCAAGAAGTTCTCACACAAGGAAATGAACGCGGCAAGATAAACGATTGAGTTGGGGGTAAAATGGTGGAGTTGAGCCCCAAAGAAGTTCAGAAACCCTCGGAAGAAAGGATGAGGAGGCAAGGAAAACCCACGGTCGACGTGGGTGGCAAGTAGAACGCGCTCACCCTCCCGAGGCTGCGGCTCGGATTCCTTCCCCGGAAGCCGCGCCGCGTTGTAGGGGATCAGCCCCCCTTCGGCCAAGTCGTTGAGGTCGTCTTGGTAGATCCTCGAGTGGATCCAGTCGCCCTGGATCCAGCCCTTCGGCAGGCCAGACCGCGAGGAAGATCCGCCCCGGCTGGTCGCCTTCCCCTTCGACTTCGCCGTCGCCTTCTTGGCCCGCTCCAGAGCCGCTGTCTTCTCCCTCCCCATTGTCGCCGGCGAGGCGCGTGCGGTGCGGTGGTGTTAGGGCGAGAGCGAGCACGGCGGAGGGACGTGAGGGAGAGAAGAGGTAATGGGATGCACTGCTCGGGGGACTCCGGTCCAGGCGCTTTATATCAGGCCGCTCCCGAGTGGCTGACAGGTAGGCCCAGGCGGCCCTGTCAAATCCTGCAACGACCGCACGAGCGATACGCGGCAAAAAAGGTGGAGCGGGGATCGAGGCGGCTCCGCTCTATCTCGTCCGATTACTGCGGCCTCCCCCGTCCCGCGCGCTTCCCAAAATTCAGATCCCACTAAATCCGCGGGCAGCGAATAACTTGTCAGACCAAGGATCTCCTCCACACCATCACTCGGAGCCTTACAAGTAAAGAAACCCACTCGACGAGGAATTAAGAATGGATCAAGGCGACTGGAAAGGAAGTTGCTGCCATCACTCAGGCCCGTTGATCTGAACCTAGATATGCTCACGACATGAAAAACGAGTCGGAGAAGCTCTCAAATCCTTCCCCACTCAAACCTGGATCCTTTCGGGGGCTAATGATGAAGCTGTGTACCTAGGGTAGGGTCACGGACCTGTCCTACCTACCCTACCCGAGGACATCTCTAGAAGAAATCACCTTTCAATCGACTTGAAGGTGTTCCACTCGACAGACTCGAAGACACTCGACCAAGAAGCAATCACTCGACCATGATCCAACCACTCAACGGCCAGGAGACCTAAAGTCACTCCGCACGCTAACGGTTGGTCATTAAATAGCTTTTTATGGTCATCATAGCACTTTATTACTAGATTTACCAGTAACGCCTCGCCTTAATGAACATTGAACCCTTGGTAACGTGGGCTAGCCGGGGGCCTGGCGCACTCTATATAAGCCACCCCCCCTCCGAGACAAGGGTTCGCACCTCTGTAACTCATACACGCATAATCCAGTCGACCGCCTCCGGGCTCCGAGACGTAGGGCTATTACTTCCTCCGAGAAGGGCCTGAACTCGTAAACCTTGCGTGCTTACAACTTCTCCACAGCTAAGATCCTGCCTCTCCATACGTACCCCCCTACATCACTGTCAGGCTTAGAACCACGACAATAGTTGATCCATGCATGCTATGAGATTGTTCTTGCCATGGTTAGCTAGTTGATCATGTCTTCTTGCTGGGTGTATTCTTAGTTTGTCATGCATTGCCTTGTGGTGAGTGCATCGAGCTCGCAAACATGCCTACGTAACTCTATTTTTGCCATGTCCAGTTTTCTGCTAAGTCTGAATCTGTTAACGGAACTTGCTATGTTTACATGGGTGCCATCATATCTTCTGATCCTTTTTGGCTTATGGTCAGTAAGGGACTTTTGTTATATGCTTTGAGTAGTTTCATGCCATGCCTTGCTTTGCCATGATATGTTCCTGTAGCATGTTGATACCTTGCTCTAAACATTGCTTCCTGATGTTAATTCCTGACATGTTATTTTCACTAAGTCTGTGAACCTGATATCTTTTGCACTTTTGCCATGCTTGTTTGAACCTGCTATTGTGTGATTTAGCCGTAGCTCACTGTTCATATTTTGTCAAGCATCTTGAGTGGATCACTGCCATGTGCTTTGTTGCTATGTTAGAGTGCAGTAGCTTAGTTTCTTGTTGCATTCTAGGTGGCATCGTGCTGTTAATCGCAGAATAGTGCCATTTTTGTTTTGCTTGCCATTCGCAAACCGTGCATCCGATTTCGGTGATCTTTATATCGATTTCGACCGAAATCAACTCATCTTTCCAGTGGCGCTCTTGGTTGCCAAGTTGAGGCCTGGTTCAATCTTTTCCTTCCGCAGCATGCATATGCATTGCATATTACATCCCGCATATCATGCCATGTTTTGCATCATGTTGCTTGCGCATTGCACCGTGGTTGATTGTGGTTCCCTTTGCTTGTGTTCTTGCTTTGGTTAGAACCGGAAGACGAGTACGTGATCGAGGAACCCGTTGAGTACGCTTACGAGGATCAAGCTTATGTCAACTCGGAGAACTTTGCAGGCAAGATGACCATACCCTCGAAATCACTTCTATCTTTGCTTGCTAGTTGCTTGCTCTATTGCTATGCCTATGCCGCGGTACCTACCACATGCTTTATCATGCCTCCCATATTCCCATGTCAAACCTCTAACCCACCTTGTCCTAGCAAACCGTTGTTTGGCTATGTTACCGCTTTGCTTAGCCCCTCTTATAGCGTTGCTAGTTGCATGTGAAGATTGTAGTTTGTTCCTTGTTGGAACATGTTTATTGTTGGGATATCATTATTATATCTTGTTTACTTTAATGCATCTATATACTTGGTAAAGGGTGGAAGGCTCGGCCTTATGCCTGGTGTTTTGTTCCACTCTTGCCGCCCTAGTTTCCGTCATACCGATGTTATGTTCCTTGATTTGCGTTCCTCACGCGGTTGGGTTATAATGGGAACCCCTTGACAGTTCGCCTTGAATAAAAGTCCTCCAGCAAGGCCCAACCTTGGTTTTACCATTTGCCACCTAGCCTTTTTCCCTTGGGTTCCGCGGACTCAAGGGTCATCTTTATTTTAAACCCCCGGGCCAGTGCTCCTCTGAGTGTTGGTCCAACTTGTCAGCCGCCGGTGGCCACTAGGGGCAACTCTGGGCTGGCCTACCAGAAGTTTGGACAATCCGGTGTGCCCTGAGAATGAGATATGTGCAGCTCCTATCGGGATTTGTCGGCACATTCGGGTGGCTTTGCTGGTCTTGTTTTACCATTGTCGAGATGTCTTGTAACCGAGATTCCGAGTCTGATTGGGCCGTCCTGGGAGAAGGAATATCCTTCGTTGACCGTGAGAGCTTGTGATGGGCTAAGTTGGGACACCCCTGCAGGGTTTTGAACTTTTGAAAGCGGTGCCCGCGGTTATGGGCAGATGGGAATTTGTTAATGTCTGGTTGTAGAAAACTTGTCACTTAACTTAATTAAAATGCAACAACCGCGTGTGTAGCCGTGATGGTCTCTTTTCGGCGGAGTCCGGGAAGAGAACACGGTCTCGTGTTATGCTTGAACGTAAGTAGTTCTAGGATCACTTCTTGATCATAGATTCTCGACCGTGCTTTGCCTTTCTCTTCTCGCTCTCATTTGCGTATGTTAGCCACCATATAGGCTAGTGCTTGCTGCAGCTCCACCTCATACCTTTTCCCTACCCATAAGTTTAAATAGTCTTGATCGCGAGGGTGTGAGATTGCTGAGTCCCCGTGACTCACATATTACTTCCAAAACCAGATGCAGGTGCCGATGATGCCATTCCAGGGGATGTGACTGAACTCAAGTGGGAGTTCGATGAGGACTCAGGATGTTACTACGTTTCCTTTCCATATGATCAGTAGTGGAGCCCAGTTGGGGCTGTCGGCGTTCTAGGAACGGGGGTCCCCAGATTTACCTGCCTGCGGCCTGCGGCGTGGCTCAAAGGGGGCCCAGCACGGCCCATCTTCACCAACACAAACCCAAGACCCTCGCGAGGGGCCAAGCCTCGCGGGGCGGACGACGCGAAGCTTCCTCAGGCACGGCCTCGTCAGGCTGGCTCTTGAGTAGGCGGAGAGATCAAGGCGAGGTACCTCACGAGATGTCTATGACGCAAGCCATGACGACTCGGGGCGCCAGGCGGGTGCCAGCCCGCGCGGCGTCCTCCTTTCCTCTTTGGTGCAAAGTGGGCAAGCGTAGCCGCGGAGTACCGAGGCATCAGGCAAAGGTTGCCATTTCGGTGCAACGAGACCAAGACCAGGAGGACTACGAGACGGAGGTCACAGTGGAGCCCAAGACGGCGTCATCACCAGAGCTTTGCGCAGGCGAAGACTACCTTTGTCAGGATAGCTGATACTTGTTGTCCCCCTTCAAATTAGCCCGCCATTGTTGGCTCCCTTCCCGCTCAATATTTGGGAAGAGGACCAGGGCCTCTATAAATAGGACCAGCCACCCACACAGGAAGGGGGTCGGTCAGAGAGAGAGAGAGAGAGAGAGAGAGAGAGAGAAAGGTGGTTGAACTCCTCCCAGCAGTTCATCGCCTCAGCCAAGAACAGACCCTCGCGAGACTGTTCTTCCTTGTATTGTTCATCATCATCAGCCCAAGAGGCAATCCACACACCACACACTATAGTAGGGTATTACACCACAACGGTGGCCCGAACCAGTATAAACCCTGTGTCTCTTGTGTTGTTCTTTCCTTAGTTTAGATCCTAGCACGGCGGAGGGGTGCAGAAAGGTAGGAGGCGAAATCTCCGCGCACACGCCAGTGTTCGAACCTCAAGGGTCTGCTGGAACCCGAAATCCGACATTTGGCGCGCCAGGTAGGGGTGCGCCGGAATTCGTCTTCCACCGCCCCGTTCTCCTCCGACTGTCACGCCCATGTCTGACGCTCGTCGGGCCCGCGCCGAGCGCCGGGCCGCACTCGCTTCCCGCGTCGCCCAGACGGCCCCTGTCGGCGGGCATCCACGCCCTTCCCCGTCACCTGCCGACAATGCCACCACCGGCATGGCGGGGGACGAGCGGCAAGCATCGTCTCAGCATCCATCCGTGCGCCAAGACGGCCGCACCGCAACTCCCTCGCTCGCCCCAGCTGGTTCTTCGTCTCGCGCGCTCCGCGCGCCCATGGGGCCCCGCAACCTCTCCCCCGACTATCGCGCCGCACCGACACCCCCAGTCGTCGCGGCCCTCTTGGGCGGCTCGCAGGCGCCGCCTACAAGTTACCACCTCAAGCCGTTCATCCGCCGGGTCAGCGCCGCTTCCACGTGGCAGGGGGCTCCCCTGGATCGGGCGGCGCCCGAGACCGGCCTGAGCTTCAGCTCGGAGGACCACCCCTCCAACTCGGCCTGCTCGGGCGCGCTCCCCATGCTGTGCACCCCCACCATCTGCCAAGTGGCCGTCACCAGAACTCTCATCGATGGCGGGGCAGGCCTCAGCGTGCTCTCAGTCGAGACCTTCAACCTCCTCTGCATTCCCCTGGAACGGCTGCAGCCCAGCCGGCCCTTCTCAGGCGTTGGGGGCAGGTCGTCCGGCTCCTTGGGACAGATCCGGCTCCCAGTGACCTTCGGCACCTACGACAACTTCCGCACGGAGCTGGTCGACTTCGACATCGCCCCCATCGGCCTTCCCTACAATGCCATCCTCGGCTACCCGGCGCTGGCCCAGTTCATGGCCGCGATGCACCCGGCGTACAACCTCATGAAGATGCCCGGGAGCAGCGGTGTCCTCACCGTGCACGGGGACACTGGGGACGCTCTGCGGGTGCTCAAGCTCGTCTTCAAGACAGCGGCGTCGGCACAGCCCGCCGCCTTGGAGGCCCCCGAGCCCAAGGGGGCTGCGCCCGCCAAGAAGAAACAGTTGTTCACCCAAGACAAGGCAGAAACCAAGGAGATACCTGTCGATGAGGACGGGTCCACCAACGCCACTTTCACCATAGGCGCCCACCTCAAACCCGAGCAGGAGGAGGCCCTGGTTGGGTTCCTGCGCGCAAACAAGAAGGTATTCGCTTGGGAGCCAGACCAGTTGGTAGGGATCCCCAGGAGTGTAATCGAGCATCACCTCAACGTATGCCCCAACGTGCGCCCTGTGAAGCAGAAGGCCAGGCGGCAGTCCAGAGAAAAGCAGGCCTTCATCGTCCAAGAGACCCGCAAATTAGAGGCCGCTGGGGTCATTCGCGAGGTCCGATACCCAGATTGGTTGGCCAACCCTGTCGTTGTGCCAAAGAAGGGAGGGAAGGAACGCATGTGTGTCGACTTCACCAACCTCAACAAAGCGTGCCCGCAAGATCCGTTCCCGCTCCCCCGCATCGACCAGATCGTCGACTCCACTGCGGAATGCGACCTGCTATGCTTCCTGGATGCCTTCTCTGGGTATCACCAGATCAAGATGGCGGTTGAAGACGTCGAGAAGACAACCTTCCTAACCCCGTGTGGGGTGTACTGCTACACCTGCATGCCATTCGGGCCGCGTAACGTAGGGGCGACCTTTCAGCGGCTGATGCATATCACCTTGGGCCCGCAGCTCGAGAAGAATGTTGAAGCTTACGTCGATGACATCATGGTAAAATATCGGGAGGCCAGGACCTTGATACAAGACCTGGAGGAAACCTTCGCGAGCCTCAACGCAGTGAACCTACGGCTCAACCCAGAGAAATGTGTGTTCGGAGTCCCCTCGGGCAAGCTCCTGGGTTTCCTCGTGTCTCACCGAGGCATCGAGGCTAACCCAGAGAAGGTCAAGGCAGTGGAAGACATGAGCCCGCCAAAGACCCTCAGAGAAATGCAGAAGCTCACGGGGCGCGTGACCGCACTAGGGCGCTTCATCTCCAAGTTGGGGGAGCGAGCGCTACCCTTCTTCCAGCTAATGAAGAAAAAAGGGCCCTTCGAGTGGACTGAAGAGGCCGACAAGGCATTCCAGGATCTCAAGAAATACCTGACCAACCCACCGGTCATGGTGGCTCCGCGCCCTCAAGAGCCCCTGGTGCTTTACCTCGCCGCCACTCCCTACTCCGCCAGCGCAGCCCTGGTGGCAGTCAGAGAGGAGCGTCAAATCAAAATCGCGGCAGCAGCCCGGGACAAGGCGGAGCTGGTACGAGGAAGGCCCACAGAAGCCGCCACGACAGCTGATGAGGACCAGCCGCCGCAGAGGGGCGCACCAGAGGCAGGAGAGGCCCCTCTCCCAGATGGCCAGTCTCAGGAGGCCTCATTGTCTCGAGAGGTGCCATGGTCTCCAAAGGGAGCCGCCTGCACTGACGCACTCCACCTCGTTGAGCAGCCAGTGTACTTCGTCAGCACAGTGTTGCGGGATGCAAGGGCGCGGTACCCTATGCCCCAGAAACTCCTCCTCGCGCTACTGGTGGCCTCGCTCAAGCTGCGGCACTATTTTCATGGTCACCCCATCAAGGTCGTCTCGTCATACCCCCTGGAGAGGGTGCTCAGGAGCCCCAATTCAGCTGGGAGAGTCACTGAGTGGAACATAGAGCTGCAAGCGTTTCAGCTCGAATTCAGCATGACCAGAGTCATCAAGGGAGCAGCGTTAGCGGATTTTGTGGCAGAATGGACGGAGGCGCCAGGCATTAAGGCCGACGAGGATCGGTCCCTGTCCCTGGGAAGCGAGGCACCAGAAGGCTGGGTCATGTACTTCGATGGGGCGTTCTCCAGACACGGCGCAGGGGCTGGGGCGGTGCTTATATCGCCCACCCAGGACAAACTCTAAACGCCGTGCAGCTTTGTTTCCAGCAAGGCGAAAAGGTCTCCAACAACATAGCGGAGTATGAAGGTTTAATAGCGGGCTTGAAGGCCGCAGCTGCCCTGGGGGTGAAACGCCTCACCATCAAGGGCGATTCGCAGCTCCTTGTCAATTTCTCCAACAAGGTGTACGAGCCGAAGGATGAGCACATGGAGGCCTACCTTGCAGAGGTCCGCAGGATGGAGAAGCAGTTCTGGGGGTTGGAGTT
Organism: Triticum urartu; assembly: GCF_056163025.1. Lineage (NCBI taxonomy): Eukaryota > Viridiplantae > Streptophyta > Magnoliopsida > Poales > Poaceae > Triticum > Triticum urartu. Next base: position 206,155,695 of record NC_141876.1, on the reverse strand, counting down.
GCAGCATGTGCCCCGTGGCACCAATCAAGAGGCCGATGACATCGCCAAACGCGCGTCCAGGCGGTTACCTCAGGAGCCTGGTGTTTTTGAGGAACGGCTCTTCAAGCCTTCAGCCTTGCCGTCACTATCAAACACGGCTCAGCCCCGGGAGGAGCTCCCCCAGCCACCTGCCTCTGGTGCTCCGGCCTGTGGCCTGGCCTCAGGAGCACGCCTGCTCCTGACGATGGAACCTCAGGAGGGATGTTGGATCACGGAGCTCCGGAGCTACTTGACGCAAGGGACCCTGCCGGAGAAGGAGGAGGAAGCAGAGCGAGTGGCACGCCAGGCCACGGCATACTGCATCAGAGATGGAGAGCTCTACCGGAAGCGACCAAACGATGTATCCCTGCACTGCATCTCCAGGGAGCAAGGGAAGGAACTACTGGAAGATATACACGGTGGGGACTGCGGACATCATTCATCGTCACGGACCCTCGTCGGCAAGGCGTTCCGCAGTGGGTTTTATTGGCCCACCGCACTCAATGACGCCGTTGAACTAGTGAAAGCTTGTGAGGCCTGCCAGTTCCACGCCAAGCAGATCCATCAGCCGGCAGGGGGCTTGCAGACTATCCCCCTTTCGTGGCCATTCGCAGTCTGGGGGCTCGACATCTTGGGTCCGTTTCCTCGGGCGCCAGGGGGCTACCGCTACCTTTACGTTGATGTAGACAAGTTCACCAAGTGGGCTGAAGTGGAGGCTGTCCGCACCATTCCTGCGGGTTCCGCGGTCAAGTTCATTAAGGGCATCGTGAGCCGGTTCGGGGTGCCGAATTGCATCATCACGGACAACGGTTCATAGTTCACCAGTAACCTCTTCAAAACATACTGTACTAACCTTGGAACGCAGATATGCTACGCTTCAGTGGCGCACCCTCGAAGCAACGGCCAGGCCGAGCGAGCCAATGTGGAGGTCCTGAGGGGCCTCAAGACCAGGACGTTCAAGAAGAAGCTGGAGGCCTGCGGCAGAGGTTGGTACGACGAGCTTCAGTCCGTGTTGTGGTCCATCCGCACAACCGCGACCAAGCCGACTGGGGAGACCCCGTTCTTCCTGGTCTACGGAGCCGAAGCGGTCCTCCCTCACGAGGTCAGACGTCGCTCCGCGCGGGTCCGGGCGTTCAACGAGGCGCAACAAGACACCATGCGGGGGATGGACCTCGTGCTGGGGGAGGAACGTCGCCGAGAAGCCGCGCTACGAGCGGCGAGGTACCAACAAGCGCTGCGGCGATATCACTGCCGCAACATCCGCCCCAGGACACTCGAGGTAGGAGACCTCGTGCTCAGGCGGGTCCTCTCCAGGGAAGGGCTGCACAAGCTCTCTCCCATGTGGGAAGGCCCATTCAAGGTTGTTCATGTTTCCAGGCCCGGCTCAGCGCGCTTGGAGACTCAGGAGGGAGTGCCGGTCCAGAACGCATGGAACATCCAGCACCTCCGGAGGTTCTACCCCTAAAAAGGCCTGGAGCCTGTGAAGCTATCGCGCTTTGGAAAAGGCCCGGAGCCTGTGAAGCAAGGCGAATGCCTGTGAAGCTATCGCGCTTTGGAAAAGGCCCAGAGCCTGTGAAGCAAGGCGAATGCCTGTGAAGCTATCGCGTTTGGGAAAAGGCCCGGAGCCTGTGAAGCAAGGCGAATGCCTGTGAAGCTATCGCGTTTGGGAAAAGGCCCGGAGCCTGTGAAGCAAGGCGAATGCCTGTGAAGCTATCACATTTCGGAAAAGGCCCGGAGCCTGTGAAGCAAGGCGAATGCCTGTGAAGCTATCGCGCTTTGGAAAAGGCCCGGAGCCTGTGAAGCAAGGCGAATGCCTGTGAAGCTATCGCGCTTTGGAAAAGGCCCAGAGCCTGTGAAGCAAGGCAAATGCCTGTGAAGCTATCGCGCTTTGGAAAAGGCCCGGAGCCTGTGAAGCAAGGCGAATGCCTGTGAAGCTATCGCGTTTGGGAAAAGGCCCGGAGCCTGTGAAGCAAGGCGAATGCCTGTGAAGCTATCGCGTTTGGGAAAAGGCCCGGAGCCTGTGAAGCAAGGCGAATGCCTGTGAAGCTATCGCGTTTCGGAAAAGGCCCGGAACCTGTGAAGCAAGGCGAATGCCTGTGAAGCTATCGCGCTTTGGAAAAGGCCCGGAGCCTGTGAAGCAAGGCGAATGCCTGTGAAGCTATCGCGCTTTGGAAAAGGCCCGGAGCCTGTGAAGCAAGGCAAATGCCTGTGAAGCTATCGCGTTTGGGAAAAGGCCCGGAGCCTGTGAAGCAAGGCGAATGCCTGTGAAGCTATCGCGTTTGGGAAAAGGCCCGGAGCCTCTGAAGCAAGGCGAATGCCTGTGAAGCTATCACGTTTCGGAAAAGGCCCGGAGCCTGTGAAGCAAGGCGAATGCCTATGAAGCTCGCTGCCCGTGACACTCTCACGTAATAATGAGTTGGGCTGTACAGGCCCCGGAGTCTCAGGAGCGCCAGCCTCAGGCCCTGGGGCTCCCTCCCACGCCCAGTGGCAGCACTTAGCTCCGCGCTGGTGAGAAGACGTCGAAGACTAGACTAGAGGCCGGACGCGGGTTTTCATTTGCTTTCCGCAGTTGGCTTGTTCTTCTCCATTTGAAGTTTTATTGAAGTTGTTGCCGTCTTTGGCTCGCGGTTCTTCGGCTTTTCACGCTCCTGCCTCGATTTCTCTTGTGCAAGGCCTCGCGAGGGGGAGAGCCGAGCACCCTCGTGAGGGGGCCTTGCAGGAGCACCCCTCCAGTCCGTGCCCCTCGGGCACCGCGACACAAACACAGGGCCTGGGTCGGTCGCCCCCACGGCTGGGGCCGGGAACCATCCACGCGCGGGCACATAGTCGGAAGGTACGATGAAGAAAGCAAAACGATAATTAACAGCAATAACCCATACACGCCCCCGCGGGGCACCACACTGCTGTCCTTCTTTATGCAGGAAAAGGGAAGAGAAAAAAACAAATCTGGTGCGGCTCACCTTGCACCGGCCCGCAGGGAAGCCCGAGCAGCCTCCGGAGCTCAGGCGGACTCCCTCTCGCGCTTCACCAGGGCGCGACGGTGGGCGGACGCGCCACCACCCCCAAGCAGATACGACGGCGTGGGGGCTGGCTGCGGCCACCACTAGGAGAGTCGCCGCCTGAAGAAGAACCGGAGAAGCTTGAGGAACCTTGAGCGCCGCCGGCCCCGCGAGCGTCGTCCTCTCCATCATCGCCGAAGCCGGGTTCCCAGCCGCGGTCGTCACCCTCGGGGCAACACCCTGCGCGGCGACCATCTTCCCCAAACACCCTCACGTAGAGGGTGGCATCGCCGTTGAACCTGAAGTATAGGGTGCATCGACGGCCCAGGCCACGCGCGCGGGCAAACATCTGCCAACCGCGGGCCAGGGCCAGGCTCCCGGCTGCAGAGACCTCCAGTGAGACCCATGAGGCCCGGCTGCAGCAGCCGTCGGCCTGAAGCCAGAGGCCGCCCGGGGCGCCGGCCGGGAGCTCGCCGAGGAGGAAGCGAGGAAGTGGGAGCCGGGTGCTAGTCGGCTCCGCCGACCACACGACAAACTCCGGCAGCACCTCTGCAGCGCGAAAGCGTGGCATAGGGGGACGTGCAGCCAGAGTGCACCCCCCGGCCGCAGCAATCCGCCCGCCACCACGCTGGAAGGTGTCTCCGCGGCCGCGGGAAGCTGCCGTGGTGGCCACATGATGTTTGCGGGGGCGCCCTCGGCCGCGCTTGGGCAGGGGAGAGGCATGCTCTACCTGGCTAGCCTTCCCCTTCTCCACGGCCGAAAACCTCCTCGACGGGGCCATGAAGAAGAAGGAGAAGCAAGGGGAGATGAACAGGAAGGGCGCACGCCGTCCCGTACTTATAGCTGGCGGAGGCCAACCGCCGACCTCCACGATCGCAGGTAATCATGACCCGTTTTGCATGCAGGGACTTGTCCAGTCAGTGCAGTTGCCGAGGCACCATGGGGAAGTGGAGAGGCCCACGTCCAATCAACCGCCACGCGGCACCCAAGGCCGCAGGCTGTTAGGGCCCGCGGCGCTTCGCTCTTGCCCTTCCGCCTCCCTGCACGGCCAAGTCCGGGTGCGCCTTGGGCCCGGGGGCTACTGTCGGCGTTCTGGGAACGGGGGTCCCCAGACTTGCCTGCCTGCAGCCTGCGGCGTGGCTCAAAGGGGGCCCAGCACGACCCATCTTCACCAACACAAACCCAAGACCCTCGCGAGGGGCCAAGCCTCGCGGGGCGGACGACGCGAAGCTTCCTCAGGCACGGCCTCGTCAGGCTGGCTCATGAGGAGGTGGAGAGATCAAGGCGAGGTACCTCACGAGATGTCCATGACGCAAGCCATGACGACTCGGGGCGCCAGGCGGGTGCCAGCCCGCGCGGCGTCCTCCTTTCCTCTTTGGTGCAAAGGGGGCAAGCGCAGCCGTGGAGTACTGAGGCATCAGGCAAAGGTTGCCATTTCGGTGCATCGAGACCAAGACCAGGAGGACTACGAGACAGAGGTCACCGTGGAGCCCAAGACGGCGTCATCACCAGAGCTTTGCGCAGGCGAAGACTACCTTTGTCAGGATAGCTGATACTTGCTGTCCCCCTTCAAATTAGCCCGCCATTGTTGGCTCCCTTCCCGCTCAATATTTGGGAAGAGGACCAGGGCCTCTATAAATAGGACCAGTCACCCACACAGGAAGGGGGGCGGTCAGAGAGAGAGAGAGAGAGAGAGAGAGAGAGAGAGAGAGAGAAAGGTGGCTGAACTCCTCCCAGCAGTTCATCGCCTCAGCCAAGAACAGACCCTCGTGAGGCTGTTCTTCCTTGTATTGTTCATCATCATCAGCCCAATTGGCAATCCACACACCACACACTGGAGTAGGGTATTACACCACAACGGTGGCCCGAACCAGTATAAACCCTGTGTCTCTTGTGTTGTTCTTTCCTTAGTTTAGATCCTAGCACGACGGAGGGGTGCAGGAAGGTAGGAGGCGAAATCTCCGCGTGCACCCCAGTGTTCGAACCTCAAGGGTCTGCCGGAACCTGAAATCCGACAGGGGCGATCGGGGATCTTATGCATTTGGGGTTGTCTTTATTTTGGTTCCGTAGTCGGACCTTGATTGTATCTGGATGATGTAATGCTATATTTATGTATTGTGTGAAGTGGCGATTGTAAGCCAACTCTGTACCTCTTTCTTATTCAGTACATGTGATGTGTAAAGATTACCCCTCTTGCGACATGCCTACAATACGGTTATGCCTCTAAGTCGTGCTCCGACACGTGGGAGATATAGCCGCATCGTGGGTGTTGCAAGTTGGTAATCAGAGCCTTGCCCGACTTAGGAGCCCCCTGCTTGATCGAATCGCTGGCGTTGTTGAGTCTAGAAAAATGTTTTGAGTCTTTTAGGATTATATATATCGGAGAGTAGGATTCTTTTTACTTCTCAGTCTCTTCGTCACTCTGGTGAGGCATCCTGACGTAGAGTTTTGACTCTTCTCTTCTCAAATTTCACTAAATTTTTTTTAGTATCACGCGGGTATCTCGGAATCGTCTCGATGGTTTTGTGACGAGAACATTGTTCTTGGTGCCTCCTGACATTTAGGTGTTGTGGCAGTATCCCGGGGAGTTGAGCTCCGAGGTGTTGTCGTCACAATTTTATCGCTGCAGTTCTGGAATACCTGAGTTTCACCGACATCGAAAATCTCTTTTATGCAGTTGTTGGTGAGATAACCTCGACACCACCCAGTACTGGGGCGGGAGTTCGGGAGTATTGCCATAGCTCGTATAACGGATGCTTTTCGAAGGTTGAGGTAAATGATTTTCGAAGGTTTCTTGGTTATGTGTTGAAGGATGGATACAACTGGATGTAGGATTTGCTAGTTTTGGGTGAGATATTATGCTTCCCCTGTATCCCCAACACCTGATTGCATAACCGGAAAATTTCAGGAGTTTCATAGGTGGGAATTCATGTAGCTCTAGTATTTCTTCCACAGATATTTGGTTCGTGATTGGGTAATCCTTACCAAGTATTTGTTCATATCCGTACCTTGTTGTTTTATTCATCTACCTCTATCTAAGTGGCTTCTCAATTTATGGAATTGTGATCATTTACTTTGGAATTCATTCGTTCATTCTTGTTCGAATGTTAAGGCTATATGTTGCAATTTCGATCCATTTGATTCAGCTTGTATATAAGTCTTTCAAGATGCTAACGGATGTCACCCTCTTCAGGATGGCTCCTCCAACGTGTCAGAATCCGGAACCACCGCCACCACCTCCACCTCCGGAGGCATGGCAAGCTGTGATGGCCGCTACCAACGCCAACACATAGCTGATTATGCAACTCTTGCAAGAGCGCAACCAAGGAAATCAAGGCAATGGCAACAATCAAACTCAGTTTGCTACCCTCAACCAGTTCCTCGCAAACCAGCCGAAGACCTTCAGTAACTGTGTCGAGGCCACAGACGTTGATGATTGGCTCGTGGATATCTGCAAACATTTTGAGTGCAGAACGTCAGGCCTGAGGACTTTGTCAAGTTTGCTTCATTCCAACTCAAAGACCAAGCTGCTGAGTGGTATCAACAATACAAAGATTCCAGAGGAGGTCGTGTGATTACCTGGGATGATTTCCGCCAAGACTTCAGAGCTCACCACATTCCTCAGAGTGTTGTTGAGAGCAAGCGTGAGGAGTTCCGCAATCTGAAGGAAGGCAGCTTGTCTTTTTACCAATACAACATCATGTTCCAGAAGCTCGCTCGCTTCACCAAGCAAGACGTCCCTGACGAGAAGAGCATGATTTATCAGTTCAGAGGTGGCCTTAGAGAAGATCTGCAACTAGATCTTGTGCTTTTTGAGCCGAAAAAGTATGATGAGCTCTACAATATGGCATTAAAGCAAGAGGCTGCTCAGCTCAAGTGCGATGCTTCCAAGAATAGAGTCAGGGATGCAACTCCTTCTTCTTCTTCAACTCAAGTGGCAGCTAAGCAGCAAAAGTATTGGTTGCCTCTTCCTCCGTTCCGTCAGCCTTATCAGTAGAAGAGCAAAGGTGACAATGGATCTTCCCACCCACCCAACCCAGGCTTTTAGAACAAGGCTTCGTCTCATGCTCCAAGATCAAGTGCTCCGTATCACCGTCCGCTCTCAGAGGTTGCGTGCAACAAGTGTCAGCAGAAAGGTCACTATGCAAACAAATGCTTCAACCAGAGGCGTCTTCCGCCTCCTCCTCCTGTGAGATCTGCCAGCAATGCAGTGGTCAAGCATAATCCCAAGTTTGCAAAGGTCAACATGATGAACGCAGCTCAGGCAGAGGACTCTTCAGAAGTGATCATGGGTAGCCTTCCTGTTAATGATATTCCTGCAAAAGTTCTTTTTGACACTGGTGCATCGCATTGTTTCATCTCAAGACCATTTGCATCTAAGCATGAGTTGGCCTTCCAAGTTTTGCCTAGTTCGTTAGCAGTTGTCTCACCGGGTAAACGCATGAACGCTAACTCCATGGTTCCGGATGTTACTATCAAGATGGGCGACTATAAGTTTCTGTCTTCTCCAATGGTCCTTGGTGACTCAGATATTGATGTAATTCTCGGCATGGACTGGCTTTCTAAGCACAAGGCTCAACTTGATTGTGCTGCCAGGAAGATTCAATTGACACACTCGTCTGAGGATGTGATCGTCTTTGCCGCTCGTGATGATACCTTTCGACTGTTTTCTCTCAATGAGAAGGGCGAGTTGGATGCCATCTCTCAGATTCCAGTCGTTTGTGAATATCAAGACGTCTTTCCAGAAGAGCTTCCAGGAATGCCTCCTCACCGGCCAGTTGAATTCGTCATTGATCTTGAGCCTGGCACGGAACCTGTTTGCAAACGTCCTTACAAGCTTGGACCAGAAGAGTTGAAGGAGCTGAAGAGACAACTCGATATTCAAGAGCATATGGGTCTCATCCGACCAAGTTCTTCTCCTTGGGGTTGTGGTGTTCTTTTTGTCAAGAAGAAGGATGGCACAGACCGACTTTGTGTCGACTACCGTCCATTGAACAAGAAGACCATAAAGAACAAGTACCCACTTCCCAACATCAATGAGCTTTTCAAACAACTCAAAGGTGCTCAAGTATTCTCCAAGCTTGACCTCCGTATGGGCTATCATCAGATTCACATTCGTGAACAAGACATCCCCAAGACAGCGTTTAGAACAAGCTATGGTTCTTATGAATACACTGTCATGTCTTTCGGCCTTGTCAACGCTCCTCCAACGTTCTCTCGCATGATGAACTTCATCTTCAACCCATACACAAATGACTTTGTCTTGGTCTATCTCGATGACGTTTTGGTCTTTTCCAAGAACAAGGAGGATCATGCCAAGCACTTGAGATTGGTGCTGGATAAACTCAGAGAACATCAGTTCTATGCGAAGTTTTCAAAGCGCGAGTTTTGGATCGATGAGGTTCTCTACCTTGGGCATATCATCTCCGCCAAGGGCATAGCTATTAATCCTGAGAAGGTGTCTGCAATTGTGAATTGGGAACCGCCTCAGAATGTGAAGCAGCTCCGCAGCTTCCTTGGGCTCGCAAGCTATTGTCGAAGATTCGTTGAGAATTTCTCTAAGATCGCGAAGCCTCTTTCCAACCTCCTCCAGAAGCATGTGAAGTATGTCTGGATGCCTGAATGTGACATCGTTTTCAACACCCTCAAAGAGAAGTTAGTCACAGCTCCAGTTCTGACTCCTCCTGATGAATCCAAACCATTTGAGGTTTTCTGTGATGCTTCCCTTCAAGGTCTCGGTGCTGTGTTAATGCAAGAGAAGAAAGTTGTGGCCTATACCTATCGCCAGTTGAAGCCCAACGAAAAGAACTACCCCACTCATGACCTCGAGTTGGCGGCAGTTGTCCATGCTCTTTTAACTTGGAGACATCTCTTGTTGGGACGAAAAATGGACATCTTCACTGATCATAAGAGTCTCAAGTACATCTTCACTCAGCCCAACCTCAACCTCAGGCAGACTCATTGGGTCGAAATGATTCAAGAGTATAATCCGAGTATTGAATATACTCTAGGCAGGCGAATGTCATTGCTGACGCTTTGATCATGAAGGCTTACTGCAACAGTTTGATTCTCAAGCCTTTCCAACCGGATCTTTGTGAAGCTTTCCGCAAACTTAATCTCCAAGTTGTTCCTCAAGGATTCCTTGCCAACCTCCAAGTCTCTCCTACTTTGGAAGATCAGATTCGTGAGGCTCAACTTCTTGATGCTATGGTGAAAAAAAAGTGAAGATTGGGATTGCCAAGAGCCAACCCAAGTACAAGTGCTATCGCCTTGATGACAAAGATACTCTATTCTTCGAGGATCGCATTGTTGTTCCTAAGGGTGACCTTCGTAAAGTCATTATGAACGAAGCTCACAATTCACTCCTTTCTATTCATCCTGGAAGTACAAAGATGTACCATGACCTCAAGCAGTCGTATTGGTGGACTCGAATGAAGCGCGAGATTGCTCAGTTTGTGAATGAATGTGATGTCTGCAGAAGAGTGAAAGCAGAACACCAACGACCAGCTGGTCTCCTCCAACCTCTTGCCATTCCAGAATGGAAGTTTGACCATATTGAGATGGACTTCGTGACTGGATTTCCCAAGTCCAAGCATGGCAATGATGCTATCTTTGTTGTCATCGACAAGCTCACTAAAGTGGCTCATTTTCTTCCTATCAAAGAATCTATCACAACAGCTCAGCTGACAGAGCTATATACCTCCAGGATTGTCTCTTTGCACGACATTCCGCAGTTGATACCTTCAGATCGTGGAAGCATATTCACTTCTAAGTTCTGGGATTCTTTTCAGAAGTCCATGGGCACCAACATTAGCTTCAGCACAGCCTTTCATCCTCAAACTAGTGGCCAAGTCGAGCGAGTCAATCAAATTCTTGAATATATGCTCAGGGCATGTGTCATTTCTTTTGGTATGAAGTGGGAAGATTGTCTTCCATATGCCGAGTTCTCCTACAAGAACAACTTCCAAGCGAGTTCGGGCAAGGCCCCATTCGAGATTCTCTATGGCAAAAAGTGCCGTACTCCTCTTAACTAGTCAGAGACTGGTGAACGCCAACTTCTTGGCAATGACTTGATCATAGAGGCTGAAGAAATGTGCAAAGTCATTCGTGAAAATCTCAAAGCCGCGCAATCGTGCCAGAAGAGTTACTATGATAGCAAGCATCGCGACTTGGCTTTCGAGATCGGAGACCATGTCTACCTCCGCGTCTCTCCAATGAAAGGTACTCGTCGCTTCGGTATCAAAGGGAAGCTTGCCCCTAGATACATGGGTCCTTTCAAGATCGTTGGCAAAAGAGGCGATCTCGCCTATCAACTTGAGCTCCCATCCAACTTTGCAAATGTGCATGACATGTTTCATGTGTCTCAGCTTCGCAAGTGTTTCAAGACTCCTGACCGCACCATCAACTTCGAAGAGATTGATCTCCAAGAAGACCTGTCTTATCATGAGCATCCCGTTGCTATTCTTGAAGAAACTAAGTGCAAGACTCGCAACAAGTCTATCAAATTCCTGAAAGTGAAGTGGTCACATCATTCCGGACCGTGAAGCCACCTGGGAACGCGAGGACCACCTCCGTTCCGAATATCCGGAGTTTTTCCAGTCCTAGATCTCGGGACGAGATCCTTTCGTAGTGGTGGAGCGTTGTAACACCCCGTATGTAACTTGCCATATTTGTATTTCAACTATTGCCATTTTCGGCACTAAGTTATGATATTCCCTCGTGGTTGGGTTTTGTCTCCATTTTGCTTTTTGTCCATGTCATGGATCTCATATCATGCCATCATGTGCATCGCATTTGCATACGTGTTCGTCTCATACATCTAAGCATTTTCCCCGTTGTCCGTTTTGCATTCCGGCACTCCTATGTCCTCCGGCGTCCCCTTTTGTCTCTTTTCGTGTGCGGGTGTTAAACGTTCTCAGATTGGACCGAGACTTGCCAAGCGGCCTGGGTATACTACCGGTAGACCGCCTATCAAGTTTCATGCAATTTGGAGTTCGTTTGATACTCCAACGGTTAACCGAGGAACCGTAAAGGCCTTGTGTGTGTTGCAGCCCAACACCCCTCCAAAGTGGCCCAGAACCCATCTAAAACCCCTCCATCCTCTTGGTCGTTCGATCACGATCGCGTGGCCGAAAACCGCACCTCATTTGGACTCTCCTAGCTCCCTCTTCCTATAAAGATGTGTCTCCCTCCGAAAATTACCGGTTTAAACCCTAGCACCGCTCCCTCTCCGCCGTCGGACACGTCCGGGTCGGGCCGGACGCGTCCGCCGCCACGCCCGCACCAATCCGCTGCTGCCACGTGTCCCCGCCGCCACCTCGCCGCCGCCGGCCCGCTTGGACCAGATCGGCCCCCCGAGCCCGCGAGCTCTGCCGCCCGCGCCTCGCCTACGCGCCCCGCCGCCGAGTCGCCGCCGGCCGCCGCCTCCGTGCCTGCTCCCGTCTCCGCCGGTGCCGTCAACCGCGCCGCCAGCCGCCGCCGCGGGTCACCGGCCTCCGCCCGCGCCGCCTCGGACCCCTCCGCGTCGACGAGCGCTCCGGCAACCTCTCTCCTCGACTCCGGTCATCTCCCTCCTCCCCGGCGAGTCCCGGCCACCGCAGGTGAAGATTCCGGCGATCCTCGGAAAGCATGCCTGAAACCCTAGATCTAGATCTGGGAGGTGATTTTTCCCCCAAGTCCCTATATTTTCTAGGCATCTTCATCATGTCGTATCTCTTCATCCGTAGCTCCGTATTGGGTGTGTGATATATCGAATTGTTCGTTAAGATGTGCTCTTCATTTCATTCCATTGCACCATGCTTGTTTGAGTCCATCTTGATGCCTAAAATGCCGTTGCAAGACTGCTATATAATGTTGGTTTCTGTTTCTTAACAGATTATGGACATTTGTTATTTTTGCCATGATTATTGTGTGCCTCCTATGAACTTGAGCCCTACATGTGTTTTGGGCTATGCCATGCCATATTTACAGGGGTGTATGCCATGTATTTTTGTGATCAATGTGGTGACTAGCACAAGCATGCAAAGTAGCTCTCGTGATGTTGCTGATTTCAGGGACTTAGAATTCTTCTAAGTCATTTCCCTGATGTTATTTTATGCCATGTATTCATGTTGCTACGGAGTGATCCATGCCTCTTTTGAGCATCTTCAGTAAGGATGATTTTGAGATATTGTTATGTTCTATCCGTACATGTCTTTGTTTGCAATTATGGAGTACCCTAGCATGACTCAATCTTGCTCTACTTTTGCATTAAAATGTTCCTGGCAGGTTGTTTACGTGTTAATCAATTTTGCCGAGGTTGTTATAGTTGATCCATGCATGCTATGAGATTGTTCTTGCCATGGTTAGCTACTTGATCATGTCTTCTTGCTGGGTGTATACTTAGTTTGTCATGCATTGCCTTGTGGTGAGTGCATCGAGCTCGCAAACATGCCTACGTAACTCTGTTTTTTCCATGTCCAGTTTTCTGCCAAGTCTGAATCTGTTAACGAAATTTGCTATGTTTACATGGGTGCCATCATATCTTCTGATCCTTTTTGGCTTATGGTTAGTAAGGGACTTTTTTTATATGCTTTGAGTAGTTTCATGCCATGCCTTGCTTTGCCATGATATGTACCTGTAGCATGTTGATACCTTGCTCTAAACATTGCTTCCTGATGTTAATTCCTGACATGTTATTTTCACTAAGTCTGTGAACCTGATATCTTTGCACTTTTGCCATGCTTGTTTGAACCTGCTATTGTGTGATTTAGCCGTAGCTTAGTGTTCATCTTTTGTCAAGCATCTTGAGTGGATCACTGCCATCTACTTTGTTGCTATGTTAGAGTGTAGTAGCTTAGTTTCTTGTTGCATTCTAGGTGGCATTGTGCTGTTAATCGCAGAATAGTGCCATTTTTGTTTTGCTTGCCATTCGCAAACCGTGCATCCGATTCCGGTGATCTTTATATTGATTTCGACCGAAATCAACTCATCTTTCCAGCGGCGTTCTTGGTTGCCAAGTTGAGGCCTGGTTCAATCTTTTCCTTCCGCAGCACGCATATGCATTGCATATTACATCCCGCATATCATGCCATGTTTTGCATCATGTTGCTTGCGCATTGCACCGTGGTTGATTGTGGTTCCCTTTGCTTGTTTTCTTGCTTTGGTTAGAGCCGGGAGACGAGTACGTGATCGAGGAACCCGTTGAGTACGCTTACGAGGATCAAGCTTACGTCAACTCGGAGAACTTTGCAGGCAAGATGACCATACCCTCAAAATCACTTCTATCTTTGCTTGCTAGTTGCTCGCTCTATTGCTATGCCTATGCCACGATACCTACCACATGCTTTATCATGCCTCCCATATTGCCATGTCAAACCTCTAACCCACCTTGTCCTAGCAAACCATTGTTTGGCTATGTTACCGCTTTGCTCAGCCCCTCTTATAGCGTTGCTAGTTGCAGGTGAAGATTGTAGTTTGTTCCTTGTTGGAACATGTTTATTGTTGGGGTATCATTATTATATCTTGTTTACTTTAATGCATCTATATACTTGGTAAAGGGTGGAAGGCTCGGCCTTATGCCTGGTGTTTTGTTCCACTCTTGCGGCCCTAGTTTCCATCATACCGGTGTTATGTTCCTTGATTTTGCGTTCCTTACGCGGTTGGGTTATAATGGGAACCCCTTGACAGTTCGCCTTGAATAAAACTCCTCCAGCAAGGCCCAACCTTGGTTTCACCATTTGCCACCTAGCCTTTTCCCTTGGGTTCCGCGGACTCAAGGGTCATCTTTATTTTAAACCCCCGGGCCAGTGCTCCTCTGAGTGTTGGTCCAACTTGTCAGCCGCCGGTGGCCACCAGGGGCAACTCTGGGCTGGCCTACCGGAAGTTTGGACAATCCGGTGTGCCCTGAGAATGAGATATGTGCAGCTCCTATCGGGATTTGTCGGCACATTCGGGTGGCTTTGCTGGTGTTGTTTTACTATTGTCGAGATGTCTTGTAACCAGGATTCCGAGTCTGATCGGGTCGTCATGGGAGAAGGAATATCCTTCATTGACCATGAGAGCTTGTGATGGACTAAGTTGGGACACCCCTGCAGGGTTTTGAACTTTCGAAAACCGTGCCCGTGGTAATGGGCAGATGGGAATTTGTTAATGCCCGGTTGTAGAAAACTTGTCACTTAATTAAAATGCATCAACTGCGTGTGTAGCCGTGATGGTCTCTTTTCGGCGGAGTCCGGGAAGAGAACACAGTCTCGTGTTATGCTTGAAAGTAAGTAGTTCTAGGATCACTTCTTGATCATAGATTCTCGACCGTGCTTTGCCTTTCTCTTCTCGCTCTCATTTGCATATGTTAGCCACCATATATGCTAGTGCTTGCTGCAGCTCCACCCCATACCTTTTCCCTACCCATAAGCTTAAATAGTCTTGATCACGAGGGTGTGAGATTGCCGAGTCCTCGTGACTCACAGATTACTTCCAAAACCAGATGCAGGTGCCGATGATGCCATTCCAGGGGATGCGACTGAACTCAAGTGGGAGTTCGATGAGGACTTAGGACGTTACTATGTTTCCTTTCCAGACGATCAGTAGTGGAGCCCAGTTGGGGCGATCGGGGATCTTATGCATTTGGGGTTGTCTTTATTTTGGTTCCGTAGTCGGACCTTGATTGTATCTGGATGATGTAATGTATTGTGTGAAGTGGCGATTGTAAGCCAACTCTGTACCTCTTTCTTATTCAGTACATGGGATGTGTAAAGATTACCCCTCTTGCGACATGCCTACAATGCGGTTATGCCTCTAAGTCATGCTCCGACACATGGGAGATATAGGCGCATCGTGGGTGTTACATGCGGCCTTGGTCGACGTGTGGCAATTGATGGGGCGTGGGCGCCTCCGCTTCCCCATGCTGCCTCGGCAAATGTTTGACTTGACGAGACCCTGTTGCATGCAGAAGAAATCATCATTACATGCAATCTTGGAGGCCAGCGATTGGCCTCCTTCTGGCTAAAAATGAGGGGAGGGGCAGAGCCCCCTCGCTCATCTCTGTCTTCTCGCAGTCCGCTCCTTCTTCTTGCTCTTCGCCTCGCCGCCTTGCCGCAGCTCCCATGGCGCCAACGAAGAGGTTCTCGGCCGGGGAGAAGGGGAAGGCTCGCCGCCGCCCAAGAGGGGGCGGGGCCGCCCCCGCAAGCACGCCACGACTCCTGCTGTGGTTCCTCGGGGGCGTGGGCGTACTCCTTTGGGGACCAGTGTCATTCTCGGTGGCCGCAGCGGTGCTTCCTCTCGCGGCAGGGGCCACTCGAGGCGGGGCAGCCCTTGCACCGAGGGGAGGCGCGCTGTGGTCGCCCGACCTCCTTGACCGTGCTTCCATTTGACGGAGGTGCTCTTGGAGTTCGTCGTGTGGTCGGAGAGGCCGGCCGGCACCTGGCTCCAGCTCCCGCGCTCCTTTGCCGACGAGCTGCCGGCCATGGGCCTTGACGACTTCTGGTTGCAAGCCGACGGCTGCTGCAGCAAGGCCTCGTGGGCCGCGGTGGAGGTTTCCGCCGCAGGTAATGCGGCCTTGACCCGTTGCTCGCAGACGTTCGCCCGTGCGCGCGGCCTGAGCAGGAGGTGCACCCTCCACTTCAATTATGACGGCGTCGCGACCCTCTACATGAGGGTGTTTGGGGAAGATGGTTGCCGCGCGGGATGCTGCCCCGAAGACAGCGATGACGACGGTGGCCTTGACGACGGCTGCGACGACGCGGAAGGCGAGCTTGCCCTCGGCGGCGGCCGCGGCTCGTCTAGCGGCGGCGGCTTCTCCTCCAGCAAGAGCACCAGCAGCGGCAGCTACGACCAGCCGCCACTCCGCCAGGCTCGCTTCGAGGACGGCGGCGGGTCATCCCGCCGCGCTCCGGTGAAGTGCGAAGAAGGCTCCGGCTGAGTCCGGGCAGCCCTTGGAGCCAACCCTCGTGAGCTGCTGCGGTTGTGCGTGTTGCTTTTGTCTACCCTTTCCTTTCTTCCTGCTTTTACAAAACAAGCATGGGGCCCTGCGGGGGCGTGTAATGAACTATGGTATTTATGCTACTATGTTATGCTTATTGCTCCGATGTTATGCTGCGGTGCTCAACCTCCAAGTGGGTACGGTAGGATACTTAGCTTGATGCGCTTGAGGTAGTACCCCTCCTCGCGAGAGCACGCGTTCTACCATCTGGTGAGGCCCTTCTTGCTGTCAGCTCGGGGGTCTCCGACCTCAGGGGGTGTCATGATGCTGTGGAGTTGTTAGAAAGCTCTGTCGGGCGTCTTATTCTTCTTTGCGCGAGCCCTCAGGCATGAGCCCGTCGTGGCTCAATGCAACATGTCGCAGTACCCGGGGAGTATGGACATCAAGAGGGTGCGTAGATCATGACCTTGCTCGAGGGCGTCTCGCGAGGATAGAAAAAGCTGGAGGTCCGAGGGAGCGGGGCTACGGCGAAGCGTGTTTGCTGCGCAGGGCGAGCCCGTTGCATGCACACACCTGCCCAGCCCCCCCGCGCGAGACGCGCGAGAAGGAGCGACGGGCAACTGCCGCTCCCCCCGAACTAGGACCAAAACGCAAAATAGAAAATGAAGGGGGAAGTCGGTCAGGCAACTAAAATCATGCGAACTCCAAATTCATTAAAAGGTTGCGAACCAGCTGCACAAAGCAAATGAATAGCCGCGTCCGGCACCTAGTCTAGTCTTCTCACCAGCGCGGACGTGGGAGGGAGCCCCCGAGGCCGGAGGGCGGCACTCTGGAGACTCCGGGGCGTGTACAACCCCACTCATTATTATGTGAGAGTGTCACGAGCGGAGACCTTCACATGCACGGGGCCTTGCTTCATGGGTAGAATCTCCGAAGGTGCTAGATGTTCCAGGCGTTCTGGATGGGGATCCTGTCCTGCGTCTCCAGGCGCGCGGCACCGGGCCTGGAGATGCGAGCGACCCTAAACGGGCCCTCCCACATGGATGAGAGCTTATGCAACCCTTCCCTGGAGAGCACCCACCGTAGGATGAGATCTCCCACCTCGAGCGTCCTGGAGCGGACGCTGCGGCCATGATACCACCACAACGCCTGCTGGTACCTTGCCGCTCGGAGCGAGGCTTGACAGCGGCGTTCCTCCCCCAGCACGAGGTCCATCCCTCGCTCGGCGTCTTGGCGCGCCTCGTCAAATGCTAAGACCCATGCGAAGCGATGCATGACCTCATGTGGGAGAACCGCTTCAGCTCAGTAGATGAGGAAGAACGGAGTTTTGCCAGTCGGCTTGGTCGCAGTGGTACAGACGGACCACAGCACAGACTGGAGCTCATCGAGCCAGCCCCTGCCGGAGGCCTCGAGCTTCTTCTTGAAGGTTCTTGTCTTGAGGCCCCTCGGGACCTCCGCGTTGGCGCACTTAGCTTGGCCATTGCTCCTCGGGTGTGCTACTAAAGCGTAGCATATCTGCGTTCCAAGGTTAGCACAATATGTTTTGAAGAGATTGCTAGTAAACTGCGAGCGTTGTTGGTGATGATGCGGTTAGGGACTCCGAAGCGGCTCATGATGCCCTTGATGAACTTGACTGCCGAGCCGGCCGGGATGGTACAGACTGCCTCCACCTCCGCCCATTTGGTAAACTTGTCGATGGCAACGTAGAGGTAGCGGTAGCCCCCAGGCGCTCGAGGAAACGGACCCAAGATGTCCAGGCCCCAGACCACAAACAGCCATGAGAGTGGGATGGTCTAGAGGCCCTGGGTGGGCTGGTGAATTTGCTTGGCGTGGAACTGGCAGGCTTCACATGATCTCACGAGCACGACCGTGTCAGTGAGCGTCGTGGGCCAGTAGAATCCGCTACGGAACGCCTTGCCTACGAGAGTGCGCGATGATGAATGATGCCCACAGTCTCTGCCATGTATGTTGGCTAACAGCTCGTGCCCCTGTTCCCTAGAGATGCATCGCAAGGAAACATCGTTTGGTCATTTTCGGTAAAGCTCACCGTCCCGAATGCAGTAGGCTGTGGCGTGCCGAGCTATGCGATCGGCGTCTTCTTCCTTCTTTGGCAGGGTCCCCTGAAGCAGGTACGCCTTGAATTCTTCGGTCCAACACCCCTTCTGAGGCTCGAGCGCAAGGAGCAGACACGCTCCTGAGGTCGGGCCGCAGGCCGGGCCCCCCGAGGTTGGTGCTAGTGGGAGCTCCTCCTGAGGCAATGCTGGCTTCGCGATTGGGGGGGGGGGTGTTGAGGGCTTGAAGAGCCGTTCTTCGAAGACACCGGGCTCCTAAGGCTGGTGCTTGGATGCCCTCTTTGGCGATGTCGTCGGCTTCCTTGTTCGTTCCGCGGGGCACGTGCTGTAGCTCCAGGCCCAGGAATTGCTTCTCCATCTTGCGTACCTCTGCCAGGTATGCCTTCATGTGTTCATCCTTCGGCTCATACACTTTGTTGGAGAAGTTGACGAGCTGGGAGTCGCCCTTGATCGTGAGGCGCTTCACGCCCAAAGAGGCTACGGCCTTGAGGCCGACGATCAAGCTTCGTACTCCACGATGTTGTTGGAGGCCTTTTCGCCGTGTTGGAAGCAGAGTTGCACGGCGTAGTAGAGCTTGTCTTGAGTAGGCGAAATGAGCACGGCTCCAACCCCCGCGCCCCGCCGTGTGAAAGTGCCGTCGAAGTACATGACCTAGCCATCTGGTGCTTCATTCCCTGGTTAGAGCGTCCGGTCCTCGCCTGCCTCCGGTCCTGGGGCATTGGTTCATTCTTCAACGAAGTCGGCGAGCGCAGCTCCCTTGATGACCCTGGTGGTGCTGAACTCCAGCTGAAATGCATGTAGTTCGATGTTCCATTCGGCGACTCTACCTACAACATTGGGGCCCCGGAGTACCCTCTCTAGTGGGTAGGACGAAACAACCTTGATGGGGTGTCCTTGAAAGTAGTGGCGCAACTTGCGTGAGGCGATAAGGAGCGCGAACAAGAGCTTTTGCGGCATGGGGTAGCGTGCTCACGCGTCCTGCAGTACCATGCTGACGAAGTACACCCGGGCCCTCGATGAGGGCAGGATCGTCGGCGTAGTCCGAGACCTCTTATGGCTGAGATGCCTCCTGAGGCTGGTGGATCTCAGGAGCTTGGTTGCCTGTTTGGTGCAGTCAGGGCCTCAGAAGTGTTGCCTTGAGGCTGCGCCGCCTTGGCCGAGTGCGCGGAGTCACGTGGCAGGCCCTTGGACTGGTGCTGCTTCCTGACGGCCGCCAGCACCGCACTGGCTGAGTGAGGCATGGCGGCCAGGTAGAGCACCAGGGACTCGAGTAGACGCGGCGCCACCATCACTAGCGGGCTGGTGAGGTATCTCTTGAGATCTTGGAACGCGGCATCGGCCTCCAGAGTCCACTCAAACGGCCCCTTCTTCTTCATCAACTTAAAGAATAGGACGATGCGCTCCCCCAGCTTGGAGATGAAGCGCCTTAGCGCGGTCACACAGCCAGCCAGCCTTTGCATTTCCTTAAGGGACTATGGCGGGCTCATCCTTTCTATCGTCTTGACCTTCTCCGGATTTGCCTCGATCCCCCTATGTGACACCAGAAAGCCTAACAACTTGCCGGAGGGGACACCGAACACGCATTTCTCTGGGTTGAGCCGCAAGTCCACCTTGCGCAAGCTGGCGAACGTATCTTCTAGGTCCTCAATGAGGGTCCCTGCCTCCCGAGATTTCACCACTATGTCGTCAACGTAGGCTTCAGCGTTTCTCCCGAGCTGCTAGCCCAGAGCGATGTGCATGAGCCGTTGGAAGGTTGCCCCAGTGTTGCGTAGCCCAAAGGGCATGCAGATGTAGAAGTACACCCCACACGGGGTCAGGAAGGCCATCTTCTCGACATACTGCATCGCCACCTTGATTGGGTGATACCTCGAGAATGCGTCCAGGAAGCACAGCAGGTCGCACTCGGGAGTGGATTCGACGATCTAGTTGATGCGCGGTAGCGGAAAGGGGTCTTGAGGGCACGCCTTATTGAGGTTGGTGAAGTCGACGCACATGCGTTCCTTCCCACCTTTTTTAGGGACCACGACCGGGTTCGCCAGCCATTCTGGGTATCGCACGTCCCGAATGACACCAGCGTCTTGCAGCTTGCGGGTTTCTTGGACAATGAACGACTGCTTCTCTATGGACTGCCGCCGTGCCTTCTGCTTCATCGGGCGTACATTGGGGCACACATTGAGATGATGCTCGATCACCCCCCTTGGGACTCCGGCCAGGTCCTTGGGCTCCCATGCGAACACCTCCTTGTTCGCGCGCAAGAAATTGACCAACGTCTGTTCTTGGTCTAGGGCGAGGTTGGCGCCTATGGTGAAGGTTGCTCCTGATGCCCCATCTTGGTCGACCAGCACCTGCTTCGTTTCGGCCCGGTCCTGAGAGACCAGCTGCTTCTTCTTCACCGGCGCAGCCCCCGGGGCCTCAGGGACCTCTCCCGCTTCCAGCCGTGCGGCAGCCGCGGCCCTAAAGGTGAGCTTGCAAGCCGTCGGTGCCTCCTTGGTGTCCCCGACCACGGTGAGGACGCTGCTGCTTCCCGACATCTTCATGAGGTTGTAGGCGGGGTGAGTTGCTGCCATGAACTTGGCTAAGGCCGGGTACCCGAGGATGGCGTTGTACGGGAGGCCGATACGGGCGATGTCAAAGTCGATGAGTTCGATGCGGTAGTTGTCGCGGGTACCGAAGGTGACGGGAAGGCGGATCTGCCCCGGGGGTTGGTGGAGCCCTCAACGACCCCGAAGAACGACTTGGTGGGGTGGAGCCAGCCATGTGATATGTTGAGCAAGCCAAAAGCTTCTACGGAGAGCACATTGAGCCCGGCCCCGCCGTCGATGAGGGTCTTGGTTACCGCCACGTTACAGATGGTGGGGGTGCAGAGCATCGGGAGCACGCATGCGCTCGCGGTGGTTATAGGATGGTCTCTTGAGTGGAAGGTGAGGTCGGCCTCGAGTGCCACCCATTCAGGAGGAGTTCCCTGTCGCGCGCAAGCGGCGCCTTCTTGACGAAAGAACTACTTGATGTGTCGGTCCAATGGCGGCACTTGAGAACCGCCTAGGAGGGCCGTGACGGTGTGGGGGGGGGGCTGGCGCCGTGAAGTGCGTGACGAAGAGGCCGCGCAGCTCTTCCCAGGAGGCCACAGAAGGCTCTAGCAGACTGGGAAGCTAGGCGCGCGGTACACCTGTGACGGCCATGGGGAACCAATTAGCCATGACCTTGTCGTCGCCGCCTTCCGCCCAGACGGCCTCCTCATACGCCCGGAGGAAGCCTGCCGGGTCCGCCGTGCCGTCGTAGCGAGGTGGCATCTCCGGCTTGAACTTCTACGGCCACTGCACCTGCCGTAAGGCGGGGGCGAAGGCCCGGAGCCCCATAGCGCCTCTACGCGCGCCCGTCAGCCCGGACGGAGGGGCGGCGCTCGCCATGAGAGTGGAACGGGGGAGCAAAGCGGGCGGAACTGATGGGGAGGCGAAGCTTCGATGCAACCCTGCCTGGCGCGCCAAATGTCGAATTCAGGGCTCCACAGACCCTTGAGAGGTTCGAACACTGGGGTGCGTACGAAGAACTCCTTTTCCCCAACCTGCCGGCCCAACGATCCCATAGCCTAGCTCGATGAATCCAAGGGACAAGAGACACAACCGTTTATCCTGGTTCGGGCCACCTTGCAGTGTAATACCCTACTCCACCTTTGTTGTGGATTGCCTCGAGGGGCTGAGGATTAACTAATACAGTGGATGAACAACGTCAGGAGGTGAGGTGTTCTTGGGCTCGATGAGCTAGGGAGATGGTCAGGGTGGAAAATGGATCTCCCCCCTTCTATGGTGATGGCTAAGTCCTATTTATAGTGGCCTTGGTCCTCTTCTCAAATGTAGGCGGGAAGGGATCCCACAACGGCCAAATTCAAAGGAAGAGAACTAGTACAAGCTATCCTGACAAAAGTAGTCTTCGCGTGCAAAAGGCTCTGGTGGTGAAGCTGTAGCTGGCTCCGCGATAACCTCCGTCCTGTCGTCTTGGCGGTCTTGGTCTTGTTGTACCAATATGGAAACCTTTGCTTGATTCCTCTGGACTCCGCGCCTGCGCTTGCCCCCTTGGCACCAAAGGGGAAACTGGTACACTGCGCCCGCTGGCGCCCGCCTGGCCTTGGTCGTCATGGCTCATGTCATGTGAACCTCACGAGGTGCGCCTTGCCTTGATATCTCCGCTCCTCGGGAGCCAGCCTGGTGAGGCCGTCCCCTAGGAAGGTCTTGGTGTTGTCCGCCTCGCGAGGCTTGGCCCCTCGCGAGGATCTTGAGTCGTTGCTGCTGAAACTGGGCCGCATCAGGCCGCTGATGGAGCCACGCCGTGGGCCGCAGGCAGGCAAGTCTGGTACCCCCGTTCTCAGGACACCGACAAAGTGGCGCGCTGCATGGGCGCCACTTGTCACAACCTGGGAATTTTCCCTTTTTTCATAGATCCGTTTATTCAAAACATTTTATCTCTTAAACCATGCGGATAAATCTCGAACCGCTTTCATCTTTGGACTCCTCGTGTCGAGATCTTCAGAACTAGATCCTATGTTGATAGGTTTTGACGAACTTTTTTTCACGAAAAAAACCAGACGAAGAAACAAAACTGGGAGCATGGGTTTTTTCGCTTTCCGAAAGAGGCACGTCCGTGCCTCTCGTGGATCGAAAAAAAGAGAAAATGCATTTTTTTCCGTTTCTGAGGAGGCACGACCATGCTTCTCACGAAAAGCACAACCATGCCTCCCGCGAAAACAAAACCGTGACTCGTGAAAAAAACAGAAAGCGCGTTTTTTTCGTTTCCGAGAGGCATGGCCGTGACTCGTAAAAGCACAACCATGCCTCTCGCGGAAGTAAAACCGTGACTCTCGTGAAAGAAAAAAAAACAGAAAACACATTTTTTTTGTTTCCGAGTGGCACGGCCGTGACTCTCGCGAAAGCACACCCGTGCCTCTCGTAGAAGCAAAACCGTGACTCTCGCGAAAGGAAAAAACAAAAAACATGTTTTTTTGTTTCCGAGAGGCACGACTGTGACTCTCGCAAAAGCAAAACCGTGCCTCTCATGAAAGAAAAACCGCGACTCTCGCGAAAGAAAAAAACACATTTTTACGCGTAATTTTTTTTCGATTTTTATCCAAAAGCTAAGAAAGACCGGTGAAAAACTAAAACGTCGAAAAGACCTAGTAAAAACACGGTTTAAAAAGCCGAAAACGCGTGCAAAAATAAAATCCAAAGAAAACACCCAAAACGCGACACATGACGAATGGCTGAGAGCGCGCCAAGTGACACTGATTATTGTGAGGCTTCCGAAGGAGTGCTCGTTAACTAGTTGCTCCCCGGCTTGCTGCTACCTCGTCCACCGAGCAGGCCAAGCCCCAAGGTGAGCAACACGATATGCCACTATGTTGCACTCTGTGTGCCGCGTAGTTATTTCTTGGTCCACCGACCGCGTGAGCAACACGACATGCCTGTGCAGCCCAACTCGTCCTTGTTTTGACCCGATATGTTTTTTCCCCGTTCTGCGATTTTAGTAAATATTCTAGACATGCATATCTCCAGGAAT
Source organism: Triticum urartu (assembly GCF_056163025.1). Taxonomy (NCBI): domain Eukaryota; kingdom Viridiplantae; phylum Streptophyta; class Magnoliopsida; order Poales; family Poaceae; genus Triticum; species Triticum urartu. The sequence continues at coordinate 206,132,161 of NC_141876.1, read as the reverse complement.
GCTACTGATTTAAAATGCTTACAATTAGATAACCGTGCATTGGATTAAAATGATTTATATATGAAACATGTATAGAATTTCATGTAGTTTACAATATCCAACTTTCATCCATGATAAAAATGTTTAAAATTGCTGTTTGCATTAATTTGCATAAATGCCATGCTAAAATGGTTTATTTCATAACTAATTAACTGTAGCTCCGAATCAAATAAACTTTATATGTAAATGGGGTAAAAAAATATTAAGATTAACATGCTGCATGTACTTTGCATGATTAACATAATTAAAATTCTATTTTAGGCAGAACAGTAGCAAATTTGGAAAATAACACATGGGGATTTTCTGGAATTGTTGTTTGTTGTTTTCCCTCATTTAAATTGCCTAGTTAGTGTAGTTTACTATGCTTCACCTCTTTCCATGTTTAACAACATTTAATCTTGGCATGTACATAAATGGCAATGAACTAGATAATTGAATGTGGAGTTTCATCAGTATGCAACTTGTTGGAAATTGTGCTTCACTTAATGTGTAGTATTGAGTATTGCATCTTGACATGCCATGAATCATTAAATCGGACATGCATCATACTTGTTTGTGCATCATGCCATGATTATGTGATGTTTGTTTACCATGTTGTTTGCTTCTTTCCGGTTGTGCTTTTTCTCGTTAGCGTCCAATTACGTTGCGAAGTGTGAGGATTCATTCGACTACGCTTGTTCGACTACTTCATGGATTTGGCCTTCTTGCAGATGGGATTTCAGGCAAGATGACCATTACCTTGGATATCACTACTATCTTTCTTGCTAGTTGTCTCGATGCTATCGCTATGTCTCGCTACCTATGACTTGTTTGCTAGCCTCCTAATTTACCATGATAAGCCTCTAACCCCCACCTTCTTAGAAAATCGTTGTTTGGCTATGTTACTGCTTTGCTCAACCCCTCTTATAACGTTGCTAGTTGTAGGTGCAGTTTTAGGGTGTTCCATGTGGGGACATGGATATCATGGGATATCACAACATCTCTTGTTTAAATAATGCATCTATATACTTGGTTGTGTGTGTGGAAGGCTCGGCCTTTTGCCTGGTGTTTTGTTCCACTCATGCCGCCCTAGTTTCCGTCATACCGGTGTTATGTTCCTTGAAACACGGTTGGGTTTTATGGTCCTTCCTTGACAGTCCGCTTTGAATAAAACTCTTCCAGTAATACCCAATCTTGGTTTTAAATTTTGCCAACATAATAATGTTGATAAATTTATTAACGCACAAGGAGTTAGCGCTACCTGTGGATCAATTCAACATAATATAGGGGGGCAATGCTGATGGTGTTGGTCCAAACTAGAGCATTGTGTGGGGCCACCATGGGGAAACCGGAGGTCTGGTTTTACTTGTACGTGTCACTCACCCGTCGTGTCCTGAGAACGAGAAACACGGCTCCTATCGGGATCATCGACACGTTGGAAGGTCTTGCTGGTTTTGTTTTATCATTGTTGAAATGTCTTGTGACCGGGATTCTGAGGATACTTTGGGCTATCTTGAGGTTGAGAACTTTCCAACGTTGATCGCGAGTGTTTTTGATGGACTAAGTTGGGACACCCCTGCAGGGTTAAATTTTTCAGAAAGTTGTGCCCGCTGTTATGTGGCGACTTGGAAATTTATAATATCCAGTTGTAAAGAAATTGACAATAAACTTCAAATAAAATACACCAACCGTGTGCGTAACCATGATCGTCTCTTTTCAAGGGAGTTCGGGAAGAGAACACTATGGGGCTATGTATGACTTGCAAGTAGGTGTTTAGAATCACTTCTTGATCATTACTAGTTCACGACCGTTTAAGCGTCCCTGATATGCGCTTCTATCCTTGCCGAGACTTCCAAGTTCCTCGAGGATACAACCGCATATTGGGCATGATACACCATCAAAGCCTCTTCACCGAAGCCAATGTTGTCCATGATAATGCTTTAGAAGGAAAGGTGGATATCACCGTTCTTGCTCTCCTTGATGGCGGATGCCACCTCCATAACGACATCAGTCGTGCTACTAAAGACGGTCATCTCCTCCTCCATCAGGGCATAATTTTTCTTATTCCTCTCATGAGCAGGACTGTGATCAGTGATCAGCAGTAGCAACCTTCTTAGGGCCATCAAGGATGACAATCTTCGACTCCTGGGTATTTGGATATTTAGGCATAGGCGAACCGAGAGGCTCACTAGAGCCCCATGGTAGGCTTGTCAGTAGTCAGACCATAGGAGAAGATGGCCTGCATCTGAGAGTAGTTCTAGATGGGTCCGCTGAGGTACTCGACGTCTTTGGGGTAATCCTAAAAAAGGAAGACAACATTGCTAGTTGTGATTGGCATATTAGATCATGTGAAACAAGTGGTAGGTTTGCTGACCCCCCCCCCCCGATGTGGCCTTGGTAGTGCTCCGCCTAAAAAGAATGGTGAAAGTGTCCTGATCCCATTATGCACCGCTAAGGTATCTAAGCCTAAACACTCAGATCCATCTTCCTCTCCACTTCCCAAGATGGTTGTACACCTGTGTTGAGGTCACCTATGTGCCATGGAACTCAAAAACCTACTTGGTAACAACTTTTAGATGCACCTCCTTGTAGCCCTTATCAGTCCTCAACACATTGGCGATGATCTAACACATCTTGTTAAGGACGAAGGTGGAAATGAAAGGCTATCATTTCATTGTGTTCCCCTTTATTGACCCTCTTACTACTTGTAGATCTACTCATATCACATGCTCACAAACCTATGGTCTAACGAGTAGGGAGTGGTTGGACTTACATCCATCGAAGGAGCAAGGAGAAGGCAGGGAACAACTCTGAGAAGAGGAGGAAGAAGAATCGCCGCTGCCGACCACCGCTTACCAGAGAAGACGATGTCAGTTTGTTGCTCATTGGTGAAGAAGCAATCTGGGATGGAGAGCTGAAAGGGACAAAATGGTGGCGTGGGTGTGGGCAGTGAGTCGAAGGGGGCTAAATACGACGAGACAATAGGAGGGAGGTGACCCAATTCCTCCCGCCACTTCTTTGAGGGATCGCACGAGCTCACACCATCTCCATGCTCTCATAAGCTCGGTGCCCCCTTCTTGCATGCCGATAGCTTAGCTGAGTGGAAACGATTGATTCAATCATTCCTTGCGGGCCTGGCTGAGATGCGCTTTAAGTTTTGTGCTATGTGAGCCCAATAGTGCTGACAGGCAACCAAACGGGGCAAATTGCATCCCTAGGGCCTGGCTGGTTGGTATGCATGCTACCAAACATGTCCTTAGTGCATCTCCAACTAAACCCCTCAAACTGTCCTCATATGTTCAGATAGACAACAATACATAGAAGAAAAAACGCCACCCTACCGGACCCCCCAAATCGTCCTCATATGCTTGGGTTGTTCGTGAACCCTTAAACTCAGCCCATACACGGGGATGATAGGAGGGTGTGCGAGCATTTCACCATGTCAGACACGGTTGATAGTTTGCATGGACAAATGAGGGTTTAAAGAAGACACTATCCGGACGCGTCCGTGGACATACAAGGGGCCAAATCAACCCAATCTGGTTGGAGTACTCTTATAGATGAAAAAAAGGTGTTAAAAATTTGCCGGTATAAAGTTTGGCATTTGTATATAAACATGGTAAGGCATCTCCAATGCCGACCCGCATATTCCCCCCACATCCGTCTGCGGACAGGGGGAACCAGTCCGCAGACACGGATGTGGGAGGCCATCCAACGCTAGCCACAAACAATTCAACAACTGTTTAAACAAACAGGACGAACTTCATTCGAACCAGATGATATTCATACAAACAGAACAAAATTCATTACATTCTAGACATATTTTAACTAAAAACTATACCGAACTAAGGTAAAAGTAGTCTACGACTGGCGCTAGTGGATATCCATTCCCTCGAGACAGATAGCCTTGACTAGTCTATGGCTGACGGCGGTGGATCACCATTTTCTCCTCCATGTCCGGCAGCCCACTCATCGGACTATTGTGAGCCCCAAAGGTATATGCTTCAGCGCAAAGGGCCCCCACTTCCCCATGTTCAGCTGCGCCGCTCATCAGAGTGGCACCGGGATATGCTTCAGCCGGAGGGGAAGGGTGGCCTCCGCTTCTGTGAAGCACATATCAAGGTTAGTTTTTGGAGCGAGGGACGAGTGTGGTCCGCGAACCAGGCAAGACACTGGCTATGTACGCCGGCGTCACCTCATCGGTGGTCTTCATGAGATCGAAGCGGCGGCGACCTCCCATGTTCTACTTCTCTTTGATGATGGCGGTGGACGCGGACGTGCTGGCCACCGCCTCATGGATCTCAGTGAAACCGACTTCTTTCTCCATCGACAAGGCACAATTTTGACGATGAATGGCGCAGTCGCAAGCACGGGAGGAGCGGTACAACACGGCAGCGTCCATAGTAGCCACGATGCCGTGCCACCGTGCTCCCCCATGTGCCGGCCTGGAGCAACTCGCCACTCATCGATGAGCTAGCTTGGAGCTTCCACCTTCACGAGCTGGCCTGCAGCAGCCTGGAGCATTGAGGAAGCTAGAACAGAGATGTGACAGCCCAAGACCGCTTCTCTAGATACTTTGGCGTAATATATTTATTATACCGTCGTAATTATTTGTTCGTTGCATTCATCATGGTATCATCTAGGTTGCATCGGCAGTCCATTGCCGTCGTACCAAAGTCCGTTGACTTTTTTTGAGACCCCCTTGCAACGTAGCCCAAAAACTTTCCCCGAATCGAACCGCCCTATCATCACTGGAAGGTTCGGATCAACACCGAACTATCCCAAACATCTTTCGTTTCTTCAATAGACCTCCCCATTGACTTGGATCCGTCTGATTTCAATCTGAGGGTCCAAAGACTACCCCAACCCCCCTTATTACCTATAAATAGCTGCAAACCTGGAGCTAATTTTGGACAACCCTAAACTTTAGGATATCTGTCCCTTCCTCGCCGCCACCTCTCTTCCCCTCCTTGGATCCACCGCCGCCAGCCACCTCGCGCCACCTCACAGCCACCCACCTCCTTGTTTTACAAACCAAGCTAACCAACGCCGCTCGCTTGATCTCCCCTACTCCTGCAAGCCCCCTCCAACCCCCTGCCGCTGTCGTGACCAGTAGGTCGAACAGCTCCTCGTGCCTCTCCGCGCTCGCTCCTGAGGAGAGTTGTGCAAGACCCCAGCGAGAGGAGCTCACAGCTCCTATGCAACTGAGCCACAGGCGTCCTCGCACTGCCACCAGACTGTCTGAGCCCCGCCTTGTCGATGACCAGGACCCCCTCAATCACCCGTCCCCTCTCCTTTCCCCTCCTTTCTCCTTCCTCTCTTCCTCCTGGACTACGAAAGCCCCACCTTATCGATGACCAGGACCACCTCCATTGCTCGTCCCCTCTCCTTCTCCCGCCACTTCTCTCTCATCACTCTCCTTTTCCCTATGCAATTCTCACACTTGTTAAAACATTTAACTTGGTGTTTGCATTAAAATTGCCAAATAACTTACTAAAATGGTTTATTTAACTAATTAACCATAGCTTCGAGTTAAGTGAACTTTATATGTAGATGTACTAGAAAAATGTGTAGAATAACATGGCGCAGTTACTTTGCATGTTTAACAACTCTAAAATATGATTTAGCCGAGAACAACAAATTCAAAATTTGCATATGGATCCTAAATTCTATATGTTGTTTCCGACCTCATTTAAATTGCCTAGATAGGTAGTTTACTTATGCTTCACCTCTTGCCATATTGAACAACATTTAAATTGTTGAGTACATAAATGGGATTGAACTAAATGTTTGAATGTCGAGTTTCATCAATATGCAACTCATTGCATATTGGGCTTCACTTAATGTTTATTATTTGTTTGTGCACTTTGTGATGCCATGCATCTTAAACTTCACATGCATCATACTTGGTTGTGCATCTTGCCATGATTATGTGACGTTTCCTCACCATGGCGTTTGCTTCTTTCTGGTTTTTGTTCTTATTGTTAGTGTTTGGTAACGATATAGAGTGCGAAGATTCGTTCGTCTATGCTTTGTTCAAGTACTCATGGATTCGATCTTCTTCAGTGTGGGATTCCAGGCAGGGATGATCATTACCTTGGATATCTTTACTAGCTTTGCCTTGCTAGTTGTCTCGATGCTATCGTTTGGTCTCACTATGTACCACTTGTTTGCAAGCCTCTCAATTACCATGATAAAGCCTCTAACCTCCACAATGTATGCAAACCTTTGTTTGGCTATGTTACCACTTGCTCAGACCCTCTTATAGCGTTGCTAGCTGCAGGTGTAGGTTGTTCCATGTTGGGATATGGATATCATTATATCATGCTTATTTAATAAATCTATCTATACACTTGGTAAAGGGTGTAATGCTAGGCCTTTTGCTTGGTGTTTTATTCCACTCTTGCCTCCTAGTTTCCATAATATTGGTGTTATGTTCCTTGATTAGCGCTCCTAACATGTGCGGGGTCTATGGGCTCCCTTGATCACTATGCCTTTGTGTTAAACTTTTCCAGCAAGGCCCAACATTGGTACTAAAATTTGCCCAACACAATAATACTATTAAATAATTAACTCATAGTTGGTCGCACCCTCAGGGATTCTTTTAATTCCACATAAATAGGTGGGCTAGTGTTGACGGTGCTTGTCCAAAACTAGAGCCCTTGCGACGCTACCTAGGATAACTCAAGATTCTCAGCGTCTGTAAGCTTCGCTTATCTAGTGGCGTCCAAGGAAGAGTGAGCGTAGCTCTAAAGTGGGTTCGACACACCGGGTGGTCTTGCTGGACTAGTTTTAACTTAGACGAAGGGCTTGTACATGGAACTCCTATGGTGCTTCGTGCTATCATGATGTTGAGGTTTCCAACATAGGCTTGTGGTAATTTTGTAATTGGACGAGTTAGAGCACCCCTGCAGGGTTAAATCTTTCAGAAAGTCATGCCTGTGGTTACGTGGTGACTTGGAAATTTATGACATACGGTTGTAAAGAACTTCGAAGTAAATATAATTAAAACTAGTCCAGGAGGTGACGTGAACGGGGTCGGCCCGCCAGATAGACAGAGCTCAACCATTAGATTTTTCGATGCTGCAGGGACGGACCCGAGCACGGATGCCGTGCCCATTCTTCTCATGCAATAATCCTAAAGAAAGATAACCGATGCATGGCTCCCGCGGCGGCGAGGCACCAGGTTGCGCACCCAGACTTTTCCACACGCGATTAGCTCATGCGAGAACAAGGCACCAAGCACCACAGGAGGTGACGTGCACGGGAGCTTGCCCGCGAGACAGAGCTCGGCCACTTGGGTTTAGCGACGCCGTAGGGATGGACCCGAGCACAGACGCCATGCCAGTCCTTAATCATGAGGTGGTCATGGGCGGGCTCATGAAGGTGCACAACATTCATGATGACGAAGCATCGGACATGCAGGTTGTAATATCTTAGGAAATTCATAAGAGGCGAAACCAGTTCTGATACATGCGCAAAATGATATAGGCTGCAGGGGCGGGCCCTGATACCTTGAGGATAATGCAGCCCGAGGGGCACCCTCAACTGAACAAACCAAAAAGTCACCTAGCATCGTCGTTGTAGAAGTGTTGGAGTAGCTGAAGATGCATGTTGCAGAGGTAGTTTCTCACGAGTCGTCTGGCACCTGAGTCCTGGGAGACTCCGGAGGTCTAGGAGGCTCGCGAGGGTCAGGCACCTCCTCCATCAAGATTGCCTAGCGCCTGGCCTCGTGAGCCGAGGGCGCCCTGCGTGTGGTGCTGGTGCACGGCAGCCATGTTCAGCAGGCCGAACGGCATACAGACATAGCTACGGGGACAACCCCCACTCTGGCCGACGCGGGATGACCAGAAGAGCTCCTGAGAAGCAGCCTTGTTGAGGCCTGGGATGTTGATGCAGATGCGCAGCTCACCACCCACGTCAGGGGCGGCAGCTGTGCTGAGTGGTGTAGGGCGACGCTCGCCGCGCATGGCTCGCGCCTCCTGAAGCTCTTTGATTGCCTTGGGGATGAATCCTAAGCGCCCGGTGGCTCGCGCCCTGCGCCCTGCTGACGGAAGCGCGTGTTGAAGCATGCCTCCACATGGTGCCTGAACGCCTCCATCGTGACGCTGGTCAGGTCAGAGGCCCTCCAGACAAGAGCCCCCGAGCCCGTCCCGAGAGGGGTGCCAGGCGCGCCTTCCTATGTGAGGGGGAAAGGCGCCCTAGCAGTGGGCGCGGGGCCTGAGGCATGATCGTCGGACGCCCCAACCTCCTGAGGGCCTCTGAGGAGAATCTGCTTATTCTTCTTGGGGACGGTGAAAGTGCAACTATCCCTAGGTGGTTTTGGTAATTCCTAACAACATATAGCTCATTGAGATAATGCTATTTCAAGATTAATATCTCAGGAAAGCTCAATGATTGGCATGGCATGGATGAGAAAAATGGACCCCTCAAAATGCTAAGGACAAAAGGATTGGCTCAAGCTAAAAGCTCAAGACTCTACACTTTCTATTTTAGTGATCCAAGATCACATTGAGTCTATAGAAAAAGCCAATACTATCAAGGAGGGATGAGGTGTTGCTTAATGAGGCTCTTGCTCAAAATGCTTAGTGATATGCTCCAAAACCCTCAATTACTCTCTCACATCCACATATGACCTAAACCAAAAGTCAAACTCGGCCCCACCGATTCTTTCTATCCGGCGCCATCGAGTTCAAATGTCATAGCCACTGCCACAAACCCTAGGCCATCGAGTTCAATTACTCTCTGGTTAGCTTATTACCAAAATCGGTCTCACCGAGTTTGTGTAATTGGTCTCACCGAGATTACGTTATGCCCTAACCCTAACCATATCGGTCCTACCGATTTGCATGTCGGTCCCACCGAAACTTCTAACGGTCACTAGCTTTGCTGAATCGGTCTGACTGAGTTTATCAATTCGGTCCCACCGAGATTGGCAAGTTGTGCGTAATGGTTAGATTTTGTGTGGAGGCTATATATACCCCTCCACCACCTCTTCATTCATGGAGAGAGCCATCAGAACAAACCTACACTTCCAACTTACTTTTTCTGAGAGAGAACCACCTATACTTGTGTTGAGGCCAAGATATTCCATTCTTACCATATGAATCTTGATCTCTAGCCTTCCCCAAGTTGCTTTCCACTCAAATCTTCTTTCCACCAAATCCAAATCCTGTGAGAGAGAGTTGAGTGTTGGGGAGACTATCATTTGAAGCACAAGAGCAAGGAGTTCATCATCAACACACCATTTGTTACTTCTTGGAGAGTGGTGTCTCCTAGATTGGCTAGGTGTCACTTGGGAGCCTCCGACAAGATTGTGGAGTTGAACCAAGGAGTTTGTAAGGGCAAGGAGATCGCCTACTTCGTGAAGATCTACCGCTAGTGAGGCAAGTCCTTCGTGGGTGACGGCCATGGTGGGATAGACAAGGTTGCTTCTTCGTGGACCCTTCGTGGGTGGAGCCCTCCGTGGACTCGCGCAGTCGTTACCCTTCGTGGGTTGAAGTCTCCATCAACGTGGATGTATGATAGCACCACCTATCGGAACCACGACAAAAACATCCGTGTCTCCTATTGCGTTTGAATCCTCCAAACCCTTCCCTTTACATTCTTGCAAGTTGCATGCTTTACTTTCCGCTGCTCATATACTCTTTGCATGCTTGCTTGAATTGTGTTAAGATTTCTTGACTTGTCCAAAGTTGCTAAAATCTGTCAAGAACTAAAATTGGGAAAATGATAAGTTTTTATTTGGTCAAGTAGTCTAATCACCCCCCTCTAGACATACTTTCGATCCTACAAGTGGTATCAGAGCTTTGGTCTCCATTTGCTTTAATTTCCATAGCTTTTGGTTGTCATAGCCTTGGTTTCACAACCTAGGAGAGTATGGCGTCTAGCGAGGGAAATTACCACTGTAGAGGTCCTTACTTTGATGGTACTAATTTTGCTAGTTGGAAGCATAAGATGAAAATGCATATTCTTGGACATAACCCCGCCGTATGGGCTATTGTGTGTATTGGCTTGCAAGGTGAATTCTTTGATGGGAGAGAACCGAACCGTGAAGCTACCGCGGAAGAGTTGAAGATGCTGCAATACAATGCTCAAGCTTGTGATATCCTCTTTAACGGATTGTGCCCCAAAGAATTCAACAAAATCAGCCGTCTTGAGAATGCAAAGGAAATTTGGGATACTTTGATTGATATGCACGAATGTACCGACTCCGTCAAGGAATCCAAGTTGGATGCGCTTCAAAGTCAGCTTGACAAGTTCAAAATGAAGGATGGTGAAGGTGTCACTGAAATGTACTCTAGGCTTGCTCTTATCACAAATGAGATCGCTGGCTTAGGAAGTGAAGAGATGACTGACAAATTCATCATCAAGAAGATCCTAAGAGCTTTGGACGGAAAATATGATACCGTATGCACATTGATCCAAATGATGCCCAATTACAAAGATCTCAAGCCAATGGAAGTCATTGGAAGAATTGTTGCTCATGAGATGTCACTCAAGGATAAGGAGGAGCTCCATAACAAGTCAAGTGGTGCTTACAAAGCCTCATGTGAAGCTCCCACATCATCAAGTGAGAAACAAACCTTCAATGAAGAATTGAGCCTAATGGTGAAGAACTTCAACAAGTTCTACAAGAGTAGAAGCAAAGAGAGAAGTTCCAAGTCAAGGTCCTACAATGAAAAAAGATCTTCTAGTCGAGAGCGAAATTGCTACAATTGTGGTAGACCCGAACACTATTCCAATGAGTGTAAGGCACCCTACAAGAGAAGAGAAGATTCTCCAAAAAGAAGAAGTAGAAGAGAAGAATCACCATCAAGAGAGAGAAGGAGTAGAGATGATCGTTATGAACGAAGAACATCCCGGAGAAGCAAAGATTCCGAAAGGAAGGACAAGTCATCAATGAGCTACACAAAACGAAGACATCAAGCTCATGTTGGTGAATGAGTATCCGGCTCCGACTCCTACAATCACTCTGAGAGAAGCTATCACTCCAACTCCGAATATACTCAAGATGAAGGTGTTGCCGGTCTAGCACTTGTGTCAACCAACTCCTACGACATATTTGATTCACCAAATGAAGGACTTGGAAGATGCTTCATGGCTAAAGGCCCAAAGGTATCACACCCCGAGTATGTTGATTTCAATAGTGATGAAGATGACTTGTTAGGTGATGATGATTTACTTGTTCACAACTCTAGTGATGAATACTATGATGAAACGTCAATTAATCATGCTAATCAAGATAAAACGAATGACAATGATAAGGAGAAGATTGAGTTTCTAACTAAAGAACTAAACACTCTTAAGTTAGCTCATGAAACTATCTTAGGAGATCATCGAGAACTTTTAAGGACTCATGAGAAATTACGTTTTGAAAAGCTCAACCTTGAGCAAGAGCATGAGTTCTTAAAGGCAATCAATGATGATCTTCGCAAGAAAAATTCTTCTTACATTGCCAAGCGTTTACTCTTATCCACTTACATGCCTCAAGTCAAGTCTAGTAACAAGAACAAGAAAGATTCTTCCTCTAGTAGTAACAATAATCTTGTTAAATCCAATGTTGTTGCTTCTAGTAGTTCTCTTGATTCCACTAATGATTCTCTTAGCCAAGTTACACTTGAGCAAGAAAATAACTTATTGAAGGGAATTATAGAGAAAGGTGTTTACAAGAGCCTTGCCGGGAGTAAGCAATCCGAGGAAATTGTACGCAAGCAAGGAAGACACCGGAAGAACCAAGGTGTTGGTTTTGAACGAAAGTTCAATGCCAATGGAGTTGATTGGTCAGAAGATCAATACCCCAAGACGAAGTTTGTTCCTCAACAAGAGAAGTATGATCCTACTTCCTTCAAAGGGACACAAGCTCAAGATGATCTTCCACCACAAGACCACAAGCAAAAATGCAAGTATAAGCTTCAAGAGGAAATTGATGCTTTTGAAGAAGCACCCAAGGCCTTGGTCAAGTGGGTTCCCAAGACTACATCAAGTTCTGCTTCATCAAGTACGACTACAACTCCAAGGATTCCCATCAATATGATGTGGATCCTGAAGAAGAAGAACTAGAGAGTTCATGAGGGTGACTCCGCCAACATACTTCACTCTTATCATTTTGGCAAGAAAAAGTGCAATCAACTTCCACATCTTGCACTAGTTCAAGGAGTCACAAACCCTCTTGTTGGTAAGACAAGGGACAAGGTAACCTAATGCTTTCATAGACATCATCTTGTGTGTGCATCACTCTATGTCTATGGATATCCTTGTTTGTTCCTTGTGGGACTAACCCGTGTAGGTATTGAAAGTGCAACTCACTCCAAAGGATTGCTCCAAATGATCTACATCAACATTGAGCATCCACATCTTCAACACCTACATGAAGTCTTCATCGACAAAACCCAAGGTTAGTTCATCCCTCTTAGGGGGGATCTCACATCTAGGGGGGATTTACTCTAAGAATTGAGCTAAAGCAACTCTAATGGTGTGAACACAACAACACTTTATGTAAAAGTGGTAACCCCACTTGTGCTTAAACGATGAGTATGGCCTATCATCAAATGTTCTCATTTGACTCCTAAGTCAATATACGCATATATAGATGACCTAGTCATCGCTAATTGCTTGATAGATGCTAGAATTGGTTGTGCATGCTTTGCCACATATTTCATTTGCCATTTTATTGTGTGAGCATTTTGGTTGCATAATTTACTCATTCGAGGACATACACTTGTTGCTTTGATTGTTTGGTTCCTTTTTCTTTTGCCAAGTGGATGGACAAGAATGCCTAAGAACCTTCTCTAGCTATCTATGCTTTTCTTGTCTCAAACTCTATTCATGCTACATCACAAAGTTTGATCAAGTCAGATTCGAACCACTCTGTGTGAGGAGCACTCGGAGTCCCCGATTCGTCATAGACTTAAACTTCCAAAACTTCTTTGTGTGTTTCGGTCTGACCGATTCATCCATTTCGGTCATACCGAGATCACTAAGTTGATCTAGGTTTTCAATCTTGGTGCAACCGATTTGAACTTTTCGGTCACACCGAGTTTCAGTAACTGCTTGCAGTTATGAATCTCTGTGCCACCGAGTTGTTCCACTCGGTCACACCGACAGGGTCAGGCTATATATATCCCCGGGCCAAAATTTCGAAAATTTTCCGAACCCCTTCGCCCGCGCTCAGCCTGCTCTGGCTCCCTGGGTCTCCGGATCGTCCTCCTCATCGCCAGCTGCATCCCGCTGCCGTCAACGGAAATCGTCTCTGCCGTTGCTGCCGTAGCAGGTCCATAGCCGCACTTAGGGTATGGACTTGATCCTTGTGCTAATCCCTCTCCGATTCCTAGCACATTGTTTTGCCATGTATCTTGCCACGATTGAGATCACTCTATCCAGTGAAATCACTCCGTAGTTTAGTCGTGGATTGAAAATTTAGGGTTAGGTTTTCGCTGAAATCATCTCGGACCAACCGAGTTGTTGAAATCGGTTCCACCGATTTGGCTAAGGCCATTGCACATGTGATTCTCGGTCTGACCGAGAATTGCAAATCGGTGTGACCGAGTTCAATACTTTGTGAAACCCTAGCAGTCTCGGTGCCACTGAACTGTGACTCGGTCTGACCGAGTTCACTAGTTTAGGTTCCAAAAGCTGCTTCGGTATCACCGAGTTTTCAAATCGGTAGATCCGAAATGCTTTCTGTGGAAAACTAAAACTAAGTTTTTAACTCATTCTTTTGCAAAAACCTCTATACTTTGTGATGCTCATCCCATCTACCTCATCTATAATCTACTCATAGGGTCTGCTGTCAGTGTTTGCATCATGTCAGATTAGAGTGATAGTCAGAACAAGTCTGAGGAGCAAGTTAACATGAGTGAGGGCACTAGTCCCTCTAGCAGCTTTGATGAGGGAAACGGGAGTACACCCAGCAACTTGCCTAAGGCAGCCACCAGGACCAGAAAGAAGTGAACCTCAAATTCTGAGGATGAGGACTATGTGTCTGTTGAGGAAGAGGCCACCTCAAAGAGGAAAGTTCTGAAAAAGGAATATGGCATAGCTGCTGCTACTAAGCCAGGAATGAAGCAAAAGGTTCCTGCCAAGAGAGTTCCCATGTCAAAAGCCAGAACATCCACTCAAGAGACTTTGGGATCTGCACCCAAATAACAGGTTGTGGCAGAGAAGAAAAGGAAGGAAAGGGTCAAGAAGACCACTGCCAGAGTGCTTGGCAGATCTTCAATAATGAGAGATTCTGAAGAAGAGGAAGAGGAAGAGGATGCGGCACCAACACCCAAAGCTCAAAAGCTTACGGGAGATGCTATAAGGGCAGGGGCTGCTCCATCTAAGCCCAAAACTGCTCCTAAGACTGCTGCTCCAGCTCCAAAGCCAAAACCCAAGAGGAGCACCAGGAACATCCCTGCTGAGGAGAAGAACAAGGCCCCAATGCCTCAAACTACTGAAGAAGATGATGATTTTGTTGTTTTGAGGAAGTTGAAGCCCAAAATTCCAGATCACAATCATGCTCACCCAGTTGCAGAGAACATGAAAATCAGGAAGGATTCAGGATTGAGGCTATGGAGAGAGTTTGATCCATAGGCCACTAGGAGAAGGACTGCTGTGGACTACATGTTCCATACAAAGGAACAACAGGACTTCTATGAGACTATTTTACTTGACAAGAAGCCCATAGTGTGTGACATGAGATGGATTGATTGGAAATTCATTGAGGAAAATGAGGATCACTTCCCTGGTGTATATGATAGCTTCAAGGCATGTGGAGTCGATGAGTTTGTGGCTCAGAAGCTCACAAAGTGGAATGATGAGCTTATTATGCAGTTCTACTCCACAGCTCATTTCTACCCAGACGGAAGGATTGTATGGATGTCTGAAGGTACTAGGTACCAGTCAACGGTTGAAGAATGGGCAAAATTGATCAATGCTCCTGAGGAGAATGAAGATGACTTGGATGTCTATGCCAAGAAGAAGAAGGATCACAACACCATGGCACATAGGTACAAAGAGATCCCAGATGCTGCTCTTGAGACACACAAGTTTGGATCAGTACATTACCTTCTGTCAGGTTTGCCAACAATCAACTGGATCCTTAGGCACACTCTATTGCCAAAGTTATGTGATCACAAGATGATCAGAGGCCATGCAATTAACCTGCTTCACATATTTGATGTGCCTCAAAAGTTCAAAGTCATGAGCCTAATTGTGGAAACCATAAAGAGAACAGATGTAGATCAGAAGAGAAGTTGTGGGTATGCCCCATAGATCTAGGAGCTAATCAACTCCAAGATGGGCACTGGCACATATCTCTTGGACAAGGAACACATGCCCATCTACCCAGACTTTGAGGACAACACTGTGGTGATGGATGAAAATGAACCATCTTCTGTGCAAGCACAAGCAAAGAGGAAGAAGGCAAGGACTGAAAAGGCTGCAAAGATGCCAACCATTCATGAGGCATCTCAGTATCTTCTGAAGAGCAAGCAAGATCAGCTTGGCTACTTGATTGCCTCCACTCTGAGGATTGAGAAGGGATTGGCCACCCTGACTCAAAACCAGGAGAGCTTGGAGAGGATCATGGAGCAAAAGTTCTATGATTTAGATGTGAAGGTCACTGAGATCCAGTCAGTTGTTGAGCAACTTCATGATGAAGTGCAGGAGAAGAAGGGCAAGTCTACCACTGATGCTTTTGCTAGAGTGCCCAGAGGACAGAGATCTGCTGCAGTGCCTGTTACAGACACCAGAGCAACTTCATCTGCACCAGCTACAGCTTCAGTGCCACCAGCTCCAGCACCCACTCTGTGACGCTCCAAGACCGGAGATTCAGTTGCCTTTCTTGTTTTCTGAGATTTCTTCGTGTGATTTGTTTGGTTCGTTGCTTTCTTCTTTGCATCTTTTGCACTGCATCATGTCATCATGCCATTTTTTCTCAACAATCAAATCGTATGGGTCTTCGATCCATTTAAATTGAGGGAACTCACATGGTGGTTTCTCTTTAAAACATACCCTCCCGATATTTAGGGAACTATAATAAATATTATAACACACTTGCAAAATAATTCCATGTATTTTATACTTCAAGTTTGGTCCCCAAACTTTGCCAATAATTTCTTTAAACGCTTTCCCGTTCTCCACAAAAATTCTGAACATTTTTGGACTCTCCAAAAATGTTTTCCTAATTCAAACTCATTTGAATCACATTCAAATGTGTTCGAATGCAATCCTTCCAAACGGCGCCAAATGTATTTTTCTTGGATCAAGCTCCTTTTTATGAGTCTAAGAAAATTGGCGCCCTGCACAAATTCTTCTCCTATCTCTCTCTACATTTCTTATTTCTCGGTTTATTTGTTAAATCAGGAAATAAAGAAGTAATTAGGAAGAGGGAGAGAGAGAGAGCCCAGCCTGGCCACTTGGGCCTCCTGCGGCCCATTTGGCCCAAGGCTTCTCGCAGCCCAACCAGCGCTAACCCTAGATGGCCCGAGGCCCAGCCAATCTCCCTCTCCTCTCGATCCCTCTCCCTCTCATCCTCCTGATCCCATCTTCCTCTCGCTCTCATCCTCTCGATCCCTCCAGGCCGCCGCCACCCACACACACCAGGAGGAGTCCCGCTTCGTCCCCTCATCCTCCTCCCGCAGCCGTGCCCGAACCTCCATGGCATCGCCGCCCTGCTGACTCCAGCGAGGACGTGCCTCCCCTCCAGCCGCGAGACCCTCTCCGTCGCGCCATCCCTACCCCCCAGAGCCATTGCCCTTGTAACGACCCGAATCTGATAAGATTCGATTTCTCTGTGCTCACTGTGCTAGTCCCTGGATCGACTCGCTAGCACACACAATACATATGAATATCAAATAACAAGTGCATCAGTTACTACAACGTATGATCCAGAATTCATAAAGTATTACAAACTGAGTAGCACATAGCTAACTTTATTCAATAATATCAGCGGAAAGGTAGCATAATAAACGATGAGTCCATCAATGCCCACTAGAGAACATGTCGAGTGAAGGCTCGTGACCCTACTGTATCTCACTGATCATCTGAAAATCCTGCAACATGATAAGTTGCAGCCACAAAGGGTCAATACATTGAATGTATTGGCAAATCACACAAAATGATATAGCAAACCTACATCCACAAAGCAATGTATGACAAACAAAACACACAAGTTAGTTTGGAGAAGAATGTCTTCACCTACCTCCACTACCTGAACTCACAACCGTCTCTAATTTACTCGCCCAAGATAACCCAAAGATTCTAAATAAACATGACAAGAACTTCAGAAGTATGTCTCAAGTGCGCTCTGTCAGTGGCGCATTCTCTAGGAACAATAGAGCGCTCTGCCAAGGACGCATTCACCTGATTTATGTTCCAAAAACTATACCTCGCCTCAAGTGCGCTCTGTCAATGGCGCATTCTCTAGGGGCAATAGAGCGCTCTGCCAGTGACGCATTCACCTGGTTAATAATCCCGAGCCTACGGCTATAAACACTCACCACTATCATGGATCACTCGAGACATGCCCACGTCTACCATAGCAAGTTGATCACACCATCACAGAACACAATCAATACCAAACATGACAACACGGGGTACACATATCAGGCCAACACATATATCATAGCATAAAACCACACATGCATAACAGAATATAAGATGAGCATAATCAAAAAGTGCAACTTGCCTTGAACGCTGTTGAAGTACTCTAACGCTCAATTCTGATCCGCTTCACACTCCGGACAAACTATACGATTAACGAAGGCACCGATAAATAAACCGTACTCCCATAACACAACAATAAAGTAAAAAGCAACAAATTCAAATAAAAACTTAAATAACAGAACTTATCAGTAGATATATATCATCTACATGCTGGCAGGATCACAATGCAAAAAGAATCAACTGAATTGGATCAATGGTTTAAAAGATATGGCCTCCGGAAGTTTGAATTCAAATTTAAACACCTTCATATTTGAATAGTTCAACAATGTGAAATTTTGGTTCTGCGGTATTCTCCTGGTCTCTACGAGTACACAGGAAAAAGAATCGATGAATTTGGAGTTCCGGATGTCAAGATAAACCTAAATGAAAATTTGATATGGAATCTGCAAAGAAAAATTATGCCATAATAGCGTTCTGGGAAGAACTGCCGCGGCTGCCGTGGACGTGCCACGTGTCGCATGATGATTGGCTGGAGGTTGTTTGCTGCTGTGGCTAACCGACGAACGTCCACTAAATAGTGCATACCGGTTTATAGAAAAAGAACAACACTGATCTAATCCAGACCGTCGGAGGGAGATCGGACGGATGGGATGACTCACCGGAGAGGAACAGAGTATGCCGGCCGGAATTGAACGAGACGGCGGCGGCGCGGCTCGGATTTGAAGCTGGCGTCGCTGGAGAGGCCTCCCGAGCTCGGGGAGAACAGGACGAGGCGAGGAGGGACACGTCGAACTCCAAAACGTCCTCCGGGACGACCGGGCCTTCTGCTAACGTAGGTGAGGTTCGGCTGGAGCGGCGACGGCGGTGTTCGTCGGGGCGGAGGTCGAAGCACTCGGGTGGGTGCTTCCCTGTGAGAACTAATAGGTGAGGGAGAGAGACGAGACCATGGGTAAGAGAATAGGGGCAGAAGGAGAAGCTAGGAACCTTCTGTGGCGATGAAATCGAGTGGCGGAGGTGCTCCTGCGGTGGCGGACTCCGGCGAGATCCGGGCGAGGTGAAACGGGCACGGGAGAGAGGGATTTTGCCAAAAATCGGCAGAGGAGAGTAAGGGGACTATTTATACGGAGTCAAGGCTGGGCGAGGGACAGTAGATCGATCGGAAACGATGGGGATTTGGATCGGGAGGAGTCTCCAGGAAGAACACGGGCAGAGGAGATAGATGACAAGCGGGCCATCCCTGTCAGCGGGAGAGAGAGAAGAAAAGAAAAACAAAACGTGAAGTGCGGGGTGGGCTGCGGCTGTGCGGGAAATGGGCTGGCCTGCCTGCTGGGCTGCGCGCGCGGGCGAGGAAAAGGAGCTGGTGCATCACATTCCTTCATGTAATTCCCATTTGCACCGGAGAACAATTTTAGTACTAAGGCATTACCTAGAGCTATGCAAGTCGTCTCTCCGGCTAAGCGTCTGAGTTCTACTATGATGGTTCCGGATATTTCTATCATGATGGGTGATTTCAAGTTTCTGGCTTCTCCAATGGTTCTTGGTAACTCAGATATTGATCTTATTCTCGGGATGGATTGGCTTTCTAAGCATAAGGCTCAGCTTGATTGTGCAGCCAGGCAGATTCAATTAACTCATTCGTCTGAGGATGTAATTGTCTTTGCCGCTCGGGATAATACCATCCGTATTTTTTCTCTCAATGAGAAGGGTGAACTGGATGCTATCTCGCAAATTCCAGTCGTTTGCGAATATCAAGACGTCTTTCCAGAAGAGCTTCCAGGAATGCCTCCGCACCGGCCAGTTGAATTCGTCATCGATCTTGAGCCTGGCACGGAACCTGTGTGCAAGCGTCCTTACAAGCTCGGACCTGAAGAGTTGAAGGAGCTGAAGAAGCAACTCAATGTTCAATAGAAAATGGGTCTCATCCGGCCTAGTTCTTCTCCGTGGGGTTGTGGTGTTCTTTCTGTGAAGAAGAAGGATGGAACGGACCGATTTTGTGTTGATTACCGTCCATTGAACAAGAAGACCATCAAGAACAAATACCCACTTCCCAACATCAATGAGCTGTTCGAACAACTCAAAGGTGCCCAAGGATTCTCCAAGCTTGATCTTCGTATGGGTTATCATCAGATTCGAATCCGTGAGCAAGATATTCCCAAGACGGCTTTCAGGACAAGCTTTGGCTCATATGAATACACTGTCATGTCTTTTGGCCTCGTCAACGCTCCTCCGACTTTCTCTCGCATGATGAACTTCATCTTCAACGCCTACACCAATGACTTTGTTTTGATCTATCTCAACGACATTCTGGTTTTCTCGAAGAACAAGGAAGACCATGCCAAGCACTTGCGTTTGGTACTCGACAAGCTCAGAGAACACAAGTTCTATGCCAAGTTCTCCAAGTGCGAATTTTGGCTCGATGAGGTTCTTTATCTTGGTCATATCATCTCTGCCAAGGGCATTGTGGTGAATCCTGAGAAGGTGTCTGCAATTGTGAATTGGGAACCTCCTTAGAACGTGAAGCAACTCCGTAGCTTCCTCGGTCTCGCAAGCTATTGTCGAAGATTCGTTGAAAAATTTTCTAAGATCGCGAAGCCTCTCTCAAATCTTCTCCAGAAGCACGTCAAGTACGTTTGGTCTCCGGAGTGTGACATTGCTTTCAACACTTTGAAAGAGAAATTGGTCACTGCTCCAGTTCTGACTCCGCCTGACGAATCCAAGCCGTACGAGGTCTTTTGCGATGCCTCTCTCCAAGGTCTTGGCGCAGTGTTGATGCAAGAGAAGAAAGTTGTGGCTTATACCTCTCGCCAGTTGAAGCCCAACGAGAAGAACTACCCCACTCATGATCTCGAGTTGGCGGCAGTTGTGCATGCTCTTTTGACTTGGAGACATCTCTTATTGGGAAGAAAAGTGGACATTTTCACTGATCACAAGAGTCTCAAGTACATCTTCACTCAGCCTAATCTCAACCTCAGGCAAACTCGATGGGTTGAAATGATTCAAGAGTATAATCCGAGTATCAAGTATACTCCAGGCAAGGCCAATGTGATTGCTGACGCATTGAGCAGGAAGGCTTACTGCAACAGTCTAATTCTCAAGCCTTATCAACCCGAGCTTTGTGAAGCTTTCCGCAAACTTAATCTGCAAGTTGTTCCTCAAGGTTTCCTCGCCAACCTTCAAGTCTCTCCTACCTTGGAAGACCAGATTCGCCAAGCCCAGCTTCTTGATGCTATGGTGAAGAAGGTGAAGATTGGGATTGCCAAGAGTCAACCCAAGTACAAGTGCTACCGCCTTGATGACAAGGATACTCTCTTCTTCGAGGATCGTATTGTTGTGCCCAAAGGTGACCTTTGTAAAGTGATCATGAACGAGGCTCACAATTCTCTCCTCTCCATCCACCCTGGGAGCACGAAGATGTATCAGGACCTCAAGCAGGCTTATTGGTGGACTCGAATGAAGCGCGAGATTGCTCAATTCGTGAATGAGTGTGATGTCTGCAGAAGAGTGAAGGCAGAACACCAAAGGCCAGCTGGTCTCCTCCAACCTCTTGCCATTCCAGAATGGAAGTTTGACCACATTGAGATGGACTTCGTGACTGGGTTTCCAAAGTCCAAACGTGGCAATGATGCTATATTCGTTGTCATCGACAAACTCACTAAAGTGGCTCATTTTCTGCCTATCAAAGAGTCAATCACTGCAGCTCAATTGGCGGAACTCTATACCTCTCGAATTGTCTCTCTGCACGGTATTTCTCAAGTGATATCTTTAGACCGTGGCAGCATCTTTACCTCCAAGTTTTGGGATTCTTTTCAGAAGGCCATGGGCACCAACATCCGCTTCAGCACAGCTTTCCATCCTCAAACTAGCGGTCAAGTCAAGCGTGTCAACCAGATTCTCGAGGATATGCTCAGGGCTTGTGTGATCTCCTTCGGCATGAAGTGGGAGGATTGTCTTCCATATGCTGAATTCTCCTACAACAACAGTTTTCAAGCAAGTTCGGGCAAGGCCCCATTTGAAATTCTGTATGGCAGGAAGTGCCGTACCCCTCTCAACTAGTCTGAAACCGGTGAACGTCATCTTTTGGGTAATGACTTAATCACAGAGGCAGAGGAAATGTGCCAAGTCATTCGAGATAACCTCAAAGCAGCCCAATCCCGCCAGAAGAGCTACTATGATAGTAAGCACCGTGATTTGGCTTTCGAGATCGGAGATCATGTTTACCTCCGCGTCTCTCCTATGAAAGGTACTCGTCGCTTCGGTATCAAAGGGAAGCTTGCCCCTAGATACGTGGGACCTTTCAAGATCGTCAGCAAGAGAGGCGATCTCGCCTATCAACTTGAGCTTCCTTCAAACTTTGCAAATGTGCATGACGTGTTCCATGTCTCTCAGCTCCGAAAGTGCTTCAAGACTCCTGACCGCACCGTCAACTTCAAGGACATTGAGCTCCAAGAAGATCTCTCTTATCATGAGCACCCCGTTGCTATTCTTGAAGAGACTGAACGCAAGACTCGCAACAAGTCAATCAAATTCCTCAAAGTCAAGTGGTCACACCATTCCGACCATGAAGCTACCTAGGAACGCGAGGATCACCTCCGTTCTGAGTACTCGGCGTTCTTTCAGTCCTAGATCTCGGGACGAGATCCTTTCGTAGTGGTGGAGTGTTGTAACACCCCGGATGTGATTTACCCAATATGTACTCAAACTCTTGCCGTTTCCGGCCCTAAGATATTCTATTTTCTCGGGTTCGGGTTTTTGTCTCCATGTGTTGTTGTCGTTGTCATGCATCTCATATCATATCATCATGTGCATTGCATTTGCATACGTGTTCATCTCATGCATTCGAGCATTTTCCCCGTTGTCCGTTTTGCATTCCGGCGCTCCGTTCTCCTCCGGTGGTCATTTCTACCTTTCTTTCGTGTGTGGGGATTAAACATTTCCGGATTGGACCGAGACTTGCCAAGCGGCCTTGGTTTACTACCGGTAGACCGCCTGTCAAGTTTCGTACCATTTGGACTTCGTTTGATGCTTCAACGGTTAACCGAGGGACCGAAAAGGCCTCGTGTGTGTTGCAGCCCAACACCCCTCCATTTTGGCCCAAAACCCACCAAAACCCTCTCCATCTTCTAGAGCGTTCGATCACGATCGCGTGGCCGAAAACCGCACCTCATTTGGACACTCCTAGCCCCCTCTATGCCTATAAATAGGTCCTGCTCCGAAAATCCGGATCTCCTTCTTCCCCGAAACCCTAGCCCCGCTTCTCTCCGCGCGCCGGACGTGTCCGCCGGCGCCGGACAACGTCCGCCGCCACCGCCGCCCAACCGGAAGCCGCCACGTGGCGCCGCCGTCCGCCTCCCGCCGCGGCCCGGGCGAGCCCGGATCGGGCCCCCGCGGCCCAAACCCGGGGCGCCGCCGCCCGCCTTCGTCCTCTCGCTCTGCCTCGCCGCCTGGTTCGTCGCTCCGCCGCCCGCCGGCAAGCCGCGCCGCCCGCCGCCCGATCCGACCGCGGCCATCACCACCCCGCCGCCGCAGACCTCGGCGACCGCGCCGACCGCGGCCATCAAGGCCCGCGCCGCCCGGTTACCCTCCGTCTCCGGCGCCGGAGCCGTACGCCGGCCACCGGAGCTTCCTTCCCCCGGCGAGCTCTCCCTCCTCTGGCCATCTCTCTCCTCCGGCGAGGCATCGATCAACCTCGGTTCGCGTGATACTACAGGAACCCTAGATCCAGATCCAGTTTCGAAATTGGGTTGACTTTCTCGTCCCTAACCCTATTTATTTTGACATACTTTGACCTGCTATATCTCCGCATCCGTAGCTCCGTTTTGGGCATATAGCATGTCAAAATGTTCGTCTCAGAGAGCACATCATTTCATATCGTTGCATCATTTTCATTTGAGTTCATCTTGATGCCCGAAATGCTGTTGGAAAAATGCTATTTGAGATAATTCTCAGATCTGCTGCTCCAATTAGATATTTGTCATTTTTGCCATGATTAATGTGTGCATGATATGCCCCTGAGCTCTTCATGAGTTTTGTTATATGTTTTGCCATCTATCCAGAGGTGCAACCCATGTATTTTTCTGATGTGTGTGGTGACTAGCACAAGCTTGCAAAGTGGTGCATTCGTTAATGCTGATTTCAGGGACTTAGCATTTCCACTAAGTCCTTGATCTGTTTATCTCAATATGCCATATGTTCATGTTGTTTCCTAGTGATCCGTGCCTCTTCTGAGGATGATCAGTAAGGATGTTTTGTTAATATTGTAGTGCTCTATCCATCCATGCCTTTGTTTGCAATTATGGAGCACCCTAGCTTGAGTCAATCGAGCTCTACTTTTGTCATTTCGTGAATCTGGGCAGATTGTCTACTTGTTAGCAATTTTGCCGAGGATGCTGTAGTTGATCCGTGCATGCTATGTTATTGTTATTGCCATGTCTAGCTTGTATTTTGTGTATTCTTGATGGGTGTATGCTTAGATTGTCATGACTTTCTCTGTAGTGAGTGCATCGAGCTCGTAAACATGCCTACTTGATATCTGTTTCAGCATGCTCCAGTTTTCACTAAGTATGAGAGCTGATTATGTTTTTGCCATGTTCACATGCTTGCAATTGTATTTTTGATCCCTTTTGGCTCAAGGTCACCAAGGGACTTTTGTTAAGCTCTTTGAGTAGCTCCATGCCATGCTTTACTTTGCCATTTTCAGGTCCTGTAGCATATAGTTTTCATGCTCCAAAGTGTGCTATCTGATCTGAAATTCCAGACAAGTGTTAATTTCACAAAGTCTGAAATCTGTTTACCAAATGCATTTTTGCCATGCTTGTTTGAACCTGTTAATGGATGAATTGGCCATAGCTCAGTGCTAGTCTTTTGTTAAGCATCATGAATGGATCCCTGCCATGTATTTTGTTGTCATGTTTGGGTGCTGTAGCATGTTCATCTTGTTGCATTTAGATGGCTACTTGCTGTATATCGCAGAACGTGGCCATATTTGAATTGCTTGTCATTTCCAAACCGTGACTCCGATTCCGGTGATCTTTATATCGTTTTCAAGCGATTTTATCTCATCTTTCCAGTGGCTAACTTGGATTTCCATGTTGAGGCCAGGTTCATGCATTCCCTGTCAAATCTTGCATATGCATCCCATATTGCATCCCGCATAGCATATCATCTTTGCATCATGTTGTTTGGGTTTGCACGTGGTTCATTGTGTCATTGTTGCTTGTTTGTCTTGTTTGGGTAGAGCCGGGAGACGAGTTCGCTAACGAGGAGCCCGTTGAGTTTGCTTTCGAGGATCCAGTCAACTCTGACAACTTTGCAGGCAAGATGATCGTACCCTCAAAATCACTACTATCTTTGCTTTGCTAGATGCTCGCTCTTTTGCTATGCCTATGCTACTATGCCTACCATTTGCTTATCATGCCTCCCAAATTGCCATGTCAAACCTCTAACCCACCATGTCCTAGCAAACCGTTGATTGGCTATGTTACCGCTTTGCTCAGCCCCTCTTATAGCGTTGCTAGTTGCAGGTGAAGATTGGAGACCGTTCCTTGTTGGAAAATTATTTACTTGTTGGGATATCATTATATTGCCTTGTTATCTTAATGCATCTATATACTTGGTAAAGGGTGGAAGGCTCGGCCTCTCGCCTAGTGTTTTTTTGCACTCTTGCCGCCCTAGTTTCCATCATATCGGTGTTATGTTCCCGGATTTTGCGTTCCTTACGCGGTTGGGTTATAATGGGAACCCCTTGATAGTTCGCCTTGATTAAAGCCTTTCCAGCAATGCCCAACCTTGGTTTTACCATTTGCCACCTAGCCTCTTTTTACCTTGGGTTTCCGGAGCCCGATGGTCATCTTATTTAACCCCCCCGGGCCAGTGCTCCTCTGAGTGTTGGTCTGACTGAGCTGCCTGCGGGGCCACCTCGGGGCAACTTGAGGGTTGGTTTTACTCGTAGCTAGTCTCATCTGAGTGTGCCCTGAGAACGAGATATGTGCAGCTCCTATCAGGATTTGTCGGCACAGTCAGGCGATGTTGCTGGATTTGTTTTAACTTGTCGAGGTGTCTTGTAGAACCGGGATACCGAGTTTGATCGGAATGTCTTGGGAGAAGGTCTATTCCTTCGTTGACCGTGAGAGCTTGTCATGGGCTAAGTTGGGACTCCCTTGTAGGGATTTGAACTTTCGAAAGCCGTGCCCGCGGTTATGGGCAGATGGGAATTTGTTAATGTCCGGTTGTAGATAACTTAAACCTTAACTTAATTAAAATGAATCAACAGTGTGAGTTACCGTGATGGTCTCTTCTCGGCGGAGTGCGGGAAGTGAACACGGTGTTGGAGTATTGCTTGCCACAGGATGTCCTCTAGTTATTCGTTCGCGCTTTGCCCCCTCTTCTCGCTCTCTTTTGCGAATAGGTTAGCCACCATATATGTTAGTCGCTTGCCGCAGCTCCACAATACTTACCTTGCCTTACCTATAAGCTTAAATAGTCTTGATCGCAAGGGTGCGAGATTGCTGAGTCCCTGTGGCTCATAGATTACTTCTAAACCAGATGCAGGGCCTGATGATTCCGTTCTAGATGACGCGCTTGAGCTCAAGTGGGAGTTCGACGAGGACTCACGCCGATACTACGTGTCTTTCCCTGATGATCAGTAGTGGTGCCCAGTTGGGGTGATCGGGACCGTGTCGCATGTTGGGTTATCTTTTATTTTGGCGCCGTAGTCGGGCCATGAGTGTTTGAATGTTGTAATGCTATTTATGTATTTTGATTGACGTGGCGAGTGTAAGCCAACTATGTATCTCCCCTTTTATTATCAATATTACATGGGATGTTGTGAAGATTGCCTAACTTGCGACATTGCTTTCAATGTGGTTATGTCTCTAAGTCGTGCCTCGACACGTGGGAGCTATAGCCGCATCGAGGGCGTTACAAGTTGGTATCAGAGCCTTCCCCGACCTTAGGAGCCCCATTGCTTGATCGTTATTAGCAGCCGAGTTGAGTCTAGAAAAATGTTTTGAGTCATTTAGGAATTATATATCGGAGAGTTTAGGAATTCTTTTTACTTCCCAGTCTCCTCATCGCTCTGGTAAGGCATCCTAACGTAGAGTTTTGACTCTTCTCTTCTCAAATTTCACAAAAAAAATTTTAGGATCACGCGGGTATCTTGGAATCGTTCCGATGGTTTTGTGACGAGAACATTGTTCTTGGTGCCTCCTGTCTTTAGGGGTTGTGGCAGTGTCCCAGGGAGTTGAGCTCCGAGGTGTTGTCGTCACAATTTTATCGTTGCAGTTCTGGAATACCTGAGTTTAGTACGCCGACATCGAAAATCTCTTTTATGCAGTTCGTTGGTGAGATAACTTCGATGCCACCCAGTACTGGGGCGGGAGTTCGGGAGTATCGCCATAACTTGTATAACAGATGCTTTTCGAAGGTTGAGTTAGATGGTTTCCAAAGTTTTTCTCGGTTATGTGTTGAAGGATGGATACAGCTGGATGTAGGAATTGCTAGATTTTGGTGAGATATTATGCTTCCCCTGTATCCCCAACACCTGATTGCATAACCGGAACGGTTCGGGAGTTTCATAGGTGGGAATTCTTGTAGCTCTAGTTCTTCTTCCACGGATATTTGGTTTGAGATTGGGATTTCTTACTGAGTATTCGTTCTTGATCCGTACCTTTTTGATTTATTTCTCTACCTAAATTCTAAGTGGCTTCTCAATTTATGGATATGTGACCATTTCAAGAGGAATGCATTCGTTCTTATGTTCGGATGTGAAGACTATATGTTGCAATTTTCATTCCGTTGGATTCAGCTTCAATATTTGTCTATCAATGTGCTAATGGATGTCACCCTCTTCCAGGATGGCTCCCGCTAAGAGCACCAATCAGAATCAGAATCAAGATCCGCCACCACCTCCACCTCCTCCGGAGGCATGGCAAGCTGTGATGGCCGCAACCAATGCAAACACACAGTTGATCATGCAAATTCTTCAAGAGCGCAATCAAGCGAACCAAGGCAACCAAGGAAACAATCAGAATCACTTTGCTACACTCAACCAGTTCCTTGCTAACGGGCCAAAGACTTTCAGCAATTGTGTTGAGGCAACTGATGCTGACGATTGGCTCGTGGATCTGTGCAAGCATTTCGAGTGCAGTAACGTCAGGCCTGAGGACTTTGTCAAGTTCGCTTCCTTCCAACTCAAAGACCAAGCTGCAGAATGGTTCCAACAGTACAAGGATTCCGGAGGTGGCCGTGCGATTACCTGGGATGAATTCCGTCAAGATTTCAGAGCTCATCATATCCCTCAGAGCGTGGTTGAAAGCAACCGTGAGGAATTCCGCAACCTTAAGCAAGGCTGTTTGTCTGTCTATGACTACAACAAGTTGTTTCAGAAGCTCGCCCGCTTTGCCAAGCAGGACGTCCCTGATGAGAAGAGCATGATATACCAGTTCAGGGGTGGTCTCAGGGAAGAGATTCAACTAGCACCTATTCTCTTTGAGCCCTTGAGGTATGATGAGTTCTACAACATGGCATTGAAGCAAGAGGCCGCTCAACTGAGGTGTGATGCTTCCAAGAAGCGAGTCAGAGATGCTACTCCTTCTTCCTCTACTCAAGTGGCCAAGCAACAGAAGTATTGGCTTCCTCCTCCTCCGTTCCGTCGGCCGTATTAGAAGAGCAAAGGTGGCAGTGGATCTTCCCACCCACCCAATCCTGGCTTTCAGAACAAGACTTCGTCTCAAGCTCCAAGATCGAGTGCTCCGTATCACCGTTCGCTTTTAGAGGTCACGTGCAACAAGTGCCAACAGAAGGGTCACTATGCCAACAAATGCTTCAATCAGAGGCGTCTTCCTCCTCCTCCTCCTCCTCCTGTGAGATCAGCAAGTACAGCTGTGGTCAAGCATAACCCCAAGCACGCCAAGGTCAACTTGATGAACGCAACTCAGGCAGAGGACTCGTCAGATGTCATCATGGGTAACCTTCCTGTTAACGATGTTCCTGCAAAAGTACTTTTTGACTCTGGTGCATCACATTCCTTCATGTCATTCCCATTTGCATCGGAGAACAATTTTAGTACTAAGGCATTACCTAGAGCTATGCAAGTCGTCTCTCCGGCTAAGCGTCTGAGTTCTACTATGATGGTTCCGGATATTTCTATCATGATGGGTGATTTCAAGTTTCTGGCTTCTCCAATGGTTCTTGGTAACTCAGATATTGATCTTATTCTCGGGATGGATTGGCTTTCTAAGCATAAGGCTCAGCTTGATTGTGCAGCCAGGCAGATTCAATTAACTCATTCGTCTGAGGATGTAATTGTCTTTGCCGCTCGGGATAATACCATCCGTATTTTTTCTCTCAATGAGAAGGGTGAACTGGATGCTATCTCGCAAATTCCAGTCGTTTGCGAATATCAAGACGTCTTTCCAGAAGAGCTTCCAGGAATGCCTCCGCACCGGCCAGTTGAATTCGTCATCGATCTTGAGCCTGGCACGGAACCTGTGTGCAAGCGTCCTTACAAGCTCGGACCTGAAGAGTTGAAGGAGCTGAAGAAGCAACTCAATGTTCAATAGAAAATGGGTCTCATCCGGCCTAGTTCTTCTCCGTGGGGTTGTGGTGTTCTTTCTGTGAAGAAGAAGGATGGAATGGACCGATTTTGTGTTGATTACCGTCCATTGAACAAGAAGACCATTAAGAACAAATACCCACTTCCCAACATCAATGAGCTGTTCGAACAACTCAAAGGTGCCCAAGTAT
Organism: Triticum urartu; assembly: GCF_056163025.1. Taxonomy (NCBI): domain Eukaryota; kingdom Viridiplantae; phylum Streptophyta; class Magnoliopsida; order Poales; family Poaceae; genus Triticum; species Triticum urartu. Next base: position 206,102,749 of record NC_141876.1, on the reverse strand, counting down.
TCTCCAAGCTTGATCTTCGTATGGGTTATCATCAGATTCGAATCCGTGAGCAAGATATTCCCAAGACGGCTTTCAGGACAAGCTTTGGCTCATATGAATACACTGTCATGTCTTTTGGCCTCGTCAACGCTCCTCCGACTTTCTCTCGCATGATGAACTTCATCTTCAACGCCTACACCAATGACTTTGTTTTGATCTATCTCAACGACATTCTGGTTTTCTCGAAGAACAAGGAAGACCATGCCAAGCACTTGCGTTTGGTACTCGACAAGCTCAGAGAACACAAGTTCTATGCCAAGTTCTCCAAGTGCGAATTTTGGCTCGATGAGGTTCTTTATCTTGGTCATATCATCTCTGCCAAGGGCATTGTGGTGAATCCTGAGAAGGTGTCTGCAATTGTGAATTGGGAACCTCCTTAGAACGTGAAGCAACTCCGTAGCTTCCTCGGTCTCGCAAGCTATTGTCGAAGATTCGTTGAAAACTTTTCTAAGATCGCGAAGCCTCTCTCAAATCTTCTCCAGAAGCACGTCAAGTACGTTTGGTCTCCGGAGTGTGACATTGCTTTCAACACTTTGAAAGAGAAATTGGTCACTGCTCCAGTTCTGACTCCGCCTGACGAATCCAAGCCGTACGAGGTCTTTTGCGATGCCTCTCTCCAAGGTCTTGGCGCAGTGTTGATGCAAGAGAAGAAAGTTGTGGCTTATACCTCTCGCCAGTTGAAGCCCAACGAGAAGAACTACCCCACTCATGATCTCGAGTTGGCGGCAGTTGTGCATGCTCTTTTGACTTGGAGACATCTCTTATTGGGAAGAAAAGTGGACATTTTCACTGATCACAAGAGTCTCAAGTACATCTTCACTCAGCCTAATCTCAACCTCAGGCAAACTCGATGGGTTGAAATGATTCAAGAGTATAATCCGAGTATCAAGTATACTCCAGGCAAGGCCAATGTGATTGCTGACGCATTGAGCAGGAAGGCTTACTGCAACAGTCTAATTCTCAAGCCTTATCAACCCGAGCTTTGTGAAGCTTTCCGCAAACTTAATCTGCAAGTTGTTCCTCAAGGTTTCCTCGCCAACCTTCAAGTCTCTCCTACCTTGGAAGACCAGATTCGCCAAGCCCAGCTTCTTGATGCTATGGTGAAGAAGGTGAAGATTGGGATTGCCAAGAGTCAACCCAAGTACAAGTGCTACCGCCTTGATGACAAGGATACTCTCTTCTTCGAGGATCGTATTGTTGTGCCCAAAGGTGACCTTTGTAAAGTGATCATGAACGAGGCTCACAATTCTCTCCTCTCCATCCACCCTGGGAGCACGAAGATGTATCTGGACCTCAAGCAGGCTTATTGGTGGACTCGAATGAAGCGCGAGATTGCTCAATTCGTGAATGAGTGTGATGTCTGCAGAAGAGTGAAGGCAGAACACCAAAGGCCAGCTGGTCTCCTCCAACCTCTTGCCATTCCAGAATGGAAGTTTGACCACATTGAGATGGACTTCGTGACTGGGTTTCCAAAGTCCAAACGTGGCAATGATGCTATATTCGTTGTCATCGACAAACTCACTAAAGTGGCTCATTTTCTGCCTATCAAAGAGTCAATCACTGCAGCTCAATTGGCGGAACTCTATACCTCTCGAATTGTCTCTCTGCACGGTATTTCTCAAGTGATATCTTTAGACCGTGGCAGCATCTTTACCTCCAAGTTTTGGGATTCTTTTCAGAAGGCCATGGGCACCAACATCCGCTTCAGCACAGCTTTCCATCCTCAAACTAGCGGTCAAGTCAAGCGTGTCAACCAGATTCTCGAGGATATGCTCAGGGCTTGTGTGATCTCCTTCGGCATGAAGTGGGAGGATTGTCTTCCATATGCTGAATTCTCCTACAACAACAGTTTTCAAGCAAGTTCGGGCAAGGCCCCATTTGAAATTCTGTATGGCAGGAAGTGCCGTACCCCTCTCAACTAGTCTGAAACCGGTGAACGTCATCTTTTGGGTAATGACTTAATCACAGAGGCAGAGGAAATGTGCCAAGTCATTCGAGATAACCTCAAAGCAGCCCAATCCCGCCAGAAGAGCTACTATGATAGTAAGCACCGTGATTTGGCTTTCGAGATCGGAGATCATGTTTACCTCCGCGTCTCTCCTATGAAAGGTACTCGTCGCTTCGGTATCAAAGGGAAGCTTGCCCCTAGATACGTGGGACCTTTCAAGATCGTCAGCAAGAGAGGCGATCTCGCCTATCAACTTGAGCTTCCTTCAAACTTTGCAAATGTGCATGACGTGTTCCATGTCTCTCAGCTCCGAAAGTGCTTCAAGACTCCTGACCGCACCGTCAACTTCAAGGACATTGAGCTCCAAGAAGATCTCTCTTATCATGAGCACCCCGTTGCTATTCTTGAAGAGACTGAACGCCAGACTCGCAACAAGTCAATCAAATTCCTCAAAGTCAAGTGGTCACACCATTCCGACCATGAAGCTACCTGGGAACGCGAGGATCACCTCCGTTCTGAGTACTCGGCGTTCTTTCAGTCCTAGATCTCGGGACGAGATCCTTTCGTAGTGGTGGAGTGTTGTAACACCCCGGATGTGATTTACCCAATATGTACTCAAACTCTTGCCGTTTCCGGCCCTAAGATATTCTATTTTCTCGGGTTCGGGTTTTTGTCTCCATGTGTTGTTGTCATTGTCATGCATCTCATATCATATCATCATGTGCATTGCATTTGCATACGTGTTCATCTCATGCATTCGAGCATTTTCCCCGTTGTCCGTTTTGCATTCCGGCGCTCCGTTCTCCTCCGGTGGTCATTTCTACCTTTCTTTCGTGTGTGGGGATTAAACATTTCCGGATTGGACCGAGACTTGCCAAGCGGCCTTGGTTTACTACCGGTAGACCGCCTGTCAAGTTTCGTACCATTTGGACTTCGTTTGATGCTTCAACGGTTAACCGAGGGACCAAAAAGGCCTCGTGTGTGTTGCAGCCCAACACCCCTCCATTTTGGCCCAAAACCCACCAAAACCCTCTCCATCTTCTAGAGCGTTCGATCACGATCGCGTGGCCGAAAACCGCACCTCATTTGGACACTCCTAGCCCCCTCTATGCCTATAAATAGGTCCTGCTCCGAAAATCCGGATCTCCTTCTTCCCCGAAACCCTAGCCCCGCTTCTCTCCGCGCGCCGGACGTGTCCGCCGGCGCCGGACAACGTCCGCCGCCACCGCCGCCCAACCGGAAGCCGCCACGTGGCGCCGCCGTCCGCCTCCCGCCGCGGCCCGGGCGAGCCCGGATCGGGCCCCCGCGGCCCAAACCCGGGGCGCCGCCGCCCGCCTTCGTCCTCTCGCTCTGCCTCGCCGCCTGGTTCGTCGCTCCGCCGCCCGCCGGCAAGCCGCGCCGCCAGCCGCCCGATCCGACCGCGGCCATCACCACCCCGCCGCCGCAGACCTCGGCGACCGCGCCGACCGCGGCCATCAAGGCCCGCGCCGCCCGGTTCCCCTCCGTCTCCGGCGCCGGAGCCGTACGCCGGCCACCGGAGCTTCCTTCCCCCGGCGAGCTCTCCCTCCTCCGGCCATCTCTCTCCTCCGGCGAGGCATCGATCAACCTCGGTTCGCGTGATACTACAGGAACCCTAGATCCAGATCCAGTTTCGAAATTGGGTTGACTTTCTCGTCCCTAACCCTATTTATTTTGACATACTTTGACCTGCTATATCTCCGCATCCGTAGCTCCGTTTTGGGCATATAGCATGTCAAAATGTTCGTCTCAGAGAGCACATCATTTCATATCGTTGCATCATTTTCATTTGAGTTCATCTTGATGCCCGAAATGCTGTTGGAAAAATGCTATTTGAGATAATTCTCAGATCTGCTGCTCCAATTAGATATTTGTCATTTTTGCCATGATTAATGTGTGCATGATATGCCCCTGAGCTCTTCATGAGTTTTGTTATATGTTTTGCCATCTATCCAGAGGTGCAACCCATGTATTTTTGTGATGTGTGTGGTGACTAGCACAAGCTTGCAAAGTGGTGCATTCGTTAATGCTGATTTCAGGGACTTAGCATTTCCACTAAGTCCTTGATCTGTTTATCTCAATATGCCATATGTTCATGTTGTTTCCTAGTGATCCGTGCCTCTTCTGAGGATGATCAGTAAGGATGTTTTGTTAATATTGTAGTGCTCTATCCATCCATGCCTTTGTTTGCAATTATGGAGCACCCTAGCTTGAGTCAATCGAGCTCTACTTTTGTCATTTCGTGAATCTGGGCAGATTGTCTACTTGTTAGCAATTTTGCCGAGGATGCTGTAGTTGATCCATGCATGCTATGTTATTGTTATTGCCATGTCTAGCTTGTATTTTGTGTATTCTTGATGGGTGTATGCTTAGATTGTCATGACTTTCTCTGTAGTGAGTGCATCGAGCTCGTAAACATGCCTACTTGATATCTGTTTCAGCATGCTCCAGTTTTCACTAAGTATGAGAACTGATTATGTTTTTGCCATGTTCACATGCTTGCAATTGTATTTTTGATCCCTTTTGGCTCAAGGTCACCAAGGGACTTTTGTTAAGCTCTTTGAGTAGCTCCATGCCATGCTTTACTTTGCCATTTTCAGGTCCTGTAGCATATAGTTTTCATGCTCCAAAGTGTGCTATCTGATCTGAAATTCCAGACAAGTGTTAATTTCACAAAGTCTGAAATCTGTTTACCAAATGCATTTTTGCCATGCTTGTTTGAACCTGTTAATGGATGAATTGGCCATAGCTCAGTGCTAGTCTTTTGTTAAGCATCATGAATGGATCCCTGCCATGTATTTTGTTGTCATGTTTGGGTGCTGTAGCATGTTCATCTTGTTGCATTTAGATGGCTACTTGCTGTATATCGCAGAACGTGGCCATATTTGAATTGCTTGTCATTTCCAAACCGTGACTCCGATTCCGGTGATCTTTATATCGTTTTCAAGCGATTTTATCTCATCTTTCCAGTGGCTAACTTGGATTTCCATGTTGAGGCCAGGTTCATGCATTCCCTGTCAAATCTTGCATATGCATCCCATATTGCATCCCGCATAGCATATCATCTTTGCATCATGTTGTTTGGGTTTGCACGTGGTTCATTGTGTCATTGTTGCTTGTTTGTCTTGTTTGGGTAGAGCCGGGAGACGAGTTCGCTAACGAGGAGCCCGTTGAGTTTGCTTTCGAGGATCCAGTCAACTCTGACAACTTTGCAGGCAAGATGATCGTACCCTCAAAATCACTACTATCTTTGCTTTGCTAGATGCTCGCTCTTTTGCTATGCCTATGCTACTATGCCTACCATTTGCTTATCATGCCTCCCAAATTGCCATGTCAAACCTCTAACCCACCATGTCCTAGCAAACCGTTGATTGGCTATGTTACCGCTTTGCTCAGCCCCTCTTATAGCGTTGCTAGTTGCAGGTGAAGATTGGAGACCGTTCCTTGTTGGAAAATTATTTACTTGTTGGGATATCATTATATTGCCTTGTTATCTTAATGCATCTATATACTTGGTAAAGGGTGGAAGGCTCGGCCTCTCGCCTAGTGTTTTTTTGCACTCTTGCCGCCCTAGTTTCCATCATATCGGTGTTATGTTCCCGGATTTTGCGTTCCTTACGCGGTTGGGTTATAATGGGAACCCCTTGATAGTTCGCCTTGATTAAAGCCTTTCCAGCAATGCCCAACCTTGGTTTTACCATTTGCCACCTAGCCTCTTTTTACCTTGGGTTTCCGGAGCCCGACGGTCATCTTATTTAACCCCCCCGGGCCAGTGCTCCTCTGAGTGTTGGTCTGACTGAGCTGCCTGCGGGGCCACCTCGGGGCAACTTGAGGGTTGGTTTTACTCGTAGCTAGTCTCATCTGAGTGTGCCCTGAGAACGAGATATGTGCAGCTCCTATCAGGATTTGTCGGCACAGTCAGGCGATGTTGCTGGATTTGTTTTAACTTGTCGAGGTGTCTTGTAGAACCGGGATACCGAGTTTGATCGGAATGTCTTGGGAGAAGGTCTATTCCTTCGTTGACCGTGAGAGCTTGTCATGGGCTAAGTTGGGACTCCCTTGTAGGGATTTGAACTTTCGAAAGCCGTGCCCGCGGTTATGGGCAGATGGGAATTTGTTAATGTCCGGTTGTAGATAACTTAAACCTTAACTTAATTAAAATGAATCAACAGTGTGAGTTACCGTGATGGTCTCTTCTCGGCGGAGTGCGGGAAGTGAACACGGTGTTGGAGTATTGCTTGCCACAGGATGTCCTCTAGTTATTCGTTCGCGCTTTGCCCCCTCTTCTCGCTCTCTTTTGCGAATAGGTTAGCCACCATATATGTTAGTCGCTTGCCGCAGCTCCACAATACTTACCTTGCCTTACCTATAAGCTTAAATAGTCTTGATCGCAAGGGTGCGAGATTGCTGAGTCCCTGTGGCTCATAGATTACTTCTAAACCAGATGCAGGGCCTGATGATTCCGTTCTAGATGACGCGCTTGAGCTCAAGTGGGAGTTCGACGAGGACTCACGCCGATACTACGTGTCTTTCCCTGATGATCAGTAGTGGTGCCCAGTTGGGGTGATCGGGACCGTGTCGCATGTTGGGTTATCTTTTATTTTGGCGCCGTAGTCGGGCCATGAGTGTTTGAATGTTGTAATGCTATTTATGTATTTTGATTGACGTGGCGAGTGTAAGCCAACTATGTATCTCCCCTTTTATTATCAATATTACATGGGATGTTGTGAAGATTGCCTAACTTGCGACATTGCTTTCAATGTGGTTATGTCTCTAAGTCGTGCCTCGACACGTGGGAGCTATAGCCGCATCGAGGGCGTTACAAGTTGGTATCAGAGCCTTCCCCGACCTTAGGAGCCCCATTTCTTGATCGTTATTAGCAGCCGAGTTGAGTCTAGAAAAATGTTTTGAGTCATTTAGGAATTATATATCGGAGAGTTTAGGAATTCTTTTTACTTCCCAGTCTCCTCATCGCTCTGGTAAGGCATCCTAACGTAGAGTTTTGACTCTTCTCTTCTCAAATTTCACAAAAAAAATTTTAGGATCACGCGGGTATCTTGGAATCGTTCCGATGGTTTTGTGACGAGAACATTGTTCTTGGTGCCTCCTGTCTTTAGGGGTTGTGGCAGTGTCCCAGGGAGTTGAGCTCCGAGGTGTTGTCGTCACAATTTTATCGTTGCAGTTCTGGAATACCTGAGTTTAGTACGCCGACATCGAAAATCTCTTTTATGCAGTTCGTTGGTGAGATAACTTCGATGCCACCCAGTACTGGGGCGGGAGTTCGGGAGTATCGCCATAACTTGTATAACAGATGCTTTTCGAAGGTTGAGTTAGATGGTTTCCAAAGTTTTTCTCGGTTATGTGTTGAAGGATGGATACAGCTGGATGTAGGAATTGCTAGATTTGGGTGAGATATTATGCTTCCCCTGTATCCCCAACACCTGATTGCATAACCGGAAAGGTTCGGGAGTTTCATAGGTGGGAATTCTTGTAGCTCTAGTTCTTCTTCCACGGATATTTGGTTTGAGATTGGGATTTCTTACTGAGTATTCGTTCTTGATCCGTACCTTTTTGATTTATTTCTCTACCTAAATTCTAAGTGGCTTCTCAATTTATGGACATGTGACCATTTCAAGAGGAATGCATTCGTTCTTATGTTCGGATGTGAAGACTATATGTTGCAATTTTCATTCCGTTGGATTCAGCTTCAATATTTGTCTATCAATGTGCTAATGGATGTCACCCTCTTCCAGGATGGCTCCCGCTAAGAGCACCAATCAGAATCAGAATCAAGATCCGCCACCACCTCCACCTCCTCCGGAGGCATGGCAAGCTGTGATGGCCGCAACCAATGCAAACACACAGTTGATCATGCAAATTCTTCAAGAGCGCAATCAAGCGAACCAAGGCAACCAAGGAAACAATCAGAATCACTTTGCTACACTCAACCAGTTCCTTGCTAACGGGCCAAAGACTTTCAGCAATTGTGTTGAGGCAACTGATGCTGACGATTGGCTCGTGGATCTGTGCAAGCATTTCGAGTGCAGTAACGTCAGGCCTGAGGACTTTGTCAAGTTCGCTTCCTTCCAACTCAAAGACCAAGCTGCAGAATGGTTCCAACAGTACAAGGATTCCGGAGGTGGCCATGCGATTACCTGGGATGAATTCCGTCAAGATTTCAGAGCTCATCATATCCCTCAGAGCGTGGTTGAAAGCAACCGTGAGGAATTCCGCAACCTTAAGCAAGGCTGTTTGTCTGTCTATGACTACAACAAGTTGTTTCAGAAGCTCGCCCGCTTTGCCAAGCAGGACGTCCCTGATGAGAAGAGCATGATATACCAGTTCAGGGGTGGTCTCAGGGAAGAGATTCAACTAGCACCTATTCTCTTTGAGCCCTTGAGGTATGATGAGTTCTACAACATGGCATTGAAGCAAGAGGCCGCTCAACTGAGGTGTGATGCTTCCAAGAAGCGAGTCAGAGATGCTACTCCTTCTTCCTCTACTCAAGTGGCCAAGCAACAGAAGTATTGGCTTCCTCCTCCTCCGTTCCGTCGGCCGTATTAGAAGAGCAAAGGTGGCAGTGGATCTTCCCACCCACCCAATCCTGGCTTTCAGAACAAGACTTCGTCTCAAGCTCCAAGATCGAGTGCTCCGTATCACCGTTCGCTTTTAGAGGTCACGTGCAACAAGTGCCAACAGAAGGGTCACTATGCCAACAAATGCTTCAATCAGAGGCGTCTTCCTCCTCCTCCTCCTCCTCCTCCTGTGAGATCAGCAAGTACAGCTGTGGTCAAGCATAACCCCAAGCACGCCAAGGTCAACTTGATGAACGCAACTCAGGCAGAGGACTCGTCAGATGTCATCATGGGTAACCTTCCTGTTAACGATGTTCCTGCAAAAGTACTTTTTGACTCTGGTGCATCACATTCCTTCATGTCATTCCCATTTGCATCGGAGAACAATTTTAGTACTAAGGCATTACCTAGAGCTATGCAAGTCGTCTCTCCGGCTAAGCGTCTGAGTTCTACTATGATGGTTCCGGATATTTCTATCATGATGGGTGATTTCAAGTTTCTGGCTTCTCCAATGGTTCTTGGTAACTCAGATATTGATCTTATTCTCGGGATGGATTGGCTTTCTAAGCATAAGGCTCAGCTTGATTGTGCAGCCAGGCAGATTCAATTAACTCATTCGTCTGAGGATGTAATTGTCTTTGCCGCTCGGGATAATACCATCCGTATTTTTTCTCTCAATGAGAAGGGTGAACTGGATGCTATCTCGCAAATTCCAGTCGTTTGCGAATATCAAGACGTCTTTCCAGAAGAGCTTCCAGGAATGCCTTCGCACCGGCCAGTTGAATTCGTCATCGATCTTGAGCCTGGCACGGAACCTGTGTGCAAGCGTCCTTACAAGCTCGGACCTGAAGAGTTGAAGGAGCTGAAGAAGCAACTCAATGTTCAATAGAAAATGGGTCTCATCCGGCCTAGTTCTTCTCCGTGGGGTTGTGGTGTTCTTTCTGTGAAGAAGAAGGATGGAATGGACCGATTTTGTGTTGATTACCGTCCATTGAACAAGAAGACCATTAAGAACAAATACCCACTTCCCAACATCAATGAGCTGTTCGAACAACTCAAAGGTGCCCAAGTATTCTCCAAGCTTGATCTTCGTATGGGTTATCATCAGATTCGAATCCGTGAGCAAGATATTCCCAAGACGGCTTTCAGGACAAGCTTTGGCTCATATGAATACACTGTCATGTCTTTTGGCCTCGTCAACGCTCCTCCGACTTTCTCTCGCATGATGAACTTCATCTTCAACGCCTACACCAATGACTTTGTTTTGATCTATCTCAACGACATTCTGGTTTTCTCGAAGAACAAGGAAGACCATGCCAAGCACTTGCGTTTGGTACTCGACAAGCTCAGAGAACACAAGTTCTATGCCAAGTTCTCCAAGTGCGAATTTTGGCTCGATGAGGTTCTTTATCTTGGTCATATCATCTCTGCCAAGGGCATTGTGGTGAATCCTGAGAAGGTGTCTGCAATTGTGAATTGGGAACCTCCTTAGAACGTGAAGCAACTCCGTAGCTTCCTCGGTCTCGCAAGCTATTGTCGAAGATTCGTTGAAAACTTTTCTAAGATCGCGAAGCCTCTCTCAAATCTTCTCCAGAAGCACGTCAAGTACGTTTGGTCTCCGGAGTGTGACATTGCTTTCAACACTTTGAAAGAGAAATTGGTCACTGCTCCAGTTCTGACTCCGCCTGACGAATCCAAGCCGTACGAGGTCTTTTGCGATGCCTCTCTCCAAGGTCTTGGCGCAGTGTTGATGCAAGAGAAGAAAGTTGTGGCTTATACCTCTCGCCAGTTGAAGCCCAACGAGAAGAACTACCCCACTCATGATCTCGAGTTGGCGGCAGTTTTGCATGCTCTTTTGACTTGGAGACATCTCTTATTGGGAAGAAAAGTGGACATTTTCACTGATCACAAGAGTCTCAAGTACATCTTCACTCAGCCTAATCTCAACCTCATGCAAACTCGATGGGTTGAAATGATTCAAGAGTATAATCCGAGTATCAAGTATACTCCAGGCAAGGCCAATGTGATTGCTGACGCATTGAGCAGGAAGGCTTACTGCAACAGTCTAATTCTCAAGCCTTATCAACCCGAGCTTTGTGAAGCTTTCTGCAAACTTAATCTGCAAGTTGTTCCTCAAGGTTTCCTCGCCAACCTTCAAGTCTCTCCTACCTTGGAAGACCAGATTCGCCAAGCCCAGCTTCTTGATGCTATGGTGAAGAAGGTGAAGATTGGGATTGCCAAGAGTCAACCCAAGTACAAGTGCTACCGCCTTGATGACAAGGATACTCTCTTCTTCGAGGATCGTATTGTTGTGCCCAAAGGTGACCTTCGTAAAGTGATCATGAACGAGGCTCACAATTCTCTCCTCTCCATCCACCCTGGGAGCACGAAGATGTACCAGGACCTCAAGCAGGCTTATTGGTGGACTCGAATGAAGCGCGAGATTGCTCAATTCGTGAATGAGTGTGATGTCTGCAGAAGAGTGAAGGCAGAACACCAAAGGCCAGCTGGTCTCCTCCAACCTCTTGCCATTCCAGAATGGAAGTTTGACCACATTGAGATGGACTTCGTGACTGGGTTTCCAAAGTCCAAACGTGGCAATGATGCTATATTCGTTGTCATCGACAAACTCACTAAAGTGGCTCATTTTCTGCCTATCAAAGAGTCAATCACTGCAGCTCAATTGGCGGAACTCTATACCTCTCAAATTGTCTCTCTGCACGGTATTTCTCAAGTGATATCTTTAGACCGTGGCAGCATCTTTACCTCCAAGTTTTGGGATTCTTTTCAGAAGGCCATGGGCACCAACATCCGCTTCAGCACAGCTTTCCATCCTCAAACTAGCGGTCAAGTCAAGCGTGTCAAACAGATTCTCGAGGATATGCTCAGGGCTTGTGTGATCTCCTTCGGCATGAAGTGGGAGGATTGTCTTCCATATGCTGAATTCTCCTACAACAACAGTTTTCAAGCAAGTTCAGGCAAGGCCCCATTTGAAATTCTGTATGGCAGGAAGTGCCGTACCCCTCTCAACTGGTCTGAAACCGGTGAACGTCATCTTTTGGGTAATGACTTAATCACAGAGGCAGAGGAAATGTGCCAAGTCATTCGAGATAACCTCAAAGCAGCCCAATCCCGCCAGAAGAGCTACTATGATAGTAAGCACCGTGATTTGGCTTTCGAGATCGGAGATCATGTTTACCTCCGCGTCTCTCCTATGAAAGGTACTCGTCGCTTCGGTATCAAAGGGAAGCTTGCCCCTAGATACGTGGGACCTTTCAAGATCATCAGCAAGAGAGGCGATCTCGCCTATCAACTCGAGCTTCCTTCAAACTTTGCAAATGTGCATGACGTGTTCCATGTCTCTCAGCTCCGAAAGTGCTTCAAGACTCCTGACCGCACCGTCAACTTCAAGGACATTGAGCTCCAAGAAGATCTCTCTTATCATGAGCACCCCGTTGCTATTCTTGAAGAGACTGAACGCAAGACTCGCAACAAGTCAATCAAATTCCTCAAAGTCAAGTGGTCACACCATTCCGACCATGAAGCTACCTGGGAACGCGAGGATCACCTCCGTTCTGAGTACCCGGCGTTCTTTCAGTCCTAGATCTCGGGACGAGATCCTTTCATAGTGGTGGAGTGTTGTAACACCCCGGATGTGATTTACCCAATATGTACTCAAACTCTTGCCGTTTCCGGCCTTAAGATATTCTATTTTCTCGAGTTCGGGTTTTTGTCTCCATGTGTTGTTGTCGTTGTCATGCATCTCATATCATATCATCATGTGCATTGCATTTGCATACGTGTTCATCTCATGCATTCGAGCATTTTCCCCGTTGTCCGTTTTGCATTCCGGCGCTCCGTTCTCCTCCGGTGGTCATTTCTACCTTTCTTTCGTGTGTGGGGATTAAACATTTCCGGATTGGACCGAGACTTGCCAAGCGGCCTTGGTTTACTACCGGTAGACCGCCTGTCAAGTTTCGTACCATTTGGACTTTGTTTGATGCTTCAACGGTTAACCGAGGGACCGAAAAGGCCTCGTGTGTGTTGCAGCCCAACACCCCTCCATTTTGGCCCAAAACCCACCAAAACCCTCTCCATCTTCTAGAGCGTTCGATCACGATCGCGTGGCCGAAAACCGCACCTCATTTGGACACTCCTAGCCCCCTCTATGCCTATAAATAGGTCCTGCTCCGAAAATCCGGATCTCCTTCTTCCCCGAAACCCTAGCCCCGCTTCTCTCCGCGCGCCGGACGTGTCCGCCGGCGCCGGACAACGTCCGCCGCCACCGCCGCCCAACCGGAAGCCGCCACATGGCGCCGCCGTCCGCCTCCCGCCGCGGCCCGGGCGAGCCCGGATCGGGCCCCCGCGGCCCAAACCCGGGGCGCCGCCGCCCGCCTTCGTCCTCTCGCTCTGCCTCGCCGCCTGGTTCGTCGCTCCGCCGCCCGCCGGCAAGCCGCGCCGCCCGCCGCCCGATCCGACCGCGGCCATCACCACCCCGCCGCCGCAGACCTCGGCGACCGTGCCGACCGCGGCCATCAAGGCCCGCGCCGCCCGGTTCCCCTCCGTCTCCGGCGCCGGAGCCGTACGCCGGCCACCGGAGCTTCCTTCCCCCGGCGAGCTCTCCCTCCTCCGGCCATCTCTCTCCTCCGGCGAGGCATCGATCAACCTCGGTTCGCGTGATACTACAGGAACCCTAGATCCAGATCCAGTTTCGAAATTGGGTTGACTTTCTCGTCCCTAACCCTATTTATTTTGACATACTTTGACCTGCTATATCTCCGCATCCGTAGCTCCGTTTTGGGCATATAGCATGTCAAAATGTTCGTCTCATAGAGCACATCATTTCATATCATTGCATCATTTTCATTTGAGTTCATCTTGATGCCCGAAATGCTGTTGGAAAAATGCTATTTGAGATAATTCTCAGATCTGCTGCTCCAATTAGATATTTGTCATTTTTGCCATGATTAATGTGTGCATGATATGCCCCTGAGCTCTTCATGAGTTTTGTTATATGTTTTGCCATCTATCCAGAGGTGCAACCCATGTATTTTTGTGATGTGTGTGGTGACTAGCACAAGCTTGCAAAGTGGTGCATTCGTTAATGCTAATTTCAGGGACTTAGCATTTCCACTAAGTCCTTGATCTGTTTATCTCAATATGCCATATGTTCATGTTGTTTCCTAGTGATCCGTGCCTCTTCTGAGGATGATCAGTAAGGATGTTTTGTTAATCTTGTAGTGCTCTATCCATCCATGCCTTTGTTTGCAATTATGGAGCACCCTAGCTTGAGTCAATCGAGCTCTACTTTTGTCATTTCGTGAATCTGGGCAGATTGTCTACTTGTTAGCAATTTTGCCGAGGATGCTGTAGTTGATCCGTGCATGCTATGTTATTGTTATTGCCATGTCTAGCTTGTATTTTGTGTATTCTTGATGGAGGTATGCTTAGATTGTCATGACTTGCTCTGTAGTGAGTGCATCGAGCTCGTAAACATGCCTACTTGATATCTGTTTCAGCATGCTCCAGTTTTCACTAAGTATGAGAACTGATTATGTTTTTGCCATGTTCACATGCTTGCAATTGTATTTTTGATCCCTTTTGGCTCAAGGTCACCAAGGGACTTTTGTTAAGCTCTTTGAGTAGCTCCATGCCATGCTTTACTTTGCCATTTTTAGGTCCTGTAGCATATAGTTTTCATGCTCCAAAGTGTGCTATCTGATCTGAAATTCCAGACAAGTGTTAATTTCACAAAGTCTGAAATCTGTTTACCAAATGCATTTTTGCCATGCTTGTTTGAACCTGTTAATGGATGAATTGGCCATAGCTCAGTGCTAGTCTTTTGTTAAGCATCATGAATGGATCCCTGCCATGTATTTTGTTGTCATGTTTGGGTGCTGTAGCATGTTCATCTTGTTGCATTTAGATGGCTACTTGCTGTATATCGCAGAACGTGGCCATATTTGAATTGCTTGTCATTTCCAAACCGTGACTCCGATTCCGGTGATCTTTATATCGTTTTCAAGCGATTTTATCTCATCTTTCCAGTGGCTAACTTGGATTTCCATGTTGAGGCCAGGTTCATGCATTCCCTGTCAAATCTTGCATATGCATCCCATATTGCATCCCGCATAGCATATCATCTTTGCATCATGTTGTTTGGGTTTGCACGTGGTTCATTGTGTCATTGTTGCTTGTTTGTCTTGTTTGGGTAGAGCCGGGAGACGAGTTCGCTAACGAGGAGCCCGTTGAGTTTGCTTTCGAGGATCCAGTCAACTCTGACAACTTTGCAGGCAAGATGATCGTACCCTCAAAATCACTACTATCTTTGCTTTGCTAGATGCTCGCTCTTTTGCTATGCCTATGCTACTATGCCTACCATTTGCTTATCATGCCTCCCAAATTGCCATGTCAAACCTCTAACCCACCATGTCCTAGCAAACCGTTGATTGGCTATGTTACCGCTTTGCTCAGCCCCTCTTATAGCGTTGCTAGTTGCAGGTGAAGATTGGAGACCGTTCCTTGTTGGAACATTATTTACTTGTTTGGATATCATTATATTGCCTTGTTATCTTAATGCATCTATATACTTGGTAAAGGGTGGAAGGCTCGGCCTCTCGCCTAGTGTTTTTTTGCACTCTTGCCGCCCTAGTTTCCATCATATCGGTGTTATGTTCCCGGATTTTG
Organism: Triticum urartu; assembly: GCF_056163025.1. Classification (NCBI taxonomy): domain Eukaryota; kingdom Viridiplantae; phylum Streptophyta; class Magnoliopsida; order Poales; family Poaceae; genus Triticum; species Triticum urartu. Next base: position 206,087,482 of record NC_141876.1, on the reverse strand, counting down.
CGTTCCTTACGCGGTTGGGTTATAATGGGAACCCCTTGATAGTTCGCCTTGATTAAAGCCTTTCCAGCAATGCCCAACCTTGGTTTTACCATTTTCCACCTAGCCTCTTTTTCCCTTGGGTTTCCGGAGCCCGACGGTCATCTTATTTAACCCCCCCGGGCCAGTGCTCCTCTGAGTGTTGGTCTGACTGAGCTGCCTGCGGGGCCACCTCGGGGCAACTTGAGGGTTGGTTTTACTCGTAGCTAGTCTCATCTGAGTGTGCCCTGAGAACGAGATATGTGCAGCTCCTATCAGGATTTGTCGGCACAGTCAGGCGATGTTGCTGGATTTGTTTTAACTTGTCGAGGTGTCTTGTAGAACCGGGATACCGAGTCTGATCAGAATGTCTTGGGAGAAGGTCTATTCCTTCGTTGACCGTGAGAGCTTGTCATGGGCTAAGTTGGGACTCCCTTGTAGGGATTTGAACTTTCGAAAGCCGTGCCCGCGGTTATGGGCAGATGGGAATTTGTTAATGTCCGGTTGTAGATAACTTAAACCTTAACTTAATTAAAATGAATCAACAGTGTGAGTTACCGTGATGGTCTCTTCTCGGCGGAGTGCGGGAAGTGAACACGGTGTTGGTGTATTTCTTGCCGCAGGATGTCCTCTAGTTATTCGTTCGCGCTTTGCCCCCTCTTCTCGCTCTCTTTTGCGAATAGGTTAGCCACCATATATGTTAGTCGCTTGCCGCAGCTCACAATACTTACCTTGCCTTACCTATAAGCTTAAATAGTCTTGATCGCGAGGGTGCGAGATTGCTGAGTCCCTGTGGCTCACAGATTACTTCGAAACCAGATGCAGGGCCTGATGATTCTGTTCCAGATGACGCGCTTGAGCTCAAGTGGGAGTTCGACGAGGACTCATGCCGATACTACGTGTCTTTCCCTGATGATCAGTAGTGGTGCCCAGTTGGGGTGATTGGGACCGTGTCGCATGTTGGGTTATCTTTTATTTTGGCGCCGTAGTCGGGCCATGAGTGTTTGAATGTTATAATGCTATTTATGTATTTTGATTGACGTGGCGAGTGTAAGCCAACTATGTATCTCCCCTTTTATTATCAATATTACATGGGATGTTGTGAAGATTGCCTAACTTGCGACATTGCTTTCAATGCGGTTATGTCTCTAAGTCGTGCCTCGAGACATGGGAGCTATAGCCGCATCGAGGGCGTTACAGCCAGTTACACGAAACACCAAGTACCACGATGGTCCTCCAAGAGTTTGGGTTCGACAAGTTCGATGACGCTAGTGTACAACTACGTTACCGAGACCGGCAAGACCGACTGAACGAAACCGCCAAGTACCTCTATGAACGGATGCGTCCAGGTGCCTTGGAAATCGCGAAGTACACCACCGACAAGATCACACGGATGCTCGAACGAGTGCTGAACGAAACGCCAAGTACCACGACGACCATCGTCATGTACCCCTACACCGCATCGGAACGCCGAGTTCCTCTTCGGATGTGTGTACGACTATCAGGGCCAAAAGACCCATACACCATTATCGTCTCCAAAGAACCGTGTAACGGAACCGTTAAGTTCGACTACGACTCGTGTACGGCTACGCGGGATTCCTCGGATGCCAAGTTCAATGATGCATCAAGTTCCTCGCCGTGACCCCGAACATCTACGGAAACCCATGCAACGATAGACATGTAGCACTACTGCCGCCCGTACTTCTACAGAACATGTACCACAACCATCGCCGAAGACCCGTGAATGACTAACGATGACCCTCCAAGTTCGTCCACGATTGCTATGTGCCACTACCATCTACGTGAACCACTACTTCCACTACGACATGAGTACAACTACTACCACTACGAACGTGGCGAGAATGTCTACTTCCGCTACGAACTTGATCCGTTCCGAAAAGTCTCGCCTCGAAGGTATAACCCCAAGACGACTCCTGTGAACGAATGAATGCATGTTGGATGAGATGCCCCCTTTGTCTGCACCGTGTCCATTTTGTCACTCGTTTCCATGCCACTAACCCGTGGGAACCCGATAGTCGGGAGCACCCCACCATCTTGCTCAACTCGCTCACGCCCCATCTTTTTCACCGGCATCTCAATCGAGTTACCGGAACCCGAACGTCGCTGTGGCACCCTTTCTTTCCACCACGGTGACAAATGCTTAATAATGCTCATGTCAACTTTTTCATAAAATTGCATAAACTTGCACATGTCATCCGCATCATGATAACAACTTCAAGAATGTTTAAATTGTTGTTGCACCAAATTGATAAATGCATATGAGGTTTTACCGGAATTGTTGCTTGTTGTTCCAGCCTCATGTAAACTTGCCTAGATAGGTATTTTTACTATGCTCCACCTTTTTCCATGTTTAACAACATTTAATATTGATGGGTACCTAAACAAGAGAGAACTAAATAAGTCACATGGTGTTTCGTCAATATGCAACTCGTTGCATCTTGAGCTCCACTTAATTTGTAGGATTGCTTGTGCACTTTGCCATGCCATGCATATTTAAACCAGACATGCATCATACTTGATTGTGCATCATGCCATGTTATGTGATGGTTGTTTACTATGTTGTTTGCTTCTTTCTGGTGTTGCTTCTTCGGATTAGTTCTGATAATGTCGCGTTTGTGAGGATCCGTTTGGCTACATCCGTTTGTCTTCTTCATGGATTCGTTCTTCTTCCTTGCGGGATCTCAGGCAAGATGACCATACCCTCGAAATCACTTCTATCTTTGCTTGCTAGTTGTTCGATCTATTGCTATGCCGCGATACCTACCACTTGCTATATCATGCCTCCCATGTTGCCACGTCAAGCCTCTAACCCACCTTTCCTAGCAAACCGTTGTTTGGCTATGTTACCGCTTTGATCAGCCCCTCTTATAGCGTTGCTAGTTGTAGGTGAAGATGGAGTTTGTTACATGTTGGAACATGGTTATTGTTGGGATATCACAATATCTCTTATTTAATTAATGCATCTATATACTTGGTAAAGGGTGGAAGGCTCGGCCTTATGCCTGGTGTTTGTTCCACTCTTGCCGCCCTAGTTTCCGTCATACCGGTGTTATGTTCCTTGATTTTGCGTTCCTTACACGGTTGGGTTATAATGGGAACCCCTTGACAGTTCGCCTTGAATAAAACTCCTCCAGCAAGGCCCAACTTTGGTTTTACTTTTGCACTAACAACCTAGCCTTTTTCCCTTGGGTTTCCGGAGCCCGAGGGTCATCTTTATTTTAACCCCCCAGGGCCAGTGCTTCTCTAAGTGTTGGTCCAACCTGAGCGATGTCCGGCGCCCCCTGTGCAACCAGGATCTATGCCAACCCAACGTCTGGCTCATCCGGTGTGCCCTGAGAACGAGATATGTGCAGCTCCTATCGGGATTTGTCGGCACATCCGGGCGGCTTTGCTGGTCTTGTTTTACCATTGTCAAAATGTTTTGTAACCGGGATTCCGAGTCTGATCGGGTCTTCCTGGGAGAAGGAATATCCTTCATTGACCGTGAGAGCTTGTGATGGGCTAAGTTGGGACACCCCTGCAGGGTTTTGAACTTTCGAAAGCCGTGCCCGCGGTTATGGGCAGATGGGAATTTGTTAATGTCCGGTTGTAGAAAACCTGACACTTAACTTAGTTAAAATGAACCAACAGCGTGTGTAGCCATGATGGTCTCTTTTCGGCGGAGTCCGGTGAAAGCACAAGTGCTCCCTGGGTGGTTTTGGTAATTAATCTCAACATATCTCTTTATGGACTAACACTTTTACCTAGTATGTTTCATATAAGTTCAGCAGTGGAGTGGCATGGACTAGAGGATGTGGAACCTCTTCAAGATGCTAAGGACAAAGGATTGGCTCAAGCTTCAAGATCAAGACTCTACATTTTCTATTTTAGTGATCCAAGATCACATTGAGTCTATAGGAAAAGCCAATACTATCAAGAGGGGATGAGGTGTTGCTTAATGGCTTGCTTGCTCAAAGTGCTTAGTGATATGCTCCAAAATCCTCAACTACCTTCCCACATCCACATATGACCTAAACCAAAAGTCAAACTCGGCCCCACCGATTATTTCTATCCGGAGCCACCGAGTTCAGTTAACATAGCCACTGCCAGAAATCCTAATCAGTTCGGTCTCACCGATGGGATCTCGGTCTCACCGAGATGGGCTTGCAAACTCTCTGTTACCTGTTGCAATATTTTCGGTCCGACCGAGATATGCAATCGGCCCCACTGAGTTTGCTTGGCCAACTCTCTGTTTCGCTTATTACCCAAATCGGTCCCACTGAGTTTTGGTTTTACCCTAACCCTAGCACATCGGTTCCACCGAGTTGAACTAGTCGGTCCCACCGAAAACCCTAATGGTCACTAGGTTTACTAAATTGGTCCGACCGAGTTTTTCCCTTTGGTCTCACCGAGATTGGTAAATTGAGTGTAACGGTTATATTTTGTGTGGAGGCTATATATACCCCTCCACCCACTCTTCATTCGTAGAGAGAGCCATCAGAACATACCTACACTTCCAATACACATTTTCTGAGAGAGAACCACCTACACTTGTGTTGAGGTCAAGATATTCCATTCCAACCATATGAATCTTGATCTGTAGCCTTCCCAAGTTGCTTTCCACTCAAATCTTCTTTCCACCAAATCCAAATCCCGTGAGAGAGAGTTGAGTGTTGGGGAGACTATCATTTGAAGCACAAGAGCAAGGAGTTCATCATCAACACACCATTTGTTACTTCTTGGAGAGTGGTGTCTCCTAGATTGGCTAGGTATCACTTGGGAGCCTCCGACAAGATTGTGGAGTTGAACCAAGGAGTTTGTAAGGGCAAGGAGATCGCCTACTTCGTGAAGATCTACCGCTAGTGAGGCAAGTCCTTCGTGGGTGACGGCCATGATGGAATAGACAAGGTTGCTTCTTCATGGACCCTTCGTGGGTGGAGCCCTCCGTGGACTCGCGCAACCGTTACCCTCCGTGGGTTGAAGTCTCCATCAACGTGGATGTACGATAGCACCACCTATCGAAACCACGACAAAAACCTCTGTGTCTCCAATTGCGTTTGAATGCTCCAAACCCTTCTCTTTATATTCTTGCAAGTTGCGTGCTTTACTTTCTGCTGCTCATATAATCATTGCATGCTTGCTTGATATATATTGTGTTTGTTAAACTTGTTCTTAAACTCCACTTAAACTTAAGAATTAAAAAAAAAGCCTGCAACTTTTGGCACTTAGTGTCTAATCACCCCCCTCTAGACACCTCTTCTCGATCCTTTCAATTGGTATCAGAGCATTGGTTTCCATTGCCTTGGTTTAAACACCATTGGAGGAAGATGGATGTGTCTACTTTGGGGAGTCTTAGACATAGAGTGCCTATTCTTGATGGAGAGTATTTTCATGAGTGAAAAATTGAAATGCTTGAGATTTTCAATGAATATCATCTGAACAAGTACATTACTAGCCCTTGTGCACCTCATGTTGATCCTTTGCACCCTACCCTAGATGAAGATATTGACATGATTCGCAATCTTAGAACTGTTAATCTTATCACTAGAGGCTTGCCTAGAAACTTGATTGGATGTTTGCCGACTCTTAAGTGTGCCTACACCATATGGAAATTTCTTGAGGAACTCTTTCCTAATTACTCCTTGAAAGATCTAGATGAAATCCTCCATAAGTCTATTGCTTTGATTAAGATGAGTTCCAATGATCCCAAATTTGGTGACTGCTTATTTGAGCTTACTGATCTTACGAGTGCCAAAGTAGATGTTGGAATCATTAGCAATATCATTTCCAGAGCTATTAGAATTCATAAAGATAACTATAGAAATGATCATTTATCTAATGAATTGCCCTCTCTAGGAATTGATCAATCACAAGATGATGTTGAACATGAATACTCGGATGAGGATGATGATGATGATGATGATGATGATGATAGTGACTATGATCTCGATGATGCGATGAGACACTTTGGTCTTATGGCAAATCTTCACGGCTACATGGCTGGAGGAAAGGAATGGGTCCATGATAGTGGATGTACTGATCATATGACCAGAGATAAAGACATGTTCCGTGAGCTTGCTGAAAATGACGACCCTCGAAAGTATGTCACTTTTGGTGATAATTCAAAGGGTAAGGTGGTTGGCCTTGGTAAGGTGGCCATCTCACATGATAGCTCCATACAAAATGTCATGCTCATTGAATCTCTTGGCTACAACTTACTTTCAGTATCTAGACTTGCTGATTTTGGTTTCAATGTCCTATTTACTGAAGTAGACTGCCAAGTGTTTCGTAGAGATAATCATAAAATGGTCTTTACTGGTATACGTAGAGGAGATGTTTACATTGTTGATTTCACTAAAAAGGCTCAACCTAAAACTTGCTTAATTGCCAAATCTTCTAAAGGCTGGTTGTGGCATAGAAGACTAGGTCATGTTGGTATGCGAAATCTTGATAAGCTTATTAAAGGTGATCATATCCTTGGAATAAAAGATGTCATATTTGACAAGGATAGACTTTGTAGTGCTTGTCAAGCAGGAAAACAAGTTGGAGGAAGTCACCGCACAAAGAACATCATGGCCACAAGAAGACCACTCGAGCTACTTCACATGGATCTCTTTGGTCCAAATGCCTACAAGAGTCTCGGTGGTAACTCATTTGGTCTAGTCATAGTTGATGATTTTTCAAGATTTACGTGGGTGTTCTTTCTTGATGACAAATCGCAGGTCCAAAGGATCTTCAAAAACTTCGCTAGGAAGGCCCAAAATCAGTTTGACGTGAAGATCAAGAAGGTTCGGAGCGACAACGGAACGGAGTTCAAGAACGCAAATGTGGACACCTTTCTTGACGAAGAAGGGATTTCACACGAATTCTCGTCTACGTACACACCTCAACAAAATGGAGTTGTTGAAAGGAAGAACCGGACTCTTATCGAGATGGCAAGAATGATGCTTGATGAGTACAAAACGCCAAAGCACTTTTGGGCGGAAGCGGTTGAGACAGCTTGTCATGCAACAAATCGCTTGTATCTTCACAAGCTACTCGGCAAGACGGCATACGAGCTCCTCACCGGTAACAAACCCCAAGTTGGATACTTTCGAGTATTCGGCTCAAAGTGCTACATTCTTGATAAGCATCGTCGTTCTAAATTTGCTCCTAAATCTCATGAAGGTTTCCTACTTGGTTATGGCTCAAACTCTCACACTTACCGTGTCTACAACAATTTCACCCGAAAGGTTGAAGAGACGGTAGATGTGAAGTTTGATGAATCTAACGGCTCGCAAGTAGAGCAATTGCCAATTGATGTAGGAGACAAAGACCCTTCGGAAGCAATTCAAGACTTGTCCATTAGCAAGATTCGTCCAACGGAAGTGAAGGAGAGTACCTCGTCCGTCCAAGTGGAAGCTTCTACCTCACGACAGGGTGAACCAAGAGTTGATACGGAAGCATCCACAAGTGGGACACGCCAAGATGAAGAAAATGAGGAAGCGCACCAAGATGAACATCAACAACCCCCTTCTCCACCACGACAAGAGAACGACAACATCAACAATGAGGAAGGCCAAGAAGAAGAACAAGATAAAGAGGATGTTCCACCCCGACCCAAGCAAAAGCTTTCACGAGTTCGAGCAAGAATTGCCAAAGATCATCCCGTCGAGCAAATCTACAATGATATCCAAACCGGGAGAATCACTCGCTCTAAAACTTGTTTAGCTAACTTTTGTGAACATTACTCATTCATCTCTAGCATTGAACCTATGAAGGTTGAAGAAGCATTGGAGGATCCGGATTGGATAAACGCTATGCATGAAGAGCTACACAACTTTGAGAGAAATCAAGTGTGGACTTTGGTCGAGAAGCCCAACAACAACCACAGCATCATTGGTACCAAATGGGTGTTTCGCAACAAGCAAGATGAAGATGGACAAGTGGTTCGCAACAAAGCACGTCTCATCGCCCAAGGCTACACACAAGTTGAAGGTATGGACTATGCTGAGACATATGCTCCCGTTGCTAGACTTGAGTCCATTCGCATCTTACTTGCTTATGCTAATCACCATGATATCACCTTGTACCAAATGGACATTAAAAGTGCTTTTCTAAATGGCAAAATCGAAGAGGAAGTTTATGTTAAGCAACCTCCCGGCTTCGTCAATCCTAAGAAACCTAATCATGTTTACAAACTTCACAAAGCCCTTTATGGTCTTGAACAAGATCCTAGAGCATGGTATAAATGCTTGACCAAGTTCCTTATTGAAAAAGGCTTTGAAATTGGTAAAATTGATTCTACTCTTTTTACTAAAAGGGTTAACGGAGAACTATTTGTGTGCCAAATTTATGTTGATGATATCATATTTGGTTCAACTAACCCTCATTTTAGTTTGGAAAGCTAATGTCGGAGAAGTTTGAGATGTCTATGATGAGTGAACTCAAATTCTTTCTTGGTTTGCAAATCAAGCAAACTAAGGATGGTACCTTTGTCTCTCAAACAAAGTACACCAATGACTTATTCAAGAAGTTCAATATGCAAGAATGCAAAGGTATGACTACACCCATGCCTACTAGTGGACATCTTGATTTGACCAAAGATGGTGAACCGGTTGATCAAAAGGTTTATCGCTCTATGATTGGTTCATTGTTATATCTATGTGCCTCTTGTCCCGATATTATGCTAAGTTTGTGCATGTGTGCACGATATCAAGCTGCTCCTAAAGAATGTCATCTTAAGGCTGTGAAAAGGATAGTGAGATACCTAATCCATACACCAAATTTTGGCATTTGGTATCCTAAGAGGTCCTCTTTTGATCTTGTTGGCTACTCCAATTCGGACTATGCCGGAGACAAGGTTGATAGAAAGTCCACTTCGGGTACTTTTCAATTCCTTGGTAGATCTCTTGTGTCTTGGTCTTCCAAGAAACAAAACTCGGTATCCTTATCCATCGCCGAAACGGAATACATTGCCGTTGGTTCATGTTGCGCTCAATTACTTTGGATGACCCAAACTCTTAAAGATTATGGGATATATGTGAAACATGTTCCATTGCTATGTGACAATGAAAGTGCTATTAAGATTGCTCACAATCCCGTGCAACATTCTCGAACTAAGCATATTGAAGTTCGTCATCATTTCATTCGAGATCATGTTGCAAATGGGGACATTAACCTTAAGCATGTTCACACCGATAAGCAATTGGCGAATATATTCACTAAACCACTTGATGAGAAAGTGTTTTGCAGGTTGAGAGGTGAATTGAACATCATTGATGCTTCAAACTTGGAGTAGGAACTCCATTTGATACATGCGGGGCATGAGCCTATGACTAATCCTCGATATTTCTCTTATGATGCTATTCATATGTCTTGGATATATTTGTACCTTGCATGTTATCTAACTCATGTAGGTGCTTGGTTGAATCTAAATCTATGAGATTGCAACTCACTCACATCTTGAGCAATCTCTACATCACCAAGTCTCTACACAATGGTGGTTGAAGACAAGGAAGCACGAAACCATTCAAACATATCCTTTGGCAAATTCCATGTTGAGTCTCATGATTGTCATTTTGGATACACAAGTGCTCTTCCTTGCAAAGCTAACCCATGTAGGTAGATGAACTCAAACTCCAAGTGGTGCTCCCAACCCTTGATGAACTACATCAACCTTGAGCAACCCACACAAGTTCAACTACATGAACAAGATCAACACCACCACCCAAGGTATGTTATTCCATCTTAGAGAAGCTTTACTCCAAGTCATGAGTCAAAGCAACTCAACAAGATGTGAATACATCAAAAGGCTTAAACGAAAAATGGTAACCCCATTTTGAGCTTAAACGATGAGTATGACATATGATCAAGTGCTCTCACTTGACTCCTAAGTCAATATACTCTAACATAGGTGACTTTGTCACCGACCATTTCTAGATGAAGTTCTCTAGTGTTTCTCCGTGCTTTTGCATTTTCATATTTGTTTCCCCTTTCAAAAAAAAACTTCATCTAGAACTTTTAGTTTCTTTTCTTTCCTTTTTGTTCTGCATTTTCTGCATCCAATTCATTGCAAATCTTTCAGTTAATTCCTTGCATATCCTTGTGAGATATTACTTGTCTAGTGAGCTAAGGTGACAAGTGGTTTCACTCTGATGAACTCGGTCACACCGGTTTGTTCTCTTCGGCCCAACCGAAATCCTTCGGTGCAACCGAAGCACACAACTCGGAGTCACCGATTTCATCACAGGAAAGCCAACTTGCCACTTATTCCTCATTTCTGTTTGCTCCAGCTCCACTCAATGATTCTTGTCCCCTGCCAGCATCATATTAGACATGCTGCTTTGCTCTGTGACTCAAGGACCAACCCATTTGTATCACATGTCCAGAAGAGCCCTTCCTGGAAATTGATGTCAAAGGGGGAGAGAGAGATCACATCAAAGCTTAATCCTTCCTATAGGGGGAGAAAGAGAGAGTACTCAGGGGGAGAGAGTTTCTCAACTAGGAGAAAGTAATATCATCAAAGACCCCAGATGCTTGGTGTTCAAGAGGAGAGATGTCACATGTCTTTAAGAGGGGAAAGACATGTTTGGTTGCTTGCTTTAGCTCAAGCTCTATTGTTTCTTTTTTTGTTGCTCTGATTTTCTGTTCCCTATCTTCTCCCAATATCCCATGCAGATTCAGGGGGAGCAAGACATCTAAGGAAGGAAATCTCTGATTTTATTGCGTATCTTTACCTTTGGGGGCATGTCTATATCCAATGTGGTACTTAGTACTCACTCTACATGTCATCCCAGTCTTGGTTCTCTTGTGGTTTCTCTTGTTTGCTCTGGTCAGTAGGTGTATGTGTGTTATTTAACCTTGTTTGCGCAGGTTCATCCCATCCTAAGCCAACTCAAGACCACAAGGTAAGTATATGCATCACATTCATGTGAATGAGAAGTTCTTGCTGATGTACATACTGTTTGCAAGAAGGACTCATGAGCATGAAGGTACATTTCTCACATTCACATCATTTGCTCTGATGCATATAGCCAAGATACATGTAACACATTGCTTACTCTGTCATGTTTACGCATTTACATGCTCCTATATTCAATATTCACATGATTGCGTACATGTAAGGGGAGCCTATGCATGTTACATGTCTTTCCAAAGCTTTACTTGCTATTCTCTATATCTTTATCTAAAGCTTTGATGTATGTTGTCATCAATTACCAAAAAGGGGGAGATTGAAAGCACAAGTGCTCCCTGGATGGTTTTGGTAATTAATGTCAACATATCTCTTGTTGGACTAACACTTTTACCTAGTATGTTTCAGATAAGTTCAACAATCGAGTGGCATGGACTAGAGGATGTGGAACCTCTTCAAGATGCTAAGGACAAAGGATTGGCTCAAGCTTCAAGATTAAGACTCTACATTTTCTATTTTAGTGATCCAAGATCACATTGAGTCTATAGGAAAAGCCAATACTATTAAGAGGGGATGAGGTGTTGCTTAATGGCTTGCTTGCTCAAAGTGCTTAGTGATATGCTCCAAAACCCTCAACTACCTTCCCACATCCACATATTACCTAAACCAAAAGTCAAACTTGGCCCCACCGATTATTTCTATCCGGAGCCACCGAGTTCAGTTAACATAGCCACTGCCAGAAACCTTAATTAGTTCGGTCTCACCGATGGGTTCTCGGTCTCACTGAGATGGGCTTGCAAACTCTCTGTTACCTGTTGCAATATTTTCGGTCCCACCAAGATATGCAATCGGCCCCACCGAGTTTGCTTGGCCAACTCTCTGTTTCGCTTATTACCCATATCGGTTCCACCGAGTTTGAGTAATTGGTCAAACCGAGTTTTGGTTTTACCTTAACCCTAGCACATCGGTTCCACCGAGTTGAACTAGTCGGTCCCAACGAAAACCCTAATGGTCACTAGGTTTACTAAATCGGTCCGACCGAGTTTTTCCCTTCGGTCTCACCGAGATTGGTAAATTGAGTTTAACGGTTAGATTTTGTGTGGAGGCTATATATACCCCTCCACCCACTCTTCATTCATAGAGAGAGCCATCAGAACATACCTACACTTCCAATACACATTTTTTGAGAGAGAACCACCTACACTTGTGTTGAGGTCAAGATATTCCATTCCAACCATATGAATCTTGATCTCTAGCCTTCCCAAGTTGCTTTCCACTCAAATCTTCTTTCCACCAAATCCAAATCCTGTGAGAGAGAGTTGAGTGTTGGGGAGACTATCATTTGAAGCACAAGAGCAAGGAGTTCATCATCAACACACCATTTGTTACTTCTTGGAGAGTGGTGTCTCCTAGATTGGCTAGGTGTCACTTGGGAGCCTCCGACAAGATTGTGGAGTTGAACCAAGGAGTTTGTAAGGGCAAGGAGATCGCCTACTTTTTGAAGATCTACAACTAGTGAGGCAAGTCCTTCGTGGGCGACGACCGTGATGGAATAGACAAGGTTGCTTCTTTGTGGACCCTTCGTGGGTGGAGCCCTCCGTGGACTCGCGCAACCGTTACCCTCCGTGGGTTGAAGTCTCCATCAACGTGGATGTACGATAGCACCACCTACCGGAACCACGACAAAAACCTCCGTGTCTCCAATTGCATTTGAATACTCCAAACACTTCTCTTTACATTCTTGCAAGTTGCATGCTGTCGGTGTACAAAAAGAGGGGTACACTTTTTGTACCCCTATAACTGTGCACGGGCAGTCTGAGACGCGGATACCACCACACGAAGCAAGGCAAGGGAGGTGAGCCAGGGTAAGACCAAAGCTCAAGAGAACTAGAATGGCGCCAAGGACAAGACCACGAAGAACAAAGGGGACGAAGCGGACTCCCCCGGCAAGATCCTTGCCGGGAGACAGTTCTAGCAGCCCCAGCAAGACCCTTGCCGCGGCGACTCGTCCCGCGCCTATGGAGCAAATCACCCTTGAGTCCACTGCCCCCAAAGGGCAAGGATTCGGGAGACATCCCCGTGGCGGCATGCAGATCTTTGTGAAGACATTCAAGATCAGATACACACTAAGGAGACGACAACCCTTGGCGGGATCCCAGCCAAGGAAGACCACAAGGCCCCCGGCAAGCGCCTTGCCGGGGATGACAGCAGGCGCCTCGACAAGACCCTTGCCGGGGCCCCGGCAAGGCCCTTGCCGAGGACACCCGCAGGGCCACCATCAGGCCCACGCCGACTAAACCTCCACCACCGCATGCATGCAGCTACCGACCCAACCAGCTGGGCAGGCACCTGCGTGGCGGCATGCAGATCTTCGTGAAGACCCACCACTGCGCCACCTCAGCTGCCTGCCTACCTACATGGCATCGCAGGCGTCGCTGGCCAGGGCGCGTGTCGACACAAGAAAGAGCGGCAACGGACGAGACAAGTTTCTCCCCCGTCCCCGATAAAGCAAGGACACCTAAGCAAGACACATTAAATGCGCCTTGTCATGTGATGCGAGGGATAACCTCGCAGCACTGTACCCTTTCCACCTCCTGTGTGCCACTGTGGCAACCCCTTTTTTCTATAAAAGGAGGCCCGAGGCGACCAGAGGAAGGATTCGGCTTTTTGGAGCTCCTCACGCCCCATAGCTAGCTCAAGAACACAGATATACAATCCACCAAAGCAGGAGTAGGGTTTTACGCATCCTCGCGGCCCGAACCTGGATAAACGAACCGTGTGCTATCTGTTTGATCCGCTCTTCTCACGACCCCACGCCCCGCTAATCACAGTAGGGATTCTTGTGATCCCATAGGTGTCATTCCCCCCGACATCTTTGGCGCGCCAGGTAGGGGGCGCAGTTGTGAGAATCAGCTTTAGCAGTTAGTTCGGCGCTTCTTCATCATCATGGCGCCCAAGAAGAAGACGACGGTGGCGGTTGGCCAGTCGGAAGCCGGGCAGCCCGTCCCGACGCGGGCGAGCAGCGGACCGGTCGTAGAAAGGACCTGGGGCGCTGCTCGTGAACACCGACACCATCCCAGCAGCCGGAGTTTGGGAGGCGGCGATGTTTGTGCGCCTGGTAACGGGCCACACGTCGCCAAATCCAAAAGGCGGAACCAAGCCCTTCGCGGGTGGAGCGGGGCCTTCCAAGGTCATCGCCGCCCCGCCCGAAGGCGACGCAAGGGCCTCCAAGACTCCCACGTCGTCGCCAACAACGCGCTCCTCCCAGGCAGTGCGCGACGAACGGCATAATCACGCCGAAGATCCCGGGCGTCACCGTGGGAAGAGCCCTGAGCGCCACTCCCGGGACGTAGAAGACCTGCCCACTCGCCAGGCGCTGGTGAAAACGATATGTGACCGTGGGGTCGTGATAGAGCTCCTTCTGACATGGTCAGAAGTCGAAGCGCGTCGCGATCCGTGCAGGTTTCTCTGCCACCGACGCTAGCAGAGGCCCTGGCGCGCGCGTAGTTGCTCCTCGACTTTCCTCCCACTACGGGGAAACTCGATGAATGGTGAGCCACTATCCGAAGCCTTGTTGTGGTGGCCAACAAAGACGAACCAAGTCCGGTAGGGCCCCCGGGTCGACCCTCCGATGGAGTCCCGCGGACCAGTGGTGGAAAAGCCGGCGGCGTCGTGACCACAGTGCATTCACCTCTTCCCCATCCTGTACCGCGGACGCCGGCTCGTCGTGACGTCGCGGGCGACGACATCTCCATAGCGTCATCTGACCCGCGGACCCACTGTGACCAGCGCCAAGTTCTTCGGGAACGAGCCCATGAAGATGCTCGAACCACTATCGAGCGCCGACGCGGAGCGTGACACCAGTCAGACAGGCGAGCAGGGCCTACTGTGAACCACCCGGCCCCGGAGAGCCCTGGAGGCCTACCTTACGAGGTAGGCTGTCCGACTTTTACCCGTGAGCTGCGGCAGTTGCAGTGGCCCACTCACCGCACCTTCAAACCTGACGTTGGCGAAAAGTACAATGGCAAGACTCACCCATCTGAGTTCCTCAGCATCTACACCATCGCGATGCAAGCCGCCGGAGCCCGCGACGATAAGGTGCTTGTGAATTACTTTCCATTGGCTCTTAAACCCAACACCATGTCGTGGTTGATGCACTTGCCGGTAGACTCTATTTCCTCCTGGTCGGACATGAGTTTGTGGGCGCCTTTACTGGAGGTCACCAAGCCCATGGCCAAGCAAGCGACCTGCATGTCATTCCCCAGAAGGGAGGCGAGAGTCTACGCAAGTATATACAGAGGTTCAGCTGGGTATAGTACAATATCCCTGATGTTCACCCTGCCGCCATCATCAGCGCGTTCCATCAGAACGTGCGTAACCGCAAGATGCACGAATAACTGGCAATGAACAAGGTGAAAGATGTGGCAGAACTCTATGTTCTTGCTGACAGATGTGCCCGAGCTGAAGAGGGAAGGAAGTACCCCGGCGAAGATGCCGGCGTGGAAACCGACTCCTCAGATGAGGATACTGCCGCCCCGGTGAAGAAAGGCCGGCACCGCAACAGGAAGCGCAAAGGTAAAGTTGTGCTTGCCGTCGAGGGATCTGACGACACCGGCTCCGCCAAGAAAACCAAGGCAGATGACCCCGGCAAGGAAATTGCCGGATGTGTCGCCTGCCGGGCCTTGGAGGCTGCTGAGAAGCCAGGAAACTCCAACAAGCGATACTGCAATATCCATCGCACCAAAGGCCATGATCTCCAGAACTGCCGACAGGTTGAGCTCCTTGCTGAGAAGCAGAGGGCTGAATATGAGAGGCGGGACAAGGAGAAAGGCCAGGACGGTGCTGAGGGGTCCGACAAGAAGCGTGACGGCCAGGTGGGCCGTCGCGGCAAAGATAAACAGCGGGAGAGGCCCGCCCGGGGCCGTGACAAAAAGCCAGAAGACGATGATCATGAAGAGGACGATGAGTCTGGTGACCAAGAATTTCGGAAAGCTACAGAGGCCATGTGCGTCGATGGCGGCGCCTCGCTGCATACCTCTCACCGCCAGCTTAAACAGTGGGCGCGTGAGATTACAGCGGCGGAACCGTCGTTTGATGCCCAAAGGCCGCTGAAGTGGTCCAGCACACCTATCATTTTTGACACTGAGGATCACCCTGATCGCACTACTACAGTCGGGTGCTTGCCATTGTTGGTTTCACCAACAATATGCAACCTCAAGGTGACAAAGATGCTATTCGATGGCGGGGCCGGTCTGAACTTAATCTCGCCTGCCGTGATCGAGAAATTGCAGATTCCTGATGAATACCTCGAAGAGACAGGCACGTTTCAGGGGGTCAACCCGGGAAGAAGTCAACCAAAGGGAAAGGTCATGTTGCCCGTGACTTTTGGGAGTGATCTGAACTACAGGACAGAAAGGATTGTGTTCGACATTGCCAAGATCCCCTTGCCTTACAACGGGATCCTAGGCCGCCTAGCGCTGGCCAAGTTCATGGCGGCGTCACATTATGCCTACAACACCCTGAAGATGCCGGGGCCTGTGACGATCATCACCGTCCCATCAGACAAGAAGGATGCGCTAATTTGCGCTGACCAACTCTACCAACAAGCAGTTGCAGGAGCCGCCACTGCTAAGGCGCTTGCTCCTGCCGCTGGAGCCCCGGGAAGGCAAAAGAAGAAGACCGGTGAGACCTCAGGCACCCACTCCGGCAAGCACACCTCTTTGGAGTGTAGCGCTCCCGTCGAGGACGTGCCAGAGAGCTCCGCCGACAGAAACAAGAAGTCCAGGGCCACACCGCCGGGAACCAAGAAGGTTTCTATCAAGGAGGATGGCACAAGAGGAGCTTTTACCATAAGCTCCACCCTTGACGACAAATAGGAAGACGCGCTCGTCACCTTCCTGCAGGCGAATGTCGATGTGTTTGCATGGTAAGCATACGACATCCCCGGCATTCCCAGGGAGGTGATTGAGCACCACCTTGCTATCTGTCCTCATGCGCGGCCCGTCAAGCAGAGGGTCAGAAAGCAAGCTTTGGAATGACAAGAGTTCATCACAGAGGAGATCCAGAAACTGGAAGCAGCGGGTTTGGTAAGAGGAGTGCTCCATCCAACGTGGTTGGCCAATCCGGTGGTAGTGCGCAAGGCAAATGGGAAGTGGAGGCTGTGTATTGATTACACAGATATTAATAAGGCTTGTCCCAAAGACCCCTTCCCGTTGCCGCGCATCGACCAGATTGTTGACTCCACAACTGGGTGTGATCTGTTGTCATTCCTCGATGCCTACTCCGGCTACCACCAGATCTTCATGACAAGGGAAGATGAAGAGAAAACGGCATTCATCACCCCATGTGGTACGTATTGCTTTATACGGATGCCTTTCGGGTTGAAGAGTGCTGGTTCAACGTTTGCAAGGGCGGTCCAGATTGGTTTTGAACCCCAGCTCCATAGAAATATGGTAGCTCATATGGATGATATAGTGGTCAAAACCAAGAACGGGGCAACCCTCATATCAGATTTACAAGAAACATTTGCAAATCTACGCAAGATCAATCTCAAGCTGAACCCTGAGAAGGGCATCTTCGGCGTCCCGTCTGGCAAGCTTCTCGGGTTCTTTGTGTCACAGCGTGGGATAGATGCCAATCCGGACAAGATCAAAGCTATAGAGTAGATAGAAGCGCCCAAGCAAGTCAAGGATGTGCGTCGTCTTGCTGGTTGCGTTGCCGCCATGAGCAGGTTCATTTCCATGTCCGCCGAGCGCGCCCTTCCCTTTTTCAAGATTTTGAAAAAGGAGGGCCCGATGGAGTGGACGCCAGAAGCCGAAGCAGCATTGCAAGATTTGAAGAGGTACCTCTCCTCCGCGCCAATACTAGTTGCGCCTAGGCCACAAGAACCATTGCTGCTGTACCTGGCGGCAACGAACCAGGTGGTCAGCGCCGCACTAGTGGCGCAGAGAGAAATTGATGATGAGGTAATAGCAGCGACGAAGCCCGATGCCACCGATGCCAAGACGACGCAGCCAATTGAAGTGTCGCCGAAGAAGAAAATGATGCAGCACCCGGTCTATTTTGTTAGTTCCCTCCCGCAGGGGGCTAGATCGAGGTACTCCGGTGTGCAGAAACTGCTCTTCAGCCTTCTTATGGCCTCGAGGAAGCTGCGTCACTACTTCCAGGCGCACGAAATCACTGTCGTCACTCGCCTCCCTCTGCAACGGTTATTGCACAATCCAGACGCAACGGGAAGGATCGTAGAGTGGGCACTGGAATTGTCCAGCTTTGGCCTCAAGTTTGAGAGTACCTCGACGATTCAAAGCCGAGTCCTGGCAGAGTTCGTTGCAGAATGGACCACGATGCCTGACGAAGAAACCCAAGAGACTGCTCTCCCCGGCAAGGAGGCAAGTTGCGACTGGATCATGTACTTTGATGGAGCTTTCTCCTTACAGGGCGCCGGGGCTGGCGTTCTGCTTGTCGCGCCCACTGGAGAGCACCTCAAGTACGCGATCCAGATGCACTTCCCCAGGGAGGTGTCAACAAACAATACGGCTGAGTACGAAGGGCTGCTTGCCGGTCTTAGGATCGCGGCGGACCTCGGAATCAAGAAACTCGTCGTCAGAGGCGACTCGCAACTTGTCGTCAAGCAAGTCAACAAGGATTACCAGAGCCCGTTGATGAAGGCCTACGTCGATGAAGTGAGAAAGCTGGAAGAGCGTTTTGACGGTATACAGGCAGAATACGTTCCCCGAGCGAAGAATGATATCACCGATTACCTGTCAAAACACGCTGCCCTCAAGCTACCTGTGGAACCAGGTACCTTTGTGCTTCGGCTAACTCAGCCATCCGTTGATCCATCAATAGAGCAGAACAAGAGGAGAAAATCAGGGCCCGGCAAGTACTTTCCCACCGAGCTCCCCGAAGCCGCCGGCAAGGATGTTGCCGGAGACACTGAGCCCGCCACGGGACGGCTAGCTCCGACAGAGCATCAAGCTCTTGCCATGGAGACAGCCGCTCCGATAGTGGGGGAAATGCCTTTATTCCTCGCCGTCGAGCCCCAGGCTCCAGCGTGGGCACAACATACCATCCGATTCCTCCAAACAGGGGAACTTCCTGAGGAGCAGGAAGAAGCGGAAAAAGTAGCCCGTCGCTCTACTATGTACTAGTTCGTCGAGGACGTCCTGTACAGAAAGAGGCCGAACGGCGTGAAATTGAAGTGTATCCCTCGGGAGGAAGGACTGGGGCTGTTGGCGGAGATACATGGAGGCATATGTGGATCCCACATCGGGTCAAGGGACCTTGCCGGCAAAGCGTTTCGGCAAGGCTTCTTCTGGCCCACCGCCCTCTAGGATGCGACGACACTAGTCACCAGGTGTGAAGCGTGTCAGTTCCATTCAAAGAAGCTTCATCAGCCAGCTCAAGCCCTTCAAACTATTCCTCTCTCCTGGCCTTTCTCGGTCTGGGGGCTCGACATACTGGGCCCTTTCCCCTGCGCTGTCGGGGGCTTTGAGTACTTGTACGTTGCAATCGACAAGTTCACAAAGTGGCCAGAAGTGGAAGCAGTGAGGAAGGTCACATCACAGTCAGCCGTCAAGTTCTTCAAAGGACTGGTGTGCCGTTTTGGTGTACCCAATAGGGTTATCACCGACAACATCACGCAGTTCACAAGCCACACCTTCATGCAATATATTCAAGACCTCGGCAGCAAGGTCTGTTTCGCTTCCGTTGCTCACCCACGAAGCAATGGTCAAGCTGAGAGGGGAAATGCTGAAGTACTGCGAGGCCTGAGGACAAAGACCTTTGATAGACTACACAAGAGTGGAAGGCGCTGGATTGATGAATTGCCAGCGGTTCTTTGGTCAATAAGAACGACACCAAATCAAGCCACCGGCCAGACACCCTTTGCCCTGGTATACGGGGCAAAATCAGTTCTCCCCATGGAACTCATATACGGGTCACCTCGAGTACTCGCTTATGATGAGCTTGAGCAAGAGCAATTGCGGCAAGATGATGCAACACTCCTTGAGGAAGATCGTCTTCGGGCGGCTGTGAGAGCAGCGCGCTACCAGCAAGCCTTGCGCCGCTACCATAGCCGCAAGGTTCATGCCCGAAGCTTTGAGGAAGGCGACCTTGTTCTTCGGCGCGTCCAATCGGCCAAGAATTCCAACAAGTTGACACCAAAGTGGGAAGGCCCTTATCGGGTAATACGAGTCACCAGGCCCGGCGCAGTTCGCCTGGAGACCGAAGATGCCGTTCCGGTGAGTAACTCCTGGAACATTGAGCATGTTCGCAAGTTTTACCCGTGAGGCGCGGCTTGCCGGGCCCCCCGGCAAGCCACATTTTGTACGAGCCTTGCCGATGACACATGTAACCCTTTGTACAAAGCCAGGCGCAGACCCTGAGCATACATAAATGAAGCGATGGCGCCCTAAGTTATAGCATGCATGCTAGGTCGAGTCTCGTCCTTGGTTAGGGTTGATAGTGCTTAGCGGCGACTAACCCCTAGCTTAGAGGTCGAGTGTGCGTCTCTTTGTCTTTCTTTTGTCTTCTTTGGTTCACAGGACACACAGATATCTGTGCCGAACCACTTGGGGAGAAAAAAAAGAGGAACATACCAGCATCTAGCCCCCGGCAAGCCAGTATTGCCGGGGGCTGCAAGAGTAAAGATTCACCCACGGCGAACCAGGGTTGCCGGGGACTGCAGCTTCAGATAAGTTCTTCATCCCTTATCATGCATTCCATTATGGACTGAGGTATGTGAAACCTTGTTTTCCCCTAAGCTACCATGGTCCCCTAACTCTAGGCCCTAGGGCTCGTTCCTGGGGCCAAGTTTGGTCATAGTCGCGGCAACGAAAGGATGAAACAAGGAGCCTGACCCCGCCTCATCCCTGCCTCCGCCAAAGGCGTGAGGAAGGTCGAGCGAAGTGGGGAGACGGCAAGGCCTGTTGCCGGGCAAAGAAATGTTTATCTTGAAGATATCAAGGATTTACTCCTTGTCGTGGGTTCCACCCGCAAACAAATGACCCGGCAAGCATGCCTTTTTTATTAAAAAAACATTCCACTCAGGTACAGTCCATAGGGAATGAAAAACATGAATGATGGGATTACAAGTTTTAAATTCAACAAAGGCCCGAAGGCTTACAAACTAAAAAGAGATAAGGTGCCTGTAATCCCTTTCTTGTCCCTCTCCTCAGGAGGCAGGTCAAGGAGGCGAAAGGGACAAAAGCAGCGCCTAGGCGAGCTACGAGTGGTAGAAGACACCAAGAGAACATCTTGGTGGCCGTCCAAAGGCTGGATGGCGATGGCGGCGCCGGAAGCAGAGCTCGAAGACGAGGCGGCAGGACGTCAGCACGCGTCGAAGGCATCGGTGCCCGCGTACTCCGACTTGACGGCCTTGCCGCCCGCCCTCCTCCTCTTCTGCAGCCTCCCAACGCCAGCTGCCCAAGGAGACGACCCCGAGAAGTTCAGGGAGCTGGCGACATGGATGATGGGGTCGCCGGTGCCGCACGGAGCGGCACCCGACACCTAGTCGGACCCGTCATCCTGCCGCCTACTACCCTCGTCGTCGCTGCCGCTGTCCTCCTCGTCACTACCGCCCGAGGAGGAGTCTTCACTATCAGAAGAGCTCTCCACGCAGCACCTTGCATGGGTCCCAAAGAGCCCGAAGACTTTGACGGAGAGAAGGCCACCCTCCATCAGCTTAAAATGGAGAGTGAGCCCCTCCGTCAAGCGGTGGATATGAGCAAACGTCTTCCATCCCCGACGAAGATACATCACGTGAGGGGCGGGGAAGTCGACGCGGACCCGCGTGCCACTGATCCCGCAGCCCCTCATGTGCAGCCGCAACGACTCCGGCGGATCCAGCTCCATCTCCCGCGCAAATGGAGTCGGGAGACGAAGATGACAGCGCGGCGGCCGGCGCAGCCTGACGAAGAACTCACAAGGGTCATCCCCAACATGGCCCTCCATTGGAGGAGGAGCTGCTGGCGGAGGCGAGGCCACCGCGCCACCCTGTCCTCCTCTTCCCCGAGCGCCTCGGCCTCGCCCACGGCCTAGCCCCCTCCCCCTTTCCCTCGCGGCTGGCTCTGCCACCGGAGGCGCAGGAGAAGGAGGGACATGTTGTCGAGCGGCGACCCTCGCTGCCACTGTTGAAGGACCGGGATTCCCTCTCTCCATGACAGATGGAAGGGAGGAGCAGAAGCTGAAGGAAGAAGAAGATGAAAGAATGCGGGACGCCATCCCCCTCCCGCTCTTTATACAGGATCGGGGTTGGGGCTCGGCCGCCCCACTCGGCCAATCAAGATATGGAAGGCGCAGGGAGCCTGGACCGACCCGCCGCCCCAACAAGCGACGGCCCGGTTTCCCGCCTCCACCGTTTGCCACCCCAGGCGCATGGGAGACACGTGGCGGACGTGCAGAACCGAGGGGACGGGTGAGACGACCACTCCCCACCCCGTGATCGTGGGGAGTGGACGCCTTGAAGACCGCGCCTCAGCCCCATTCACTAAATGGGCCGCGCCTCCCTCCTTCTATGGGGAAGGCGCGAACCGCCCCTTTACTATGATGTGACGCATGCCTGCGGGAACCAACCCCATGCATGCCGCCCATGTCACACGCGCCTCCCCATGCCGCGCCACGCACGGGAATCGTGGGAAGTGCAGCGCGCGAAGAATCTTACCGCGGTAAAAACCGCCTCGCCTGCCCGTGCACCGTTTTTGGGCCTAGCCCAACAACGCGTTGCGCTTATGTGTGGCCCAGGCCCGGGGGCTCCTGTCGGTGTACAAAAAGAGGGGTACACTTTTTGTACCCCTATAACTGTGCATGGGCAGTTTGAGCCGCGGATACCACCACACCAAGCAAGGCAAGGGAGGTGAGCCAGGGTAAGACCGAAGCTCATGAGAACTAGAACGATGCCAAGGCCAAGACCACGAAGAACAAAGGGGACAAAGCGGACTCCCCCGGCAAGATCCTTGCTGGGAGACAGTTCTAGCAGCCCCGGCAAGACCCTTGCCGTGGCGACTCGTCCCGCGCCTACGGAGCAAATCACCCTTGAGTCCACTGCCCCCAAAGGGCAAGGATTCAGGAGACATCCCCGTGGCGGCATGCAGATCTTTGTGAAGACATTCAAGATCAGATACGCACTAAGGAGACGACAACCCTTGGGGGGATCCCAGCCGAGGAAGACCACAAGGCCCCCGGCAAGCGCCTTGCCGGGGATGACAGCAGGCGCCTTGGCAAGACCCTTGCCGGGGCCCTGGCAAGGCCCTTGCCGAGGACACCCGCAGGGCCACCATCAGGCCCACGTCGACTAAACCTCCACCACCGCATGCATGCAGCTGCCGACCCAACCAGCTGGGCAGGCACCTGCGTGGCGGCATGCAGATCTTTGTGAGGACCCACCACTGCGCCACCTCAGCTGCCTGCCTACCCACATGGCATCATAGGCGTCGCTGGCCAGGGCGCGTGGCGACACAAGAAAGAGCGGCGACGGATGAGACAGGTTTCTCCCTGTCCCCGATAAAGCAAGGACACCTAAGCAAGACGCATTAAATGCGCCTTGTCATGTGATGCGAGGGATAACCTCGCAGCACTGTACCCTTTCCACCTCCTGTGTGCCACTGTGGCAACCCCTTTTTTCTATAAAAGGAGGCCCGAGGCGACCAGAGGAAGGATTCGGCTTTTTGGAGCTCCTCACGCCCCATAGCTAGCTCAAGAACACGTATATACAATCCACCAAAGCAGGAGTAGGGTTTTACGCATCCTCGCAGCCCGAACCTGGATAAACGAACCCTGTGCTATCTGTTTGATCCGCTCTTCTCACGACCCCGCGCCCCGCTAACCACAGTAGGAATTCTTGTGATCCCATAGGTGTCGTTCCCACCGACACATGCCTTACTTTCCGCTGCTCATATAGTCATTGCATGCTTACTTGATATGTATTGTGTTTGTTAAACTTGTTCTTAAACTCCACTTGAACTTAAGAATTTTTTAAAAAAACTACATCTTTTGGCACTTAGTGTCTAATCACCCCCCTCTAGACACCTCTTCTCGATCCTTTCATCCGGGAAGAGAACACGGTTTCGTGTTATGCTTGAACGTAAGTAGTTTAGGATCACTTCTTGATCATGATAGCTTATCGACTGTGCCTTGCTTCTCTTCTCGCTCTCATTTGTGTAAGTTAGCCACTATATATGCTAGTGCTTGCTGCAACTCCACCTCACTACCTTTTCCTACCCAGAAGCTTAAATAGTCTTGATCACGAGGGTGTGAGATTGCTGAGTCCCCGTGACTCATAGATTACTTCCAAAACCAGTTGCAGGTGCCAACGATACCAGTGCAGGTGACGCAACCCAGCTCCAGTGGGAGCTCGATGAAGATCGTGTTCGTTGTGTTGTTTCGTTTCTAGTTGATCAGTAGTGGAGCCCAGTCGGGGCGATCGGGGATCTTTTGCATTAGGGGTTGTATTTCTTTATTTGGTTCCGTAGTCGGACCTCGATTGTATTCTGGATGATGTAATGCTATATTTATGTATTGTGTGAAGTGGCGATTGTAAGCCAACTCTTTATCCCCTTCTTATTCAGTACATGGGATGTGTAAAGATTACCCCTCTTGCGACATGCCTACCATGCGGTTATGCCTCTAAGTCGTGCTTCGACACGTGGGAAATATAGCCGCAACGTGGGTGTTACACACTCGACCAACTCCATCTACATCAACTGATGCCTTCGTCCTTGGAGTTTTATCTACACCACCACCTGAAGACCAAACCTGAGAGTCGATCTAGCACTATGCATTTTTATGAACTTTTTGGTAACTTGTTGCCAAAGGAGGAGAAAATGTATAGATCATAGGCTTCGAGAGAGAGTGTTGCTTTTTATTCTCTCTTATTGTTTGGTGGTTGAACTTTGTTTATTTGCTTGTTTGAGATACTTTATGCTTGTGTGTGTGTTACTTGGATGATCATGTGTTTGATCATATGCTACCTTAATGCTTGTTGGATGACATTATCCTTTTATATCCCCATATGATCATTCACTTTGCTTGGTGATGAGTGCATGTATTTAATTATTAGTATTTTAAGCGCTCCACCAAGATGTATGTGACGTGGAAGAGTAACACATGTTCCTAACTCATTGTGCATTTGCAGTCCAAAGCAAATCTTAAACTATGCACAAATTTAGGGGGAGCTCTTGCTTTTCACATACTTCTCAAAGCGACAATGTTTTTCACTCTTATTATCATTTGTCGAAGCTTCGATCTATATGTTGTCATCAATTACCAAAAAGGGGGAGATTGAAAGTGCAACTATCCCTAGGTGGTTTTGGTAATTCCTAACAACATATAACTCATTGAGCTAATGCTATTTCAAGATTAATATCTCAGGAAAGTTCAATGATTGGCATGGCATGGATGAGAAAAGTGGACCCCTCAAAATGCTAAGGACAAAAGGATTGGCTCAAGCTCAAAGCTCAAGACTCTACACTTTCTATTTTAGTGATCCAAGATCACATTGAGTCTATAGGAAAAGCCAATACTATCAAGGAGGTATGAGGCGTTGCTTAATGACGCTCTTGCTCAAAATGCTTAGTGATATGCTCCAAAACCCTGAATTACTCTCTCACATCCACATATGACCTAAACCAAAAGTCAAACTCGGCCCCACCGATTCTTTCTATCCGGCGCCACCGAGTTCAAATGTCATAGCCACTGCCACAAACCCTAGGCAAATCGGTCTCACCTATAGGAATCTCGGTCTCACCGAGATGGGATTGTAATCTCTCTGTTTCCCTTCATAACGTTTCGGTCCCACCGAGATGAGCGATCGGTCCCACCGAGATTGCAATGTAAACTCTCTGTTTCCCTTTTGTAACATTTCGGTCTCACCGAAATGAGCGAATCGGTCCCACCGAGTTTACCTGACCAACTCTCTGGTTAGCTTATTACCAAAATCGGTCTCACCGAGTTTGTGTAATCGGTCTCACCGAGATTACGTTATGCCCTAACTCTAACCATATCGGTCCTACCGAGTTGCATGTCGGTCCCACCGAAACTTCTAAGGGTCACTAGCTTTGCTGAACCGGTCCGGCTGAGTTTATCAATTCGGTCCCACCGAGATTGGCAAGTTGTGTGTGACGGTTAGATTTTGTGTGGAGGCTATATATACCCCTCCACCACCTCTTCATTCATGGAGAGAGCCATCAGAACAAACCTACACTTCCAACTTACTTTTTCTGAGAGAGAACCACCTACACTTGTGTTGAGGCCAAGATATTCCATTCTTACCATATGAATCTTGATCTCTAGCCTTCCCCAAGTTGCTTTCCACTCAAATCCTCTTTCCACCAAATCCATATCCTATGAGAGAGAGTTGAGTGTTGGGGAGACTATCATTTGAAGCACAAGAGCAAGGAGTTCATCATCAACACACCATTTGTTACTTCTTGGAGAGTGGTGTCTCCTAGATTGGCTAGGTGTCACTTGGGAGCCTCCGACAAGATTGTGGAGTTGAACCAAGGAGTTTGTAAGGGCAAGGAGATCGCCTACTTCGTGAAGATCTAACGCTAGTGAGGCAAGTCCTTCGTGGGCGACGGCCATGGTGGGATAGACAAGGTTGCTTCTTTGTGGACCCTTCATGGGTGGAGCCCTCCGTGGACTCGCACAGCCGTTACCCTTCGTGGGTTGAAGTCTCCATCAACGTGGATGTACGATAGCACCACCTATCGGAACCATGACAAAAACATCTGTGTCTCCTATTGCGTTTGAATCCTCCAAACCCTTCCCTTTACATTCTTGCAAGTTGTATGCTTTACTTTCCGCTGCTCATATACTCTTTGCATGCTTGCTTGAATTGTCTTAAGATTGCTTGACTTGTCCAAAGTTGCTAAAATCTATCAAGAACTAAAATTGGGAAAAGGATAAGTTTTTATTTGGTCAAGTAGTCTAATCACCCCCCTCTAGACATACTTTCTATCCTACAGACGACCTCAGGAGGACGGAGGGCACCCTCGTCATCTAAGTTTTCGTCTGCCGCGGCCTGTTAGGCGCGCTCAAGGGAGCACAACACATCCGTCTCGTTGCAGGCGACCGTGATGGTGCCGCCGCTTCCTAGCATCTTGAGAACATTGTAGTCGTGGTGAGTCGCTGGCATGAACTTTCCGAGGGCCGGATACCCAAGGACGGCATTGTACAGGAGGCTTATTTGGGCAATGTCGAAGTCGATCAACTCGGTGCGGTAGTTGTCACGCTTGCCGAAGGTGACAGGGAGACGAATCTACCCCAGGGGACGGTGGAGCCGTCAGTCACTCCTGAGAAAGGCTTGGTGGGGAGGAGCTGGTCGTAGGGCACCTAGAGCCTTTCGAACATCTCGGCAAAGAGGACGTTGAGTCTTGCGCCACCATCGATGAGTGTCTTGGTGACGAGGATTTTGTTGATGGTCGGTGAGGAGAGCATTGGGAGCGCGCCAATGATAGCTGAGCACTTGAGCTGGTCCGTAGAGTCGAAGGTGACGGCGTACTTGGACCATCTGAGGGGACGCGATGCCCCAATCTTGGGAAGGTCCGCGTTCACCTCACGAGCGAACTGCTTGATGATACGATGAGAGGCGAGGGCCTGAGCGCCACCCAGGATGCGGGCAATGGCACGAGGCTCTTGGAAGCCCCCAAACCCATCATCTTAGCGGTGTCCATCATTCCTTCTTGGCGACGACGGTAGCAGAGGGAGGCCGGCGTTTCCCTGAGGACGATCCTCACTAGGCTGGTCCCTCCAGGGGCCATCGCGAGGCTGGCCCTGCCAATGATCCTCACGAGGCTGATCGCGCCAGTCCTGGTGGGGGTCGCGGTTGTCCCAGCAGCCTCCACTGCGGCCTCCTCCACTGCGGCCTCCTCCAAGGCCATAGCCAGGTCGTTATGCTTGGGACGGCGGCCAAGGCGCCCGTCGCGGATAACCCTAAGCTCCTGGCAGTCGTTGGTGTTGTGGCTGTGGACGTTGTGGAAGATGCAGAAGGGGCGGTTGCCCTTGGAGGGTTCGACATGGTCGTAGCTATGCTTCATCTTAGGTTCGGCTACCAGCCAGCAGGGCCCTTGCGCTTCACATCCTTGGCCTTGACCTTCTTGTCTTCAGGATCGGCCTCCGGGAGCTGCAGGAGGGATATGCGACCTTCCTCTGGCCTCGCGTACTTGGTTGCCATGTTGAACATCTCCAGAGCCGAGCACAGGTCTTCGTGTATGGTGATCTCTTCTTCATATTGACGTCCCGGATGCCATCAGTGAGCGCCGAAATGATGGCCTTGTACGACACCTTAGGGGTCTTGAGACGGACGTTGGTGAAGCGCTATATGTATTTGTGCAGGGTTTCTCCCGGCTGCTGCTTGATGCGCTGCAGGTCGCCTGCCGCAGGAGCGCGGTCATGAGTGCCTTGGAAGTTGGTGATGAAGTGCTCGTGGAGCTCGTCCCAGGAGGAGATCGACCCCACCAGAAGGTTCATGAGCCACGAGCACACGCCATCTTTGAGGGCCATGGGGAACCAGTTTGCCATGACTTTGTCGTTGCTGTTCGCCGCCTCAATACTCAGCTCGTAGAGCTGGAGGAACTCGGCGGGGTCAGGGGTGCCATCATAGCATGGGGGCAGATTCGGCTTGAACTTGTTGGGCCAGACAACACGGCGCAACTCCGGGGTGAATGCACGGCAGCCTGCTGCACTCACGGGAGCCAGCCGCTGAGGAGGAGCTTGATCTTGACGGCCACGCGCCGCCGCCTCTGGTGGCACACGGTCTTGACATGGTGGAGCTGGAAGCGCACACGCTTCTCCTTGGCGCCACTGCACCACTTGGCAGTTTTCTTCATCACGCGCCGGCGCCCTGCGCGGCGGGTCACATTGGGGAGCCTCACGCCTTGGCTCGGGGTCCACGCCATGCAGAGGAGGAGGAGGCGCGCCGTGAGGCACGTCGCCCGCCAGGGACGGCGGAGGATGAGGTGAGCGAGATGGCGCAGTGATACGTCTCCAACGTATCTATAATTTTTGATTGTTCCATGTTGTTTTATTATCAATCTTGGATGTTTTATAATCATTTTATATCATTTTTCAGAACTAACCTATTGACATAGTGCCAAGTGCCAGTTGCTGTTTTTACATCACAGAAAATCGATATCAAACAGAGTCCAAATGCCACAAAACTTTACGGAGATTTTTTATGGATCAGAAGGAAGATGTTGGGCCCTGGTTGCACCAGGGGGAGTCCCGAGGAGGGGACAACCCACCAGGTCGCGCCAGGAGGCCCAGGTGCGCCCTGGTGGGTTGTGCCCACCTCGGGTGCCCCCCGGACCGCCTCTTTGCTCTATAAATACCCCAATATTCCCAAAATCCTACGGAAGTCGACGGAATATTCATCTAGTCGCCGCTGAGTACAGAACCACCAGATCCAATCTAGACACCATCACGGAGGGGTTCACCACTTCCATTGGTGCCTTTCCGATGATGCGTGAGTAGTTCTTTGTAGACCTTCAGGTCCGTAGTTAGTATCTAGATGGCTTCATCTCTCTCTCTCTTGATTCTCAATACAATGGTCTCTTAGAGATCCATATGATGTAACTCTTTTGCGGTGTGCTTGTTGGGATCGATGAACTTTGAGTTTATGATCAGGTCTATCTTTTATATCCATGAAAGTATTTGAGTTTCTTTGATCTCTTTTATGCATGATATCTTATAGCCTCGTATTTCTTCTCCGATATTTGGGTTTTGTTTGGCCAACTTGATCTATTTATCTTGCAATGGGAAGAGGTGCCCGGTAGTGGGTTCGATCTTACGGTGCTTGATCCCAGTGACAGAAAGGGAACCGACACGTATGTATCGTTGCTACTAAGGATAAAAAGATGGGATCTATATCTACCGCCATAGATAAATAGATCTCCTCTACATCATGTGATCATTCTTATTGCATTACTCCATTTTTCCATGAACTTAATACACTAGGTGCATGCTGGATAGCGGTCGATGTGTGGAGTAATAGTAGTAGATGCAAGCAAGAGTCGGTCTACTAATCTTGGACGTGATGCCTACGTAATGATCATTGCCTGGATATCGTCATAATTATTTGAGGTTCTATCAATTGCCCAACAATAATTTGTTCACCCACCGCTTTGCTATTTTTCTCGAGAGAAGCCACTAGTGCAACCTACGGCCCCCGGGTCTTCTTTGTCATATTATTTTCCTTCGAGATCTATTTCTATTTGCTTTTATTTTCAGATCTATTAAACCAAAAAACCAAAAAATAACTTACTGCAATTTATTTTATTTGGCGTTCGATCTATCAATATTTACAACTCTCTCCCGTCAACACGCCATTTCTGGCGCTGTTACCCGAAAGGGATTGACAATCCCTTTAACACATCGGGTTGCGAGTGGTTGTTATTTGTGTGCAGGGGCTGATTACGTTGTGTTGCTTGGCTCTCCTACTAGTTCGATAACCTTAGTTTCATATCTGAGGTAAATACCTACCGCCGCTATGCTGCATCATCCCTTCCTCTTTGGGAAAAAAACCGACGTAGCTTCAAGCGACATCACTCAGGGGCCTCACCAACGGCGTTGATGAGCTTGGCGATGTGGGCGAGCCAATCATCGTAGAGGTCGTTGGCCGGGCAGTAGCGCAGGAGCTCGCG
The DNA here is from genome assembly GCF_056163025.1 of Triticum urartu. Taxonomy (NCBI): domain Eukaryota; kingdom Viridiplantae; phylum Streptophyta; class Magnoliopsida; order Poales; family Poaceae; genus Triticum; species Triticum urartu. The sequence continues at coordinate 206,056,936 of NC_141876.1, read as the reverse complement.
CGCCATGGGCATTGTAGCTTGTGTGCTCGCCGGCCCGCGACGAACGTGAGAAGACGAGCCATGGCTGATACGTCTCCAACGTATCTATAATTTTTGATTGTTCCATGCTATTATATTATCTGTTTTGGATGTTTAATTGGCTTTAATATGCACTTTTATATTATTTTTGGGACTAACCTAACCGAAGGCCCAGTGCTAGTTGCTGTTGTTTTGCCTATTTCAGTGTTTCGCAGAAAAGGAATATCAAACGGAATCCAAACGGAATGAAACCTTTGCGAGGATCTTTTTGGGAACAAACGCAATCCAGGAGACTTGGAGTGGAGGTCAAGGAAGCAACAAGGCGGACACGAGGTAGGGCGGCGCGCCTAGGGGGGCCAGGCGCGCCCCCACCCTCATGGGCCCCTCGTAGCTCCACCGACCTACTTCCTTCGCCTATATATACTCTTATACCCTGGAAATATCCAGGGGAGCCACGAAACCACTTTTCCACCACCATGACCTTCTGTACCCGTGAGATCCCATCTGGGGACCTTTTTCGACGATCTGCCGGAGGGGGATTCGATCACAGAGGGCTTCTATATCTGTCAGATTTCGGGTTTCGGCAAAACCCTTGAGGTTCGAACACTAGGGTGCGCACTAAGATCTCCCCCCTCTCTAGCTCGCACTTTGTATGATTTCACGGCCTAGCTCGACGAACCCAGGGAACACGAGACACAAGATTTATACTGGTTCGGGCCACCATTGTGGTGTAATACCCTACTCCAATGTGGTGTGGTGGATTGCCTCTTGGAATGAGGATGAACAGTTACAAGGGAAGAACAACCTCGCGAGGTGAGGTGTTCTTGTGCTTGGTCTGCTTGTGTGGTTGAGGATCGGAATCAGATGCCTCCCTATGGTGGTGGCTAGTCCTATATATAGAGGCCCTGGTCCTCTTCCCAAATATTGAGCGGGAAGAGATCCCACAACGGCCAAATTTGAAGGGAGACAACTAGTACAAGCTATCCTGACAAAAGTAGTCTTCGCCTGCCAAAGGCTCTGGCGGTGACGCCGTCTTGGGCTCCACGATGACCTCCGTCCTGCCGTCCTACTGGTCTTGGTCTTGTTGCACTGATATGGAAACCTTTGCCTGATGCCTCAGGACTCCTCGCCTACTCTTGCCCCTTTTGCACCAAATAGGAAACGAGGACACTGCGTGCTAGCCCCCGCTGTTGGTGTCAAAACCGGCGGATCTCGGGTAGGGGGTCCTGAACTGTGCGTCTAGGATTGATGGTAACAGGAGATGGGGGACACGATGTTTACCCAGGTTCGGGCCCTCTCTATGGAGGCAATACCCTACATCCTGCTTGATTGATCTTGATGAATATGAGTGTTACAAGAGTAGATCTACCACGAGATCGTAATGGGTAAACCCTAGAAGCCTAGCCTGTATGACTATGGTAATGAATATATCCTTTCCGGACTAACACCTCCGGTTTATATAGACACCAGGGGGGGGATCTAGGGTTACATAGAGTCGGTTACATAAGAAGGAATCTTCATAGTCGGTCGCCAAGCTTGCCTTCCACGCCAAGGAGAGTCCAATCCAGACACAGGTACAGTTTTCGGCCTTCATGTCTTCACAACCCATCAGTCCGGCCCATGGATAATAGGCAGGACACTCGAGGACCCCTTAGTCCAGGACTCCCTCGGTAGCCCCCGAACCAGTCTTCAATAGCGAGGTGTTCGGCACACAAATTGTCTTCGGCATTGCAAGGCGGGTTCCTCCTTTAATGATCTCCAAGTGATGTATTCGGCCATCGGTTCAATGTCGCTCCCCTCGGCTTCTGCACTTAAATAACTTCACCTCCCACATGTCAAGCGAAGGTGGAAGGTCAGGGTATTTTTCCAGATAACACCCCATCCATGCAAGGAAGAGCACCTATTAAAGAGATTGTATCCTAGATCCATTCCGCACCATGCAGAGGAATTCCCCGGAAACTGCTTAGGAGAAACCATTCCAGCATGGCTAGTGCCCCCAGATCCTCCACCCGTTCCGGCCTAGGGAAAGGCCAGTGGGAGAGGTGTTCAGTGTCCCACAGTCAATTGACGAAGCTGCAGACGCAGGGATTTCTTCCCCCCATAGATCTAGTTTCTGTTCGAGCGGGGCTAGATCCCTTCGACGGTGTGATTTAGGCAGAGGACTTCCCCAATCCATCCGGGGGAGAGAGAGTATGTTTCGTCCCCTACCTGCTAAGGGGCGTTGGGTTTCCCATTCATCCGTTCCTCCGAGGGCTTTTGGAATACTATGGCCTCCTGCTGCACAACTTCACCCCTGCCTCCATTCTGCACATTGCGGGTTACGTCGCTTTATGCGAACTATTCCTGGGTATCGAGGCTCATTTCGAGCTGTGGAAGAAGTTGTTCTCTCTTGTCCCGCGTAATCACGAGGGGTTAATATTTGAAGTGGGCAGAGCCGAAGTATGGCGTATCGCCGGTACTGGATATCTGTCCGGCACACCAAGGAAGGCATTCGAAGAATGACCTTCCGAATGGTTCTGTATTGAGGACGTCGCGCTTCCTGACCCAGTTCGAAAGGGTCTTCCTGAATTTGTGAGCATTCTGCTGAAGAAACGCCACATTTGGTGTCCTCGGAGTCTTGAAGAGGATGATAGCATAGAAGTTTGCTAGCTTATGAGCAAGATAAAGACCCTCGCTTAGTCCGGACTCACAATAATCGGGGTAATGGCGACCTCCATAGTGCGAGGGGTTTAGCCGCTACAATATAGAGGGCTGCCCATGTGGCACTACAATGGAGAGGATGACGCCTCCCGCTATGGCCGGAAGGGTCCGGATACCCCCATCGCTCTGGCCAAAATATTGGCCGAGCTGTTTAAAGGGGAGGAAGAGGAGTTTCTTTGCATTAAGTGCAGAGATGGGTATTCTATGTATGATCCTCCCAGTTGGGTAAGCTTCAACCCCTCTATTCCACTCATTCCCCTTCTGGATTACTTTTTATAAATATCAAGTCTGTTTGTTATGACAGCACTGGTGGAAGGTCACCGAAGGACTTCATAGTCCTGCCCCACAGCCGGAGATCCACAACCGGGAGCTAGATCCTGGGTTTGAAGAGGATCCAGATATATCCGTGGTGCTTGTGGGGGGAGTGTTTTACCAGACAAGCTATGACAACACAGAAGTGGCCATCACTGCCGACTACCCTGGCCTTGTTCCTGCTTCACATGTAAATAATTAAGAAACACCTTTTCTAAAAGAGTGCTCTTATTCTGCCCCACCCACCGCACTGTATCGTGCTTCACAGGGGAGACGTTCGACGATTTCGAAGAGATCGGCTCCCGCGCTGGGCAAGCCTTCCAAGAGGAAAGCAAATGAAGAAACGACCGTGCCTTCATCGAAGAGGTATGAATTCGCCAACCTGCACCTGAACAGTCACGTCCAACCATGACCTTCCCGTTTTCTATGTGTCAGGAGGAAGGTGCACCGGACTATATCTGGAGGTTCGAGCGGCCTTACTTCCCACAACCAGGATTCAAATCCTGCCCTGAAGACGGGGGGTGATGCAGGGGCGACACCAGACTGTCTTCCAGCCGAGGACTCGGATGATGTATCCGTCACCAACTCGGAAGTGGAGAGTGCCATGAATCACCGGCGCCACCGGGCCATTTTACAAGATCCTGGCTTTTCAGAAGAGTCGTTTAATGCCTTCAGCTCAGCCGATGCATACATCCGAGCTGCTCGAGATGGGATTAACAGGGCCACAAAGCAACATTTGAAAGATGTGCAGGTAAATTCGCTTTGTCTGACTGTGATAACCATATGCCAGTAGCCCCCGATACTTAAAGGAGTTGATACAACTGATTTAAGGATCAATGTACAACCAGGTGCTTACAGAGAAGAATACCCAGCTAGCTCAGGAACTAGAAAAGTGTCAGCGCCAGCTGCTTGCTGCCAATGCCGAACTAGAGAAATACAAGGCATCTCTCGGTAATATTTTCCTCTATCGAAAATTCATAATGATACACCGATAGTGTGAATATGGGTTCTAATCTTTGTGTTGGGTCAGTAGACCAAGTACGAGAGCAGCTGGACGCCGCTCGAAGCAAAGAACACGGAGCCAAAAAGCTACTAGCAGCGGGCAAGCGTGTATTGACAAAAGTTGTTCAAGAGAAAAAGAAACTCCAGGATTCAAACACCAAACTGGGTGAAGAACTGAAAGATGTGCGAGCGCAACTAGCCGACTCTGTGAAGGAGAACAAGAAGCTGCGAGGCGGCATATTCAGTATGTGGCCGCTTTTATCTTATAGCAGTTTGGAGGTAATGGTAGCTGATATAGCTGTAATTGCAGGTGTATTGACGAACCGCCCCGAAGAGGAAGTGTCCGGATCATCAAGTGATCTTCTGCAAGGGCTGTCGTAGTTGCACGAGCAAGCTCGGCAGGCGATGCGGAGTGTAGCCAAGTCTTTATGGCCATCAGACTCCCCTCCAGGAAGCATGGAGAAGCTGGTAGAGCTGTTCAAGGGAGCGCGACGGCGTATCTGGCTGTGGAAGATATCTGCCTGCTGAGAGGGTGCGCAAGAGGCCTGGGCCATGGTGAAGATGCGATATACCAAGCTGGATCCTAATCACATGGCTCGTGTCGGACCGCTAGGGCCGAATGGGGAAGAAATTCCCGTTAGTATAGTATATGACCAAGTAGAGGTGGCCACCAAATATTCCCAACAGGATTGTAAGTTAGACTGCCTATTGGAAGGTGTAGAGGAAGAGGTGTTCGAGTCCAAGTGATTGTGTACTTTCCTCATCTAGCTGAATTGTATATCATTTGTCATGGCAGACCTTTTCGCTTCAACCTCCAGACCCGAAGGTGCGGAGTGTTTCCGAATACCATCGTGGCCGAATAGGCTAGGGTATGCCTGGAAAACTAGGCGTAGGGGTCATAGTTGCTTGAACAGACAAGTTGTATCCGACTAGCTATGTTATATTACATTGATATCGTAAGAAACATATTCTAGAGAGAATAGTTCCGTTAAGGGTTCCTTTCCCTGGGTGTGCATGCATTTAATGCGCATGTACGAATTGTGATGTGAACACCACAGTTTGTATAGCTTTTGGGGGTGCACAATGGAGTGAGTTTTAAAAAAAACATCTTTCATTCACCGACCGAATATTCCCTTAAGAATGCTAGCTTTCGACTTCACCCAGTCTGAGGTACACTTCCGGATGACCCGACAGTACCAATCGCAGAGGTGCTCCGTTTATGCCCTAGCCGAACTAACGTGAACGTAGGGCATAAGCACAGGAGCAAGGCAACCCAGCTTGGCCAAAACTTAAGTCATATCGAAGCATATAGTCGCAAAGAAAAGGTACATATGGAAAAACTCATATGTGAGTGTAACACCCACAATGCGGCTATATCTCCCACGTGTCGGGGCACGACTTAGAGGCATAGCCGCATGGTAGGTTTGTCACAAGAGGGGTAATCTTTGCACATCCCATGTACTGAATAAGAAAGGGATAAAGAGTCGGCTTACAATCGCCACTTCACACAATACATAAATAGCCATACATCATCCAGAATACAATCAAGGTCCCACTATGGAACCAAAATAAAGAAAGACCACCCCAAAAGCTAGATCCCCGGTCGTCCCAACTGGGTACCACTACTGATCAAATGAAAAAGACACATAACAACGACCAAGATCTTCATCAGCTCCCACTTGAGCTGGGTTGCGTCACCTACACTAGTATCATCGGCACCTGCAACTGTTGGGAAGTATCTGTGAGTCACGAGGACTCAGCAATCTCACACCCACGAGATCAAGACTATATAAGCTTATGGGTAGGAAAGGGTAGTGAGGTGGAGCTGCAGCAAGAACTAGCATATATGTTGGCTAACATACGCAAAAGAGAGTGAGAAGAGAAGCAATACACGGTCGAGAAGCTAATAATGATCAAGAAGTGATCCTGAAACTACTTATGTTCAAGCATAACACAAGTCCGTGTTCTCTTCCCGGACTCCGCCGAAAAGAGACCATCACGGCTACACACACGGTTGATTCGTTTTAATTAACGTAAGTGTCAAGTTCTCCACAACCGGATATTAACAAATTCGCATCTGCCCATAACCGCAGGCACGGCTATCGAAAGTTCAAACCCTGTAGGGGTGTCCCAACTTAGCCCATCACAAGCTCTCACGGTCAACGAAGGATATTCCTTCTCCCAGGAAGACCCGATCGGTCTCAGAATCCTGGTTACAAGACATTTTGACAATTGTAAAACAAGACCAGCAAAGCCGCCCGAATGTGCCGACAAGTCCCGATAGGAGCTGCACATATCTCGTTCTTAGGGCACACCGGATGGGCAAGATGTCGGGTTGGCATAGACCCTGGTCGCCCAGGGGGCGCCGGACATCGCCCAGGTTGGACCAACACTTAGAGAAGCACTGGCCCGGGGGGATTAAAATAAAGATGACCCTCGAGAGCGCGACTCCCAAGGGAAAAGTATAGGTGGTGGTGAGGCAAATGGTAAAACCAAGGTTGGGCCTTGCTGGAGGAGTTTTATTCAATCTCATAACACCCAACCGCGTAAGGAACGCAAAATCAAGGAACATAACACTGGTATGACGGAAACTAGGGCGGCAAGAGTGGAACAAAACACCAGGCATAAGGCCGATCCTTCCACCCTTTACCAAGTATATATATGCATTAATTAAATAAGAGATATTGTGATATCCCAACATATCCATGTTCCAACATGGAACAAACTTCATCTTCACCTGCAACTAGCAACGCTATAAGAGGGCTGAGCAAAAGCTGTAACATAGCCAAACAACGGTTTGCTAGAAAGGTGGGTTAGAGGCTTGACATGGCAATATGGGAGTCATGAAATAGCAAGTGGTAGGTAGCGCGGCATAGCAAAAGAGAGAGCAACTAGCAAGCAAAGATAGAAGTGATTTCGAGGGTATGGTCATCTTGCCTGCAAAGTTCTCAGAGCTGTCGAAAGCTTGATCCTTGTAAGCGTTCTCAACAGGTTCCTCGGTCATGTACTCGTCTCCCGGCTCTACCCAAAGAAAGAACACCAGCAAAGGACCAACAATCAAATCACGGTGCAATGCACAAATAACATGATGCAAAACATGGCATGATATGCGAGATGTGATAAGCAATGCATATGCGTGCTCCGAAAGTGAAATAAAGATCAAGGCATCAACTTGGCAAACCAAGTGTGCCTCTGGAAAGATGAGATGATTTTAGTCGAAATCGATATAAGGATCACCGAAAACGGATGCATGGTTTGCAAATGGCAAGAAAAACAAGAATGTCACAATTCTGTGATTAACAGTACGATGCCACTTAGCATGCAACAAGAGACTAAGCTACTACACTCCAACATAGCAACAAAGCATATGGCAGTGATGTACTCAAGATGCGTGACAAAACATGAGCACTGAGCTACGGCTAGATCACACAAGAGCAGGTTCAAACAAGCATGGCAAACGTGCAAAAGATATCAGCTTCACAGACTTAAGTGAAAATACTAACATGCCAGGAATAACATCAGGAAGCCATGTTTAGAGCAAGAAAACTACAAGCTACAGAAACATATCATAGCAAACAAAGGCATGGCATGAACCTACTCAAAGCATATAACAAAAGTCACTTACTGATCATAAGCCAAAAAGGCACAGAAGACATGATGGCACCCATGTAAACATAGCAAGTTTTATTATCAGTTTCAGACTTAGCAGAAAATAGAGCATGGAAAAACAGAATTATGAAGGCAACTTTGTGAGCTCAAACCACTCATCACAAAGCCTTGCATGACAAAACAAGCATATCAACAGCAACATGACATGGTCATGAAGCTAACCATGTCAAGAGAAAGTTCATAGCATGCATGGATCACTAACAACAACCATGGCAAAATTGATTAACATGTAAACAATCCGCCAGGAACATTTTATAGCAAAAGTAGAGCAAGAATTAGACATGCTAGAGCACTCCATAATTGCAAACAGGGGCATGGATGGATAGAGCATAACCATATGTCCAAAACATCCTTACTGAAGCAACTCAAAACAAGCATGGATCTCACTGTAGCATCAAGTTTACATGGCATAAGAATAACAGTAGGAAAATGACTTTGTAAAATCCTAAGTCCCTGAAAACAGCAATATCATGAAGCCTAGTTTGCATGCTTGTGCTATTTACCACATTTATCACAAAAATACATGGCAAGCACCTCTGTAAATATGGCATTACATAGCTCAAAACACATGTAGAGCTCATGCCCATATTAAGCACATATCAAATGTGGCAAAAATGACAAATCATCATAATCTGATAAGTAACAGCAGGAAACATTTTATAGCGCTCTTGTATCAATGGTTAGGGCATCAAGATGGACTCAAACAAGCATGCCACAATGGAATGAAATGAAGAGCATTTCACAATGAACATTTTGATATATCATATGCATGAACCGGAGCAATAAGCAAGGAGATATGGCATGTCAAAGATGCACACATGGAGTTGGAAATCTAAGGACTTAGTGAAAACATAACCTCGCGAAGAAACGGGTTGGAGGCATTCCGGGACGGAGGGATCCGGGATGGGGACGCGGCGTTTGGTTCGCGGGGTTGGTGGATCTGATCCCGGCGATCGGATCCGGCTGGAGTGGAGCTCCGGCGAGCTCCCGCGAGCACCAGTGACGACCGGGATGACAGGGAGGCGCGACCCGCGACGTGGAGGCGGCAGGGCCGACGAGGGTCGGCAGAGGCGTGAGCTCCATGGTGGCGGCGGCGGAGCTTAGTGGCGCGGGCGCGGTGCAGAGCGGCGATGGGCGGCGGCGCGGCGTCGCGGTGGAGGTGGCGATGGAGCGGTTGGCGGCGAGGTCGGTCGCCGGCGGGAGAAGCTCCGGCGAGCAAGGCGGCAGAGGAAGGGCGGCGGCGCTTGGGCAGATCGGGCGGTGGCGCGGGGCGTGGCCCGTTTCGGCCCGGGGCGGGCCGGCGATGGGCTCCGCAGGCCGGCGGCGTGGGGACGACGGCGGAGGACAGGTGGCGCTGCGGGATTGGTTCAAGCGCGGTGGCGGACACGTCCGGCCGTCTCGGATGCGTCCGGTGGCGGCGGGGGAAGGTTAGGGTAGGGTTTGGACGTGAATTTCGGGGGAGGATCACATATTTATAGGTAGGAGGAGGTAGCAGTGTCCGAATGATGTGTAGTTTTCGCCCACACGATCGTGATACGACGACGGAGGACATGGAGATGGTTTAGATGGGTTCTTGGGCTGTTTTGGAGGGATGTTGGGCTGCAACACACATGAGGATTTTGTGGTTACCCGGTTAACCGTTGGAGTATCAAACGGACTCCAAATGGAACAAAATTTGACATGCGGTCTACCGGTGGTGTACCAAGGCCACTTGGCAAATCTCGGTCCATTCCGAGAACGTTTAACACCCGCTCACGAAAGGAGACAAGCGGGGTGCGCTGGTGCACGTAGGAGTGTCGGATTGCAAAATGGACAACGGGGAAAATGCTCGGATGCAAGAGACGAACCCGAGTGCAAATGCGATGCACATGATGACATGATATGAAATGCATGACATGAACAAAATGCAAAACGAAAGACAAAACCCCAACCACGAAGGGAATCTCATATCGCATCTCCGAAAAAAGAAAGAGTCGGAGTTACAAATATGGAAAGTTGTATCCGGGCGTTACAACACTCCACCACTACGAGGGGATCTCGTCCCGAGATCTAGGATGGCACCGGAGGGAAAACAGAAGTGGAAGAGAAGAGGTAAAACTAAGTTGCTTCTTTGACAAACGAGTGAAACCAAAGAACCTTGATAGGTTGAACAATTTCGAGAAAAGAATACAACGGAGATGATCAAAGTTGAAAACACTTCGTTAGAAGAGGAACAAGGAAGAACAAATTCGCACAGCACTCCGGTTGAAAAGAGATGCAAGACTTGATAAGATGAAAAGAACTTGAGCAGAGGGCACAACACTCCGGTTAAAATGGATAAGCATGAAAAGAACTCGATCCTCATACTTCGAGATGATGAGTGAAGAGAGCAACGTCACAATGCCTCTGGAAGAAAGAATAGAAGATAGATCATTGGAATGAAAGAATGGAGAAGAAAATGCATATTCTGGAACAAAAAGCTTGGAGAGCACCCTTCCAAGAAAGGTTATAACGGAGTTGTTGGAAAACAAATAATGAAACGAATAAACTTGTAGTGGTCTTATGGAAAACTTCTCAAAATTGAGGCTAAATTTTTCCACTATGGAAACAAAAGATTGGATAGAGGTCAACAAGGTGATGGCAACTCCTTTCGCCGAGAGGATATGTGAAAAAAACTTGGATCATTGATAGACACCACAATAAGCAACATTCCTTAGGGAGGGCTTTAGGTGAAATCTAACCCAAGATAGCTCCAAAGAGGAAAAAATGGGTTTAAATACCTCATTCCTGACAACTTGCGAATCATGAAACACGAAAGAAATTGTCAAGAATGACATAACACCACTTCAAAAGATAGAATAGGAAGAACTTCACTTCGGAATGCAAGATGAACAGTACTTGAGCTCCTTTGAAAAGAATCTCGATCAACACTTCGAGAAGGAATTAAATCCTTGATGAGCCATCATGGAGAGCCTCCATGAAGAACTCTGGTAATAAAAGGATGATCAAACGGAATGAAGGATGAAGAGAATAAGGTTGAAGCCTTGCAATTATTAGATGGATCTTCGTGATGATGAGATCTTGGAACTCCGGGAAAAAGAGAAGATGAAACAATTGAAAACGAGAATTTTTGAGGAACCTCCAGAATAAGGAATTGAATTTACTCGATGAAACAAGAATAAGAATTACATTATGCTTATCCTTCATCAATTTAGATTGATGACACGCAACGGATTTGGCATACTACTTATTCTCATAGAAAGGATTGGGGAAAGACATAACGCAAACTTGAGAAGGTCTTCGATGAACCACCGGTATGATTTGGAAAGAACGTATGAATTGATATGATAACGAAGGAAGAGAAGTCTTGAACGAACCACCGTAAGAATTGAAAACGAATGAAGAAAAGATAGCGAAACACCGGGAAGAATAAGAAAATGAACGAAGATACAAGAGAGAATTTGATACAAGAGAACGAAGAGATCACGAGCTGATCAGAGAATACTTGAATGATGCACGGGTAAGATTTGGAGAACGAGAGCTGTCGTGGAATTGTCATGGCAGATCTCCTAGCGAAAGGACTTAGTCGTAGGGCCATCACAACTAGGAAGCTTAAAGGGGTTAATCGGGACAAAGGACAGGAGAGGTTTTATACTAGTTTGACCCCTTACGTTGAAGGTAAAGCCTACGTCTAGTTGTGTTTGGAATTGCTGGGGTTTCGAAGACCAGGGAGCGAATATGCTTGTCCTAGCTTTGAGTTGTTGTCTCTTGCCCTAAGCCGCCGCCAGGTCGTCCCCTTTTATACACGGGTTGACGCCTGGCGGCCTATAGAGTCCCGACTGGCTCATAAAATGTGTCCGGCTCGGTGACTTCTTTTACATGCCTTTCTTTACAAGTCTTTCCTTATATACGGCGTTTACAATATTGGGCCTTAAGCCTCCTCTGGGCTTAGGCCTTCTATAAGTCTTAATAAACTATCGCCTTGAATGTTACTGGGCTTCTTTTGTAACCCGCCATTGGAGCTGACCCGGCCCCTCCTGGGCGGGTCTTACCTGGTAGCTATATTCCCAACATTAGGCCCCAGGTTGACTTTGAACTTTGTTCTTTGTCAATCTTCAATACTTAGATGAAATCCATCTTCCTCTCTCTGTAAAAATTCTGTGACTCGCCGTGACGTCATCTTCTGAAAACACAAAAACTGTTATGATGTCATCCTCAACGGATCTTTATCTTTTAATGTCTTCCGAGAATCGAGGCGTCCGTTTAGTTGGATAGTCATTATTTGGGTCTTCCTCGATTTTCATGCCCGCCTGTTTGCTTATCCCCTTATAAATAGGCATGCCCCAGTCCTTCTCATTCTTCCCTCTTTTCATCTTCTTCCTCTCGCAACTCCACCACTGCTCGAGCTTCGCCGCCATCGCAGAGCACCTCGTCTCTGTCGACCTTGGCCGCTGCATCAACCGAAATCAGTCCAGAGAACGGCGGCGACTCTCCGGGGAAGATTCGTGGCTGTAAGCGTTTGCCCTCCTGTTCTTCAGATCCGCATTAGGGTTCCTTGGTTTTCTGCGTGTTCTTCTCAGTTCATCTCAGTTTCTTCGTAGTTTTTCTGCTGCCGCTTCTTCTTGATCCAAAAAGAACATATACTCGTGCGGTAGTTGTTTTGTGCCCATCCTTTATACCAGTAGATACCTTCTCTTGGTACAAAAAGCCTCATTAGAACTCACGAACTCATCTGTGCTAGATTTTTAGGTCTAGAATATTTTCCATTTTGAATGGCCATTTGATCCAGAATAATATCAAGAAATTATGAAACTTGTTTGTCTCAACACTTAGCCAATTCTGTTGCTGGCATTCCTCAAATATCTGTAGTCATGGCGGCTTGTGGCGCCGGCTTACCTTTTCCTCTATATGACATTAGCCCTTACGTAAGCCGCCATTACTTATTTGTACCATCATCATTTAACTTCACCATCACCATTGAATTGAACCGGCACGTTTTCTTTTCAGTTCGTGTTTTGATCATCATGCCGTCAAAAGCACCGACTGTCTGCAACTGGGTCCCTTCCACAGTAACTGAGGATAACTTGAAGGAATTCTTCACCATAGGATTTTTGCCAGGGAAGAATGTTATGTCTTACCGTGCACCTGACCTGGACGAGGAACGGCCCAATCCCAAAGATGGTGAAGTCATTGTCTTCTCTGACCACATGAATCGGGTTTTTCTCCCCCGACTCAAAATTCTTCAGAGACGTCCTTCATTTGTTCAAACTTCAATCTCAAGATCTTGGGCCCAATTCCATATCCAATATCTGCAATTTCCAAGTTCTCTGTGAAGTGTATCTTCAAGAAGAACCGACTGTGGAACTCTTTAGAGAGTATTTTTATCTGAACCGCCAGAACGAGTGTACCAATGGCCCTAGCTTGGAACTTGGAGGCATCTCGATTCAGCACCGATAGGGCGCCGTCTTCCCCCTAATAGTCTTGCCGAGTCATCCCGAAGACTGGAATCAGACCTGGTTCTATTGTCAAGACACTTCACCAGCCAACAAGAAACCACTGCCGGGTTACCGCGCGGAGCGTCTAGATTCCAAGTTTGCACTCCCTGACAAACTCACTGCCGCCGAACGCAAGAAGCTTATTCCATCAATTAAAAGGATTAATGCCTTATTGGGGAACGACTTAACTGGAGTTGACTTGACCCGTTGCTGGGTCTCGTAGCGAGTCATCCCTCTAAGCCGCCGATCCAAATTGATGTATGAATATGGTGGAGGCCCAAATGACTCTCTTCGTCACAGCTCCGTTCAACTAACTGAAGAAGATATTGTTTCAATGTCAACTCTCCTGGTGAACAGCAAATATTAAGACTACAGTAAAGTCGGGTTAAACCCCTTCTGCAAACTTAACCCGGCACCTGAGGTAAAAAAACCCCTGACCTTTTTCTCTTTGTATTTTTCTCAGCAGTTTTAAATACCTGCATGACCTTTTATCTTGTTTACTTGTTTACAGGCCAAATCTGACTTCTAGAAAGCCAAGTATGACCATGAAGCCGCCAAGAAGGCTAGAGCCGCCGCCATAACTGCCAAGAAGGCGACCCGGAGGTCCAAGAAGAAAAAGAGCACCGCTGAGGACCTGTTAAAGCTTGATAATACTTCTGAGTCGGAGGTAACCCTTGACTCCCTTAGCCAGTTTTTTAATAACTTTATTGACACTGACTATTGCCAGGACGACACGGGGGCCAGTTAGGCCGTTGAAGAAGTGGTAACTATTTCCTCCGACTCAGCCCATTTGCCAAGACAGAAACTTCGACTGGTAACCCGGAAAGTAAGGTTTTCACACCCTTCGGCTTATTTGGACCCTCATTTTCTTTTGAAAAAGCAGCAGCATGAATGCCGCCGTCAGGTCCGGGACGACAATGAACCGCCTTCCGTTCTTGAACAAACTCCTCAAAAACGCCAGAATGAGGTCTCTTTTATCTTCATCTTTTACTTTCCATTAATGGATCTTCTCCCTTGCATTACTAACTTTATTTTATTTTTGCAGGAGGTGTCTCGCTCTTCTGGCGACTCATCTCAGACTCAATTTCCGGCCTTCAAGACTGCCCCTGGGTAAGGAAAAAAATCATCTTTCCTCCGTGTCTTTCAAACTGCATCTTTGTACTGACTGTCTCATGACATCTTTCTTAGTGGCCAAGCCAAGTCCAAGAAGGCCAAGGTGACTAAACTGGCGGAAGACCCGTCAGTCCTTGCGCCTGAACCGGCCATGCCAACTTCTCCCCCTCGAACTGAAGCACCAGAGGACCCGGCTACCAATGCTCAATTGGATCCTCCTGAGCCGTCAACTGATGATACCGTTGTAAACCCCTCTACTGCCAGACCATCCAGTTCAGCTAACCCGCCATCATCCTCTGATCATGACGTTCTGGTCACTTGTAGCCATTTTGTTGAACCGGGGACTACTGTGTTAGCTTGGGACACTGCTAAACAAGAAGCCTTGGAGAGATAGAAAGTGCGTTTTGACATTTCTCACTACACTCATCTGAATGCTAGTGACATATTGTCTGGCTATCTCAGCCATGTTCACTCTAGCCGTGAGTCAGAAATTGAGATGGTCAAGCAACTGCAATTGAAATATGAGGTATGTTCTCCGGTTTACTTATACTCTGCGAGTCCCCAAGTCTCCAGATGATGAACCTGAATGATCTGGAGACTTTATGATACAGATTGTTATCTTCTCTCTAAGTTTTTCAAAAGTCCAATAAAATAGTGTAAACTTCACCTGTAGTCCCCGAGGGCTGGCTCAATTTATCATAAATGAACCGATACTTAACTTCACAGCTGTCTTTTACTAATCCCAACAAATATTGTAATCTGTCTTAATCTTGAGAAACTTTCTAAATATCATGCATTAGACCCCAAGTGCCAAGTGTTGTTACTTTGTAAGGTACTTGGGACTTGAAATATATAAGATTCATAAGAAATTGTTTTGGCAGACATTAGCCCCCAAGTGCCAAGTGTTATTACTTTGTAAAACACTTGGGACTTGAAATATATAAGAGTCATAAAAGATTGCTTTGGCAGACATTAGCCCCCAAGTGTCAAGTAGTATTGCAGTGCAAAGTACTTGAGACTTGAATCTTTATAACTTTTAGTTTAAGCCTTGACACACCTGTGTATGTTTTGTAGAACGCCCTATCTGAACTGGGCTCCCAATTAACTGATGCAAAGACATGGCTGGCGGATCAAGAGGCGGAAATCAAGTCTGCTGATTCTAAACTTCAATTGAGTCTTGCCGAGACGGAAAAATTGAAAACCAGCTTGACTGCCAAAATGAAATCCTGGGCCGAGGAAAAGATGCTGCTCACACAACGTGCTGAAAAAGCTGAAGCAGCTCTTGAGGAGGTTACCACGGAGCTCACCGGCTTAAAGAATCAGGTGTCTCAAATGGTTTCTGCCATCTTTGGTAAGCCATCTGTACTGATCTTTTGTACCTTCTTTTGACCCGGAATTTAAACCGCCTGCTGACCCCTTGTTTAAAAAACATGTGCAGGTCCGCGAAGCAAAAATCTGAGCCAAGATAATGTGACCAAACTGAAGGCGGTCTTCACCTTAGTGGAGCAGTTATACACGGGCGCTCAACGAGCACTTGCTGCCATCTCTCCTGCCAACCAACGACCCAATCGGCTCAACGATGTCTTGAAAAAATTGTCAATCTTACCCGCTAGGTTTCAAGAAGTCAAACGATCCTGTGCCAGAGCTGAGCCTTGACTGCCCTGAGCCGCTCCAAAGCCTGGGTGCCAGATCTAGACCCAGCGGACGTAGCTAGGGGGTACCCTACTGTGAAGGAAGACGGGTCTCTGTTTGAGCAAGATGACTTTGTTGCTTGCGTGAGGGGAGTTAGACCTCAGGCTACCGTTCTTGGAGATGAGACCAACATTAACAAATATCAGCCGGGTATTGATTTGGAGATTAAGAAGATGGAGACTCCCTCTTACAAGGTGACAGATCTTATCCCGCCAGTTTGTCAACATATGTTTGCTCCGGAAGTTGATCCGACTGGCCTGATTGATGATGGAGCAGAGTTCATTGCTGTGAACGGCTTTGACTGGTCCAATCCCAGCTTCCAATCAGCAGAAGGAAATGAACCGGCGAGGGAAGAGTGAGAACCATCTTTGTGGGCTCTTTAAAGCCTTGTAATAGATTTAGCTTGAAACAACTGCATATTTTGCCTATGCCATCGTGCATAAGATGCCGTGTGTGACTCTTTGCTTCCTGATGTCAATATATGCGTCACATGTATGGTTATCTCTGTAATATTTCGGCTCTGTTCCTGTAGAAAAGGAAAAACTGGCTGGCGGTTTAGCACCGGACGGGTCAGAACACCCGGTACATGACCAATGGTTTATCATAGTAGAAAAACAGAACCAGACGTGAAAAACAAGGTTGAAACAACCTTTGATTAACACAGAAAGAACTGCTTATAAATAACAATCGTACCTGTATCTTTTGCATCTGGATCACCAGTTCTCATGACCCAGTCCTTTTTTGAGAAGTCAATGCTTCTTCATGCCTGATGACCATCATGCCTTGGCGACTTATTGTCAAATAGTCAAGCCGGTGAAAAGACCGTGCTGATTGTTTAAATTTGAGACAACAAAGACCAGTAAGACAAATAGCAGTTTGCAAACAATATAAATTAACTTTGTAACTGAAAGTTGGGGGTTTCTGATTCGAATATGATCAGTAAACCGGACCAAAGAGGTTAAGCTAAGATTCGAATACGATCATATAGCCCCCAGTGGCTTTGGCGTTGCGCCGATCAGGAGGGTACCGACAGCTATGTTCTCTTTGGTTCGAATACGACCTATGTTTGAATAGGAAGCCCCCAAATGACCTTGAGAGGTTTTTAACGACCCTGATTCGAATACAATCCAAGTCGGACCCAAAAGGGGTTAAGATATGATTCAGATACGACCAAGAAGCCCCCTAGTGAGTTTGGCTTTGAACCGATCAAGAGGGTTACGGCAGCTATGTTCTCTTTGGTTCGAATACGACCTATGTTTGAATAGGAAGCCCCCAAGTGATCATGAGGTTTACAGCTAGATTCGAATACGATCATAAGCCGGACCAAAAAGGTTAAACTTGATTCAAATATGATCAGCTCCTTAATAGTCATTTAAATAATGAAAAAGAGTAAAGATATATAATCTTTGAAAAGGAAAAGGACAGAGTTCCTGCTTTATTACTTATCATAGTATATACAACGTCAAAGTGTGTACATGACGAGATCCGGTGGCTCAGGTGTAGTATGGCCGAAGTTGAGCAATGTTCCACGGCCGGCGGGTCTCCTCCTCCGACTTACGTGAGTCTTTGTGTTCTTGCATGTCAATGAGGTAATATGACTCGTTATTTAAATTCTTGATGACCACAAAGGGTGCTTCCCAAGGAGGGGATAGCTTGTGTGCATCTGACAAATCCTGGATGAGTCGGAGCACCAGGTCACCTTCTTGAAAAGTCCTGGACTTAACCCGACGGCTATGATAACGGCGCAGGTCCTGTTGATAAATTGTTGATCGAGCCGCTGCTAAGTCTCTTTCCTCATCTAACAAGTCAAGTGCATCCTGTCGGGCTTGTTCGTTATTAGCTTCAACATAAGACGCCACACGAGGCGAGTCATGACGGATGTCATTAGGTAGCACCGCTTCCGCTCCATAAACCATGAAGAAAGGTGTATAACCTATAGACCTGTTAGGAGTGGTGTTGATACTCCACAGCATCGAGGGTAACTCCTCTACCCAAAAACCAAGCGTCCGCTGTAAGGGAACCATAAGCCGGGGCTTGAGACCTTTTAAGATTTCCTGATTTGCTCTCTCAGCCTGACCATTGGATTGAGGGTGAGCTACAGAAGAAACATCAAGCCGGATATGCTCACGTTGACAAAACTCCTCCATAGCCCCTTGGGATAAATTAGTGCCATTGTCAGTGATAATGCTATGTGGAAAACCAAAATGAAAGATCAACTTTTCATGAACTGAACCGCCATGGCTGCATCACACTTACTCACTAGCTCTGCCTCAACCCATTTTGTGAATTTGTCAACTGCCACTAAAAGATGTGTCTTTTTATCCTTAGACCTTTTGAAAGGTCCAACCATTTCAAGCCCCCAGACTGCAAACGACCAAGTGATTGGAATCATCCGCAACTCTTGAGCAGGCACATGCGCTCGTCGTGCAAATTTTTGACATCCATCACACCTACTGACCAGATCCTCTGCATCAGCGTGAGCCGTCAACCAGTAAAAACCATGACGAAAAGATTTGGCCACAAGAGACTTTGACCCGGCGTGATGACCACAATCCCCTTCATTTATCTCATGAAGTATTTCTTGGCCTTCTTCAGGAGAAACACACCGCTGAAACGCTCCAGTGATGCTGCGATGATATAACTCTCCGTCAGAAATCGTCATTGACTTGGACCGCCGGGTTATCTGTCGGGCCAGGGTCTCATCCTCTGGCAACTCGCCCTGGGTCATGTAAGCCAAGAATGGTACTGTCCAATCTGGAATGATGTGAAGAGCCGCCACCAACTGTGCCTCTGGGTCAGGAACGGCCAAATCTTCTTCTATAGGTAACTTAACAGACAGGTTATGCAAAACATCTAAGAAGGTGTTAGGTGGCACCGGCTTACGCTGAGATCCCAACCAGCTTAAAGCATCATCCGCTTCGTTCTCTCTACGGTCAATGTGTTCCACCTGATAACCTTTAAAATGTCCTGCAACATCGTCGACTTCACGGCGATAAGCCACCATGAAAGGGTCCTTGGAATCCCACTTGCCTGACACCTGCTAGGCCACCAAATC
The DNA here is from genome assembly GCF_056163025.1 of Triticum urartu. Lineage (NCBI taxonomy): Eukaryota > Viridiplantae > Streptophyta > Magnoliopsida > Poales > Poaceae > Triticum > Triticum urartu. Next base: position 206,037,901 of record NC_141876.1, on the reverse strand, counting down.
TGAATCGCCAAGACACCGGACCCGGCTCAGGCTCATCCCTTTAGCCATTCGAAGACCATGGAGCAAGGCTTCATACTCTGTTGCGTTGTTAGTACAAGGAAACATTAACTGCAACACATAACAAAACTTGTCCCCTCGAGGAGAAGTTAAAACGACTCCAGCCCCCGAACCTTCCAACTCTCTGGACCCATCAAAATGAATTGTCCAATATGTGTTGTATGGTTTCTCCTCTGGCATCTGCAACTCTGTCCAGTCGTTAATGAAGTCCACCAGCGCTTCAGATTTGATTGCAGTACGTGGCATATACTTTAAACTATGAGACCCAAGTTCAATAGCCCACTTGGCAACTCGCCCCGGGGCTTCTCTATTTTGAATGATGTCTCCTAAAGGAGCAGAGCTAACCACAGTGATTGGGTGACCCTGAAAGTAATGTCTGAGCTTCCGGCTTGCCATGAACACCCCATAAACGAGCTTCTTCCAATGTGGGTATCTTTGTTTAGATTCAATCAACACCTCACTGACGTAGTAAACCGGCCGTTGGACCAGATGTTCCTTGCCAGCCTCCTTGCGCTCCACCACAATTGCCACACTAACAGTTCGTGAGTTAGCAGCTACATATATCAATAGTGGCTCTTTCTCAACCGGAGCAGTAAGAACCGGTGGCTCAACAAGCTGTTTCTTCAGATCCTGAAAAGCAGAGTTTGCAGCATCACTCCAAACAAAGTCATCCGTCTTTTCCATCATCTGATACAAAGGCATCACCTTCTCTCCTAACCGGCTTATGAACCGGGTCAAAGCAGCGACGCGACCCGCCAGCCGTTGAACGTCATTGATGCACACTGGTTTGGCCAGGGAGGTGCTTGCCTTAATTTTCTTCGGGTTAGCTTCAATACCTCTGTTAGACACAAAAAACCCAAGAGCTTGCCAGTGGGACTCCAAAAACACACTTGGCCGGGTTAAGCATCATCTTGTAGACCCGGAGGTTATCAAAGGTCTCCTTCAGATCTGTTACCAAGGTTTCTTCTTCTCTGGATTTCACCACTATATCATCCACATAAGCATGAACAAGGAGACTCTCCCTCACTTATTCCTCTCTGACATTTGCGACCGTCGGTCATGGTCGTTACTCCTCGTTCCCCTAGTGCATAAAAAAGGTCTAGCACGAGGAGAACAAGGAGAAACGACCCCCACGACAACAGTCAGGATTCTTCATCCTCTCTCATATATGGTGGATACACACTACTACAGGATGCTGCTAACGCGACATTACGATTAGAGACCCTTCGACAAAACTGTGTGCAATGCAATAATCCCAAACGGTGGTGTAAAAAAACCATCAAAAAATGTGCAAAACATTTTCGATGGAGGATGCATCAAACACGGTTCTGATTTTAGTTGCATGTGCGATGAAGGGCACATGGTTAACCCGTTCGAACTGTTTGCGATGAGGTAGAACAGCAGAAACGGTCAGCCATATGTGTGCGATATACGGCATACCGTTCGCTCCAATGAACCATTTGCTATTAGGGAGTGCAACCTAAACGGTTAGCTAGATCAGGTGTGTGTGATATAGGGCATACGGTTCACTCGGACGAATTTTTTTCAATTAGCGAACGCAACAGAAACTGTTCAACTTAACAAGATGTGTGTGATACGTGGCAAACAGCCGACTCAGATGAACTGTTTGCGATGAGAATTTACAACACAGATGGTTAACCGTTAGTTCCTGTGCGATTCTGTGTGTACAAAAACTTTGAAAAATGCAAACTAGTTGCCTACGGTGGATAGGTGTCTCGCACACGATGCGTCTATGAGTACTCGTGTGTGATGATTAGTAAGTTACACATGCATTTCCTTATGTTAACACTTGTGTGATAAATAACACGTGGCACCGGATACATTATTCGGGTTGTGTGTGTGCTCCACTTAGTCTTCCCGCACTCTAGTGAATGCTTCCCACGCTCCACATGGGTGAATTGTAAAATCCACTCCTATTTCCTCACCGGTTTCCCGCCACCAGCTAACGGCTTGCTGCATATAACCTAGGTGGCAATGCACCACCGCGACACTCTATGAAGATCTAGTCCTCACCCATCTACCATTAGTTATTCCAAGCATGACAGGCAACGACCAACACTTCGATGTCGACGCCTACCTGCGTTACATCTTCGGCGAGGAGAACGAGCCAGAGCAGGTCAGGGAGCAAGAGCTTCATCGGCCGGTGCAGGCACTATGGCCCATCGGCAGCGATATCGTCGTCACGGTCCTTGGGAGCACAATCGACATATTGCAGAAGAGGTGTGATGAGTACTTTGCCATCCACCATGCAAAAGATCCAGAGCTACTCGGCAGCATGATCGACGACCCACCCAAAGAACCGCCGTCACCAGTGCTCATCAAGAGCCTGATGCCTCGTAAGGAATGAGCAGAGGACCTCTACAATTCAGTCAAGACAAAGGTAGCCTGCGGCTTCATCATTTCCTGCGGCGGCCGTATCAACCTCAATCCCGATGATGTGGTGGCCAGGCTCAAGCGCATCCTTGGCGGAGTTGACGTCCCTGACGAAGTAGAACATCGCGAACGTGATATCTTGAGGATGCAGGTGATCGACGAAATTTGCTACCAGGCCAGAGACATCGAAATGGAGCTGTTCCGCGGAGTTGTTGTGCACGCGATTGCACACTGTCAAGCTCTTCTGGAAGAGGCCCAGCAGCCCCAAGAGCCTCCCAGTGCCAGTAGCTCCATAGGCGGAGGCGGGTCGGGACACTCGGAGTGAACGGCCGCAAGGGTGCTATGCTGATCATGGAGTCCGAGAAGACCATCGTCGGAAGGCCACCAGCTCAGCCATTTAGCTTATATTTTATTATAATTGTATGCATATATAGGTCGTGAGTGTTCTGGGCCTTGCTGCATTTGGCATTTTAAATTATCCTGAATATGTAAGACAATTATTAAGAATTGTTAACCATTGCCATTGTAACTTTGCCTCAACAGCGAGCAGAGCGCGCACAGGGATGCCAGATCGGAGCGCACCGCGGCCGCCTCAACGGCGAGCAACTATGTGGTCAACCTTCTGCCATCAATAAAATTTGACCTTGTTTCTCGTCACATTGCTGATTACAACAGAATAAGTAATTGCAAATCTATTCACACCTATTAAACTAATATGTGTCCACATTTAGCACCGAGCTATAAAAAATACCCACTCGAAAATTACTTCACAGTTCCTCTCCTCATCACCCACATAACTGGTTTTTTCTGTCAAGTCGTTCCACCATGACCGGTAGGAGGAGTTTAGGGTGGACATATAACCAGGCAGCAAAGACCAAGGTAGCGGAAGCACTAGAGAGGTCCTGCCACGAAGCCGCAGCCGCAGCAGACATGTCCCGGCATGCCGCGGAGCCCTCGAACAAGCTCTCACGGGTACACGAGGGATCTCACAAGCGCATTCGCGGTGTCGGCCATCGCCACGAGATGGCATTCCTGAAGTCCTTCGCCGGTGACGATGACATTCTCGCTAGCGTCACTACGCAGCAGGAGCTGGTCGACGGCTTGATGAAGCTGCTCAAGATTAGTGATGCCTCGGATGACAAGGCGACCGGCCTCATCGAGCAACTCATGGGTGACAAAGTGAAGCACCTCAAGTTGGTCACCAAGAAGGAGGAGGAGGCCGCTGGCTGGAAGATGCTACATGAGTAGAGCAGTGCCTCGGAGATAACGCTGAAAGCGGTCGTCAAGGAACTGATGGGTGGCTTGAGGAAGCTCCAGATCGAGCGCGAGCAGGAGGTGGAGGAATCCGTGGCTGCTTTCAAGCAAAGTCGTGAGGAATTGAAGAAGGAGCTGGAGGATTTTGCCGCCCGGTGATCCATCGACGAGTAGAGACAGTAGCAATCCAGATCGTTGTCTGCAATCGTTCTTCTCTTGCCCCCCGTGTCTTCTGGACTTTGCCGCATGTGGCATTTTAAATTATTTGGAATATGTAAGACAATTATTATCTGTGCCATTGTAAATTTGTGGTCGTATTATCCGTTGCCATTTTATTTGTGGTCGTATTATCCGTTGCCCTATGTGGCAATTTAAATTAGGGCGGAATACAAGTTGAAAACACGAACAAAGAAAATGCTGGCATGGGATCACAAGCAAACACCCTCTGTCCAGGTGCTTTAATTAACCCATTAATGGAGAAGTTGTGAGCGAGGCGGGCGGCGGCTGGTGCATGGAGGCCAAAGAACTCGCTTCCCGGTGAGCATGGGCTGCCTTGCTGCTCGCACGTGTCCCGTCGAGCCTGCAAGGTGGACAGGATGCACGCGTCCCATCGAGCCTGCGCGGCGGACTGCTCGCACACATCCCATCGAGCCTACACGACGGACTTCTCGCGCTCGTCCCGTCTAATCAAACGGCTGCACGCACGCCACCGAGTATGGTTAAATTTCGACACCGTTAATATAGTACAACCGTTTGCGATATTATAGTGTCAGTTTTTTGTTTCAAAAAGGACTTCGCTGGCTTCTAATGTGTGCGCCTCTTATCAAACTGGACGATTTTTTTACCACGACATATATGTGCCATGTCATGAAACCATGCCAAGTTTCATGTTTTGTGGGTGACTTTTTGATTTACTGGGATTTAAAAACTGAGATTCTCAATGTTCCAGGACGACGACAAGTTTGTAATTCATTCCCATTCCTTAAATGAGACCTAAACATGCACCCAATGAACATGTACAATTTCCCACCCATTTTGCTTCATTGGAGCATGTGGTTGTAGTTCAAATTTGAATTGTGGACTACATTAAATGCATAGAAAACTTAGTAATTAGTAATATATATACAATGGCCAAACGAACCCTGAACAGTTTCAGATTTCATCCCGACACTCCTATTATTCTATGTTGCCTGTAGAAAACAAAGTTCAAGGCAAGAAGAGGCAGTGATTATCGTTTCGCCCACAAGAGGGGCATGTTTCCCTACCAGAACCACGAGGGTTGCGATAGGCTCCGGTTTGTAAAAGGCTTGTAATATAGCTTCGCCCAAATTGAACAATTATATGTACCATGTAGTGACACCATGCCAATGATTTCCTTGTGAGTTTTGGATTTACAGAGATTTAATAACCGAGATTTGCAAGGTGGGTGGCCAAGCCAGGACGGCGTGTAGCGACCAGACCTCAGACGGTCCAATCTCTGTGCTCAGGTGTCATCCCTGGATCAGTAATGCTGACACCACACAGTACTTGAAGGATTTATAATAGAGTAGCAATCACACACTTATTACATCGAATGTCTCAAAAGAGAACTTATTACAATAACATGGCTTAAGGCCATCTAATGCGATAACAACGGAAGGCTTGGAAGATAAAGTGAGTCCATCAACTCCAACGGCATAGCTGAGCTGCACGGCAACGACCTAACGAACCTTACTCCTCGTCTGAAAAGTCTGCAACATAATACGTTGCAGCCCGAAAACGGGTCAGCACATGGAATATGCTGGCAATATAACACAGTAGAGCAAGAACAGAATAATTCTATCACTACATGCATATATGGCTGTTGGAAGGCTGTATGGTTATAGTTTTTGCGAAAAGCCAATTTTTCCCTACAACAAAGAAATAGATTTTAACTTAACTATCATGGTGGTTGAAACATCATTGAGAAGGTACCCCCAACTCAATCCCAATTAAAGTGATTAACAACCCAACAATATTAATTAAACATGGTGAGATACATGCGATAACTCAAGTACTAGATACTCAAGAATTGTCCATAACCGGGGACACGGCTAACCATGATTAGATTGTACACTCTGCAGAGGTTTGCGCACTTTTCCCCACAAGACTCGAATCGCCTCCGTTGGATTTCTCGCACTACATGGTGTTTGAGAAACAGATGACCGAGACACAGTCTTTCAGAAACATTAACTCTCTACTCCGGGCAGACCATACCAAACCAACAAAACCCACTACCTGCTGATCCACCTCTTCAAGAGCTTCACGTAACTTAATCAACTATGCTAGAGCCCATAATAGCTTGTGGCTGCATACAGAAGTTTCTAGCATGAATCATCTCAGTTCCCTTTGAGCCTGGGTGGCGGTCCATAGGAAGATCACACGGGTACCCCGGGATTTCCAAAAATAAAAATAGACAACACTAGGTTCCCCAGGTGCCTCAGTCCACCCAGTTTTTTGATTAAGTTGCCACCTTAAGTTGAACCATTAATTAAGAATCTCACATCTGTCGTGGATTTCACTCAAACCCGAACCACGTCTACGAGCATAGCATGGCAATATAAGCAATATGTAGAAGTAACTCCCAAGGGTTTGAATATAACAAGGCAATAGGTTCTACCTCAGCAACTACTTCCCAACCCACAAGTTAATGACATCCTAATCATGCAATGTTTGAGGATTGGAACTAATGCACAAAAACTGGGTTGGGAAAAAGTATGATCAATGTGTTACTTGCCTTGCTGACGATCCACGAATCCTAGAGACTCGTAGTAACATGCTTCGCACTCCGGGAATTCTATCGCAAGCAAACAATAACATACATAAGTAACAAGCAACGATGCACAAACAAAACTCAAATAAGAGAGGTTGACCAGAAAGTTCAACTTAAGAACTCTGGTTTGCAAAAGAATCAAATCGAACAAAGAAACAAAACTCAACCGGAGAATGAAAGAAACTTCGTTTACTATTCTGAACTTAGGTAAAATTTTTACAGTAGCAAAACTTGTTTGAGTTCATTAACCGGAAAGAGGGTTTCAAGACGAAACTCCAGGCGCTTGAATTGCCTGACTCCGATAAACGAGCGAAAAGATAAACAGAAACTAAGATTGGATCCGAAATCGCGATCAAAAAAATCGCGGAAAAAATCCGAGAAAAAGAAAAATGAAAAACAGATTAACGAATGAATGTTCGTTATCTGGATCTAGAAGAACACGTTCGTTAAAATGAACGAACATGCTCTAAATAAATAAATCGGAGAAAAACCGATCTATAAAAAAACAAAAAACAAAAGTAGGGTTTTCTAAAAAACCAAACGGTTTTTGGTGGGGCGGCTACCTCGGCTCGGCTCCGGCGGGACTCCGGCGCTGCGGTGGGGCGGCATGGGGTGCGAGGCTGCGGCGGCGGGCGGCGGAGGCTCCGGCGGCGGCGCGGCGGCTGCAGGCGGCGGGGCGGGCGGCGGGGCGGGCGGCTGCGGCGGCGGTGGCTGGGGCTCCAGGGGGGGGCGCCGGCGGGGTTATAAACAAGGGGGGCGGCCAACTTGGGGAAGGGGGCGGCCTCGGGAGGCGTGTCCGCCCCGGACACGGCGGCGACGGCGGCTCCGATCGGGACTCCGGTCCCGATCCGGCTGGGGAGGCGGTGGCGCGGGCAGGACGGCCTGGCTGGGCTGGGATTCGGCCCAGTCGGGCGCGCGGTATTTTTTTTAAATAATTCCACCGACATAAATAAAATCCTAGAAAAATAAATTAAAAAAATCTAGAAATGCCAAAACAAATTTTCACCGCCTAAATAAAATATTTAGGACGAGGTGAACATTTTCTTGGCTCTAAAATGCAATTTTGAAAACGTGCAATTTTTCTAATGCAAATAAAATCCGAATAAAACCAAATAAAATCCAATAAATGATTTTAATATTTTTCCTCCAATATTTCATTTATTTTGGAGAAGTCATATTATCTCCACTCATTTGATTTAATATGAAATATTTTTCGGAGAGAAAAATTATTAAAATCAAAATCCTCGTTTCATTATTTGATAGAAATCAAATATGAAAATTGGAAAAATCCCCAACTCTCTCCGTGGGTCCTTGAGTTGCTTAGGATTTCGAGGATTGCGGAACGGAAATGCAATAAATCATGATATGCATGGATGATTTATGTATAACATTCCAAATTGAAAATTTGGGATGTTACACGGTGAGACAGTTGAATTTGTCCCCATTCGTTCCATGGGACCTAAACATGCACCCCAAGGAAACATGTACGTTTTTTCTAGCCATTTTCGTGGACTGGAGCATGTATTTGTAGTTTGGATTTGAATTATGGACATTAAATGCCTAGAAAACTCAATTAATGAATAAAAATAGGTCAAACAAACCCTGAATAATTTCAAAGTTCAGCTCGAATCTCTAGTTGTTCCGTGTCACATGTAGAAGAAAATACGAGGCTAGAAGAGGGAGTGATTATCGTTTGGCCCACAAGCGGACACGTTTCCCTATCGAAACCACGAGGGTTCTTGTGACAGGCTCAGGTTTGTAATAAAGCATGGCCCAAATTGGAAATGCTTTTACCACGAGATATATGTGCCATGATGTGACACCATGCCACCTTTGATGACTTTCTGGTGAGTTTAGGATTTATCGGGACATAAAAACCGAGATTTGAAATGTTTGAGGATGAGCCAGGACACCGGTACGGTTGTAATTCGTTCCCATTCCTGGCATGAGACCTAAACATGAACCCAAGGACACATGTATAATTTTTCTAGCCATTTTGGTGAACAGGAGCTTGTATTTGTAGTTTAGATTTGAATTATGGACATTAAATGCCTAGGAAACTCAATTAGTGTATGAAAAGGCCAAACGAACACTGAATAAGTTTAAATTTCAGCATGGATATCATGTCGTTGCATATTGCCCGTGGAATAAAATATAAGGCGAAAAGAGGCAGTGATTACGTTTCGCCCACAAGGGGAACACGTTTCCCTAAGAGAACCACGAGGCTTCTTTGAGAGAAGCTCCAGTTTTTGTAAGAGGTTTGCAAAAAAGCTTGGCCCAAATTGGACAATGTTTTTACCACGACACATATGTGCCATGATGTGACACCATGCCACCTTTGATGACTTTCTTGTGAGTTTAGGATTTATGGGGACTTAAAAACTGAGATTCAAAATGTTTGAGGACAAGCCATGACACCGATACGATTGTAATTCATTCCCATTCCTTCCATGGGACCTAAACATGCACCCAAGGACACATGTAAATTTTTTCTAGCAATTTTGGTGAACTGGAGCATGTATTTGTAGTTCAGATTTGAATTATGGACATTAAATGCCTAGGAAACTCAATTAGTGTATAAAAGGACAAATGGACCCTGAATAAGTTTAAATTTCAGCACAGATATCCTGTCGTTCCATGTTGCCCCTAGAAGAAAATTCAAGGCAAAAAGAGGCAGTGATTACGTTTCGCCCACAAGGGGGACATGTTTCCCTATCAAAACCACGAGGCTTCTTTGAGAGAAGCTTCGGTTTGTAAGAGGCTTGTAATAAAACTTGCGCCACAATGGACGAAAAAAATTCCTCGACATATAAGTGCCATGTCATGACACCATGGTTGGTTTCATGATTTTTGGCTTAGTTTTGGATTTACGGGTATTTAAAAACCGAGATTCTTCTCACAAAATGTTTTCAAATAGCACAGGGTTCACTCATGAAAGCCGATATTCAATGAAAACTTCATGGAAACCATATTTTAAAGTTCCATAAAAATTTGAAAAAAGTGGGATGTTAAGAAGGTGATGTTTTATTGCGGCACAAAATTTCAAGTTGAAAAACATTACGAGATGTGAGCTATGAAAAAGACAAATTCAGCCCTGAATAGTGATATTACTATTCGACACTATTCAACGCTGATTTTGTCTTTTCATAGCTCACATCTCATAATGTGTTTCAACTTGAATTTTTGTGTGGCAATAAAACATCATCCTCTGAAGATCCCGCATTTTTTCTAATTTTTTTAAACTTCAAAAAAATCTTTTTCTCATGGTTTCCACCGGTTTCCACTCAATGTTGGTTTCCGTATGATACCCCCCACCCCCCGCTGCGCGCGTGATCTGAGTCATGCGTCTTGACTGGCCAGAAGCCATACCCCATGGATCATACGTGTGCACCATTGGATGCTCCCAGATCGACAGACAACCCTGAGCCCTTTCGACAGCACATGCAGTACATGGGTAAGCACTGTGCGCATGCGTCGTGTAGCTCATGCTTCCTTCTCTACTAGGTTTCATTCAAAACAGGCTACCATTTCTCGCCACTCCTCTCATCGGTTTCTCGCCTCTTCTCCTAGATATGCATGATGCAGACGTTCGTTTAATTCTTATAGTTCATCTCATCCAAAATCAATTAGTTTTATAAAAAAAATTCTATTTTAAGGTTCATGGAATTGTGCATTGTGAAGGTAAAAACAAAAAGTGACAATTCATTTAGAAAAAAAAATAGTTTGGGCAATTAAGATATGGAAGATTCTAGAGAACAAAGGAGAAGTGCTTGTGTTTTGAGGTTTGTGCATTATGCTTAAGTTCAACCATGGAGTCTTCTAGATTGTACATGTGGCAGAATCTGGTGGAATGTATATGATATCCAACGGCCAATAGTGCTCGGATTTGCCATCTCTGTACCATCGGATTGGCTTCATCCAACGAGCAACTTTCAAAGTTATTCGCACACTATATAGGTGTATAGATGTATATATAGATGTGTCCCATGCTAGAAAAAATAAAGTTTGAGCGCATGCGTGGGATGACCCCCCCCCCACGGCCACCACAAAGTTGGGAAACTGACATCATACGAGTTGAACCAGGCTTGGAGTTGGGTAGAATGTTCGGTTTGTAATGTAGTTGGTGGCCCATCAAAGTTGTGCATTTGGGATTTAAACACATCATACACCATCGCACCCATACATATTTTTGGGACGCATGCAGTGTATACGGGGTCTTCTGATCGACCACGTCTCCCTTGTGCGGTTTTTTGTGATGACACAAATATCTATGGGCTCCCCGAGTGTATATATATCATCCCTTTGACTGATAATGATGGTATGTGTTGGCCATGAATGGATTCCTCCTAGTTCATGTTAGGGCCGGTCACCGTCAAATGTCGGTCAACCAAAGCTCGAGATCATGCGTTGTCAGGATTCCCTCCCAGATGCTCGGATTTCCTCCCAAATAAGGTGTTTCGACTACTTAGGGATCGTGCCTTCAACTCCGACACTGTGTATAGCCCATCTTATCCTTCCGCCACATTAACCCATCTTGACCAGGTTTCCACAAATACTTTGGCAACCATCGTATTTGCTACCACCATTTTGACATTTGACGTTTGAGATTTTGAGTTGTGGTTTTTCCGTTTCCTAAGCAGTTTTGGCTAATTAGGGATGGTTCGACATCATGAACACGGCCACTCATCATCGACACGAGGTCATCGCTCGACATCGACCACCTCCACCATTTTGACATGCTAACCGTAGCAAGAATGGTAACCTCTATATCATCTTGGTATCGTGGTATCCCATTATTGTACATTCTTGCCATTGCATTGATAACCCCTAGTCCATTTTGCGTCACTTGCCTATTGAGACTAGCCATTGAGTATTGTCAGGAACGTTACTTGTGCACATTAGTGGTCATCGATCCGCCCTTCCATTGCATACATACCATACCATATTGGTATCATCTTGCTATCATATCGTTTCTTGTGTCACAAGATTGTTCCCGCATATACACAATTCCTATCTAGGTTTGTGCATTTCTCATAGTGGTCATACAAAAAAAGAAGAATAAGATTTTAAGAAAAAGAGAGAAACAAAGAGCTTGTAAGCAATAGCCATAACATCATACCACATTGCATACAATATTGTCATATCCGATCATCTTGGATCATCTTGAGAGGATCATCGGGAACCATACATACATCGCATACTTGGGATAGAAGTTGATACATTTTGCATATTATAGGTTGTGCACAAGTGTCATATCCGCCTATTGAGCAATCGTGCTATCATCTCTCTTGAGTTGTGCAACACGAGCGTTTTCCGTGGATTCCACGTTTTGTGCTCATTCCTTGGTTGCACGACCCCATTTATCTATCCGTGTGTGTGTTTCCGTGTGCCATTCATTGCTATTGGTATACTTGTTTCACTTGCGAATTTGTGAATCTCTTTCAACATTATTGAATCTTGCTAACATTTTGAATCAAATTTTAGTGCCACAATCCTCACCAAGCTACTCCAAAAGATTTACTTGTGTAAGTGTGAGAATTGACAAGATCCGATACCAATTGTGCTATTTCCTTGATACATTATTGAGTGATCATTGATCCATCTTCAACATCGGGTAAGGTATATTGGTCTAGTTCTTGTCTTTCTCCCACTCACATTTGCTCCAGTCTTGTGATGGATAGGCAAAGCACACCTCTTTTGGTCTACAACAACAACGACGAGTTCGACGCCACGAAAAACAACTTGGACGCCAAGATGGATGGTTAATGGAGGAGATAAAATCCCTCATCAAGTCCTACAAGAGATATTCATCATCTCCGAGAAGACACTCAATAGCACATCCTTCCAAGCTACCTTCTATGGCAATGTCACATCGGCATCGACAACACCACTGTAGAGAACGTGAAGGTCAAGAGCTCAACACCAACCACCGCTTTGATACGTCTCCAACGTATCTATAATTTTTGATTGTTCCATGCTATTATATTATCTGTTTTCGATGTTTTATATGCATTAATATGATAATTTATGTTATTTTTGGGACTAACCTGTTAACCTAGAGCCTAGTGACAGTTTCTGTTTTCCCTTGTTTTTAGCTTCGCAGAAAAGGACTATCAAACGGAGTCCAAACGGAATAAAACTTTCGCGATGATTTTTCTTGGACCAAAAGACACCCAGGAGACTTGGAGTTCAAGTCAGAAGAGCCATGAGGCGGCGACAAGGGTAGAGCGCACGCCCTAGGGGGGTGCCCCGGTACCTTGTGGGCCCGTCATGACTCCCCTGACCTAGTTCTTCCTCCTATATATTCACATATATTCAGCATCCACGAAAACACTTTTCCACTGCCGCAATCTTATGTTCCCATGAGATCCCATCTTGGGGCCTTTTCCGGCATCCTACCGGAGGGGGATTCGATCACGGAGGGCATCTACATCAACTCTATAGCCCTTCCGATGAAGCGTGAGTAGTTTACCTCAGACCTACGGGTCCGTAGTTAGTAGCTAGATGGCTTCTTCTCTCCCTTTGATTCTCAGTACCATGTTCTCCTCGATGTTCTTGGAGATCGATCTAATGTAATGTTCTTTTGCGATGTGTTTGTCTAAATCCGATGAATTGAGGATTTATGATCAGATTATCTATGAATATTAATTGAATCTTCTCTGAATTCTTATATGCATGATTTGATATATTTGTAATAATTCTCATCGAACTATCGGTTTAGTTTGGCCAATTTGATTGTTTTCTCTTCCAATGGGAGAAGTGCTTAGCTTTGGGTTCAATCTTGCGGTGTCCTCACCTAGTGACAAAGTAGGGGTAGCGAGGCACGTATTGTAATGTTGCCATCGAGGATAAAAAGATGGGGTTTACGTCATATTTCTTGCGTTTATTCCTCTACATCATGTCATCTTACTTAAAGCGTTACTCTGTTCTTCATGAACTTAATACTCTAGATGCATGCATGAGTCGGTCGGTGTGTGGAGTAATAGTAGTAGATGCAGGCAGGAGTCGGTCTGCTTGACACGGACATGATACCTATATTACATAATCATTGCTTGGATATCGTCATAACTTTGCACTTTTCTATCAATTACTCTATAGTAATTTGTTCATCCACCATATTATTTGCCTTCAAGAGAGAAGCCTCTAGTGAAACCTACGGCCCCCGGGTCTATTTTCCATCATATTAGTTTTGGATCTACTATTTTGCAATCTTCTATTTTCAGATCTATAAACCAAAATAACCCAAAATATTTAGTTGTATTTTTTAGTTATATTTATCTCTATCAGATCTCACTTTTGCAAGTGACCGTGAAGGGATTGACAACCCCTTTATCGCGTTGGGTGCAAGTGTTTGATTGTTTGCGCGGGTATTGGTGATTTGTGTGTTCTTCTCCTACTAGATTGATACCTTGGTTCTTAATGGACGGAAATACTTATCTCTACTGTGCTGCATCACCGTTTCCTGTTCCAGGAAAAAACCAACACAAGCTCAAGAAGTAGCAGGAAGAATTTCTGGCGCCATTGTTGGGAAGATCTACGCCAAGTCAAGCTTACCAAGTACCCATCATAAACTCTCATCTCTTGCGTTACATTATTCGACATTTGCCTCTCGTTTTCCTCTCCCCCACTTCTAAAACAATTTTTGTTGGCCCTTCTTCCGTTCATCTTTTCGTTTGCGTTTTGGTTGCTTGTGTGTTGGATTGCTTCCTTTGTCACGATGGCTCAAGAGAATAACAAATCGTGTGACTTTTCCAACACTAATAATAATGATTTTATTAGTACTCCGATTGCTCCTGCCACTAGTGAGGAATCTTATGAAATTAATGCCGCCTTGCTGAATCTTGTTATGAAAGATCAATTTCTGGCCTTCCCAGTGAAGATGCCACATCCCATCTAAATAATTTCGTTGAGTTGTGATATGAAAAATAAGAAAGATGTGGATAATTATATTGTTAAATTGAATCTATTTCCGTTTTCACTTCGGGATCCTGGTAAAACTTAGTTTTCATATTTGCCTAAAAATAGTATTGATTCACGGAAAAGTGTAAAGATGCTTTTATTTCCAAGTATTTGACTCCCGCTAATATCATCTCCCTTAGGAACAATATTAAGAATTTTAAGCAACTTGATCATGAACATGTTACACAATCTTGGTAGAGGATGAAATTGATGAAACATGATTGCCCTACTCATGATTTAAATTTCTGGATGATCATACAAATTTTTTATGCCAGATTGAATTTTGCTTCTAGAAACTTTTCGATTCGGCCGCGGGGGGGGGGGGGGTACTTTGATGGAAATTAGTTTAGGGGAAGCTACTAAACTTCTAGATAGTATTATGGTTAATTATTCTCAATGGCATACTGAAAGATCTTCCACTAGTAAAAAGTGCATGCAATTGAAGAGATTAATGTTTTGCGTGGAAAGATGGACGAACTTATGAAATTATTTGCTAGCAAGAGTGCTTCCATTGATCCTAATGATATGACTTTGTCCACTTTGATTGAGAATAATAATGAATCTATGGATGTGAATTTTGTTGGTAGGAACAATTTTGGTAACAACGCGTATAGAGGTAATTTTAATGCTAGGCCTTTTCCTAGCAATTCCTCTAATAATTATGGTAATTACTAAAACAATTCTTATGGAAATTATAATAACATGCCCTCTGATCTTGAGAGTAGTATTAAATAATTTATGAGTTGGCAAAAGAATTTCAATGCTATGGTTGAAGAAAAATTGCTTAGGATTGATGATTTGGCTAGGAACGTGGATAGAATTTCTCTTGAGATTGATTCTTTGAAACTTAGATCTATTCCACCCAAGCATGATATTAATGAGTCTCTTAAAGCTATGAGAATTTCCATTGATGAGTGTAAATAAATAACGGCTAAGATGCGTGCTAAGCGAGATTGGTTTGTAAAAGTGTGTTCTTCTAGTTTTTGTGAAAATAATGATGAAGATCTTAAAGTGATTGATGGGACTCTTATTGAATCTTTGTTTTCTAAAATAATTATTGATTAAGATGGGACTGGAGATGAGTCAACTTTAGCTAGAAGGCGTCCCAATGGTTTAGAGTTTATAGATCTTGATGAAAAATTGAAAACATGGGATTGGAGAGGTCAAAACTTTAGGTAGCAATGAACCCACTCTTTTGGATTTCAAGGAAATTATTGATGATAATTGTTCTTTAATAGATTGTATTTCCTTGTTGCAATACATGTTGAATTCTCCTCATGCTAATAATAGAAATAAAACTTTTACTAAACATAATGTTGATGCTATGATGAAATATTTTGAAGAAAAGATTGAATTGGAAGTTTCTATCCCTAGAAAACTTTATGATGAGTGGGAACCTACTATTAAGATTAAGATTAAATATTATGAGTGCCATGCTTTGTGTGATTTGGGTGCTAGCGTTTCCACGATTCCAAAAACATTATGTGATGTGTTAGGTTTCCGTGAATTTGATGATTGTTCTTTAAATTTGCATCTTGCGGATTCCACTATTAAGAAACCTATGGGAAGGATTAATGATGTTCTTATTGTTGCAAATAGGAATTATGTGCCCATAGATTTCATTGTTCTTGATATGGATTGCAATACTACATGTCCTATTATTCTTGGTAGACCTTTCCTTAGAACGATTGGTACAATTATTTGTCACGGGAAACCACGGCCACCTATGGGAACAAGATCCCCTTCTGGTTCACTGAGCTAATGGCACGTTGCACAAAGAGCGGAAAAACGTGAGATAGCATGACAGAGATCACATGAGCGATTTTACCGAGGTTCGGGCCGCTGTGGGGCGTAAAACCCTACTCCTGCTTTAGTGGATTGATGTGGAAATAATGGTGGTGAGCGCAGCTCGCTTGCCCGACAGGGTTGCCTTAGGGAGAGAGCGGCTACGCGTGTATGAGTGTGTGGGTGTCTAAATTCTCCAAACCCTTCTACGGCTTCCTTGGGCCTCCTTCTATAGATAGAAGGGGTTACCATAGTGGAAAATCAGTCATTATGCACTGATTAGATAGCAAACAGTGCTAGCATACCTAACTTTGCAGGCTGATAGAGCGCATTAAATGTGGCGCTCAACGTCACATCGTAGCTTGTCCGACAGGGGCTGCCCGTCTGTTTTGCCAGCTTTGCACCTGCTCGCTTGACACATCGCGGGACAGGTGTCACTTGTAGGCCTTTTCTGTCGGAAATGGCTGCCATGTGGTTGGTAGCAGCCACTTAGTCACCATGGAGCTTGACACTGCACTAATCGACGACTTGGGTCATGATGAGGTGGTGCAGTGGGTTGGTTCTGTCCCCGTGAGTCCCGGCAGGCCCTGCCGGTGCATCTTGGAGGCTTCCTTCTAGGGTAAACCCTATCCTCGCTAGGCTCTCCTGCCCGGCAAGGGAGGCTTTTTCCTTGGCATGGCTTGCTTCTCTGGCTCCTCTTGGTCTTCTTAACCCGCATGCTGGATCATCCAAAGGGCTAGTCTTTTCTGCTTCAATCTGATCCTGGAGTTGTGGTCTTGTCCCCATGAGTGTGCACAGTCCGGTCAATAGACCCGGGGTTTGTTGCACCGACAGAAGCCCCCCGGCTTCTCCCGAAAGCGTTGTCGGGCGTCGTCGGGGCAAGCCCTAATAAATGCACAGGCAGGGGCGTGGAAGTGGTTGGATCCTTGAGATCTTCTTTGCTTCTTCATTAGCCTTGGGTCCGGGCCAGTTTCCGGTTTTCCCGCGCGTCATGTAAAGCCAATCGTGGTGGGGCCACCACTTTAATGACCAGTGAATGACTTTAACGCACGGGGGGTAACTTCCAATTCACTCTTCCCACCACGCCCTTATCCCTTAGCCACGTATGCCGCATGCATCGCACGGGGTTGGTAACGGAGGCGTGTGGTGCGGGAGAGCATCAAGGTGTGGGCCCGGTCTTCTCGAGTTGGTGGAGGAGGGCGGCAGTCATTTTTTGAAGGATCAGCTCTCCACCTGCCTATAAAAGCACGGGCGGGGGAAGGGCTAAGTCATTCATCTCTTCTCCTTCATGTTCTGCTTTCTGCTGGCCATGCTGAAGAAGAGAGCCCGGGGTCAGGCCCTAGGCAGTAGCTTGAGGCTAGTAGTGTTGGACTCTTGTGCCGATGCTTGGGGAATGAGCCTAGTCCCAGCATGGAGGGGACGTAGTGGATGATTCGTTCATGGCGCGGGAGATATCAAGCTTTCCCATTATGGTGAAATGCTTGTCTCCTCTGCCATGGCCAGCTGCCCGATGGGTAAGGTGGCGCCTTGCTTCGAGTTGGCTCCGCCTGTTAGCTCGGTGACCAGGTTCTTGGAGCCTCCGATGCTTGTCTGGGAGGCAGGGCTGGGGATCATTGGTAATCCCAGAACTGCCCCTTTCGGTGGATCCGGGGCTGATTTTGAAGGGGCCTTCCTTCCTGCCAAGGTGGGGAGAGGCGCGCCCCGAGCTCCCTGGCTGTCTTGGTCTTCGACTGCTTCTCCGGGAACAGTGCCGGGCTGGGCTCTTGGCGCTTCTCCGGAGTGGTGTTGAGGGAGAGACAACGAGGGAAGACAGAGATGGCGGGTGGCAAGAGGTCAGATCAGAGTATGATGGCGCTGATGCCTTTGCCTCCTACTGGTGTCCTGCCGCCTCGTCTTTCTGCTCTTCTCCTCCCTCCCCGGCACTATCATCACCAGCCTCTTTGGGTGATTGCCGGGGAGGGATGTTCCCTTGGTGCCTTCGCCTCCCCTCCAATAGTCTTCCGACTGAGCTTTGGTGGATGACTCCAATGGTGCCCAAGCCAGGGCTTCTTGCTGGTTCTAGAGTTGGTGACTAGGGGATCGCCGAGCTGCTCCTCTTGCCCCTCCTTCACAGCCTCGCCACTCCCGATCTTGTCAGGCCGCGTCTGGCAGGCCGTGACGAGACCGAGATGGGCTCCTTCTTGGGTGCTTCTCCTAGCCCTCTTCTCTTCCCACTATAATACCTGGCGGAGGGAAAAAGAAAAGTGGAGATTACGAGGAACTTATATTTTTTCAATTTTAAACCTATAGGAAATTGCCAAATTCTAGTTTAAATACTTTAATCTCTCAAGTCCATGTTTGTGTTCTGTAAGGTCTGTACTTGTTGTATCGGCATACTTAATGAAAAGGATGAACCTTGCCGGGGACTCGCGCATGTATATGTCCATGAAGAGGTAGAGTGCCTCTTTATCTTTAAATAAACGAGTTTGCCCCGGCAGGCTATCTTGCCGGTACCCTCTATTTTTCTGCCGGGGGACCGATCCTACCGGGCATAAATGAGGGACCAGCCACCCACCAATTATTTTAAAATCAAAGGCCACTACGACCACCCTGACAAAGGCAACTCTCGAGTCGAAGGATGGGCGCACCTAAGTTTCAAAAAAGCAACGAAGTTTTCTGTATGCACAAGTTTTTACTTAGAGAACACGTATGGGCAAGAGATAGAACTTATCTGTTTGGCTTGCCAGAGATCGTAGTGTTCATTCATCCTTCCAGCTCCCTTTAGAGGCCAAGTTCTTAGTAGGAACCTCCAGATGGAAATGACGCAAGATGTGATCTTATCTACATGCAATGCTTATGAAATGCTTATGCATGCAGTGCTCATGAAATGCTTATGCATGCAATGCTCATGAAATGCATGCCACTTGGTGGGGCCCCCCAGTGCTTCCTTCATTTCTCT
Organism: Triticum urartu; assembly: GCF_056163025.1. Classification (NCBI taxonomy): domain Eukaryota; kingdom Viridiplantae; phylum Streptophyta; class Magnoliopsida; order Poales; family Poaceae; genus Triticum; species Triticum urartu. The sequence continues at coordinate 206,018,723 of NC_141876.1, read as the reverse complement.
ATTGCTTAGGGTCTGCACCTGGCTTTGTACAAGGGGTTACATGCAACTGAGGCCAGACCTATACAAAAGGGTGGCCGACAGCCGCGCTTTACAGGTAGAACTTGTGGAGATGCTCAATATTCCATGAGTTTTGCAACTGAATGACATCTCTAGTCTCCAGATGGACTGCACCAGGTCTGGTGACTCGTACTACCCAGTAAGGGCCTTCCCACTTCGGCGTCAACTTGTTTGCACCCTTGGCAGACAGAACACTCCTAAGGACAAGGTCGCCTTCCTCAAAACACCGGTTATGAACCATGCAGCTGTGATAGCGACGCAGGGCTTGTTGGTAGCGTGCAACACGCGTAGCAGCCCGGAGATGGTTCTCCCCGAGTAGCACTTTGTCGTCACGCTGGTGCTGATCTTGTGCTACTTCATCATAGGCCAGCACTCGAGGCGACCCATAAATGAGTTCGTAATTGCTTCTGCCCCATAGACTAGGGAGAAGGGAGTCTACCCAGTAGCCCGATTTGGTGTCGTTCTAAGGGATCAGAGGACTACTGTCATCTCATTGATCCACCGCCTGTCGTGCTTCTGCAGCATATCAAACGTTCTTATCTTGAGTCCTCACAGCACTTCAGTGTTCGCCCTCTCAACTTGTCCATTGCTTCTGGGATGCGCCAAAGAGGCAAATGTGATCTTGCTTCTGAGGGCATGAACATATTGCATGAAGGGACGGCTCGTGAACTGGGTGTCGTTATCAGTAATGATCCTTGCAGGGACTCCGAAGCGGCACACCAGTTCTTTCAAGAACTTGATAGCTGATTCAACAGTCACCTTTCTCATGGCAGGTAGTTCCGACCACTTTGTAAACTTGTCGATGGCAACGAACAAGAATTCAAAGCCCCCGACAGCTCTGGGGAATGGGCCGAGGATATCGAGCCCCCAGACCAAAAACTGCCATGACAAAGGGATTGTCTGAAGAGCTTGGGCAGGCAGGTGGATGTTCTTGGAATGGAACTGGCAGGCTTCACATTTGGTGACTAGCTCGACCGCATCTTGGAGGGCTGGGGGCCAATAAAATCCTTACCGGAATGCTTTCCAACTAATGCCCTTGATCCAATGTGGGAGCCGCACATGCCTTTGTGTATTTCTGCCAGTAGTTCCTTTCCCTCTTCCCAGTAGATGCACTTCAATTTCACACCGTTAGGCCTCCTTCTGTATAGAATGTCATCGACAAACTGATACATACTGGCCCTTCGGGCTACTCTTTCAGCTTCATCTTGCTCATCGGGAAGTTCTTCAGTTTGGAGGAAATGGACTACGTGCCTTATCCAAGTTGGAGCCGGAGGCTCGGCAACAAGGACTAGCGACACCTCCTCATCTGCGGGAGCGCACTTCTCGTTTATGGGGACCATTGGCCAGGCTAGAGAGTGCGGTCCGGCAAGTGATGAGGAGTTGTTTCCGGCAGGGTCCCTGCCAGGAGCCCCGAGAGGCTCTACCGGGAGAGGCTTACCAGAGTCCAACTTCCTCCTTTTTCTGGCCATTTTTGCCGGAGATACGGAGGGCTGAGTAAGATGGAGAACAAAAGTTCTTGGTTCCATAGGAAGCTTCTGCACAACACACTTTGACAGATGATCAGCTATGCTATTTTCCGCACGGGGTACCTGTTCTATTTGCAATCCGTCAAAGTGCTCCTCCAATCTCCTCACTTCCCCAATGTATGCCTCCATCAATGCACTTTGGTAATCCTTGTTGAGTTGTCTCACCACAAGTTGTGAACCTCCTCGAATGATCAGCTTATTAATTCCCAATTTTGCGACAATCCTAAGCCCGGCAAGGAGCCCTTCATACTCTGCTGTATTGTTGGTTGCTTCCTCCCGAGCAAAGTGCATTTGGACAACGTACTTCAAGTGCTCCCTAGTGGGGCAACGAGAATCATGCCAAACTCTACATCTTGTAGGGAGAAAGCACCATCGAAATACATAATCCATTCTTGGGGCGCTTCATTGTCGGGGGTAACCATTTCCAACACTTCTTCATCATGGGTTGGCATCCATTCTGCAATAAACTCTGCCAATGCCCTGCTCTAAATTGTTGATGTACTCTCAAACTTTAGACCAAAGATGGATAACTCCAAAGCCCACTCCACTATTCTGCATGTAGCCTCAGGGTTTTATAGTATCCTTTGCAACATAAAGCGAGTGACAACCGTAATCTGATGGGCTTGGAAGTAGTGGCACAGTTTCCTTGAGGCCATGATAAGGCCAAAAATCAACTTTTGCACGACACAGTACCTCGACCTAGCCCCCTGTAATAGGGAGCTAACAAAGTACACTGGGCGCTGCACCACTTTCTTCCTTGCCGCGTCCTTGGGGTTGCTGCTGCCGTCGTGCTCTTCTTTGCCCTGATCCTCATCTGATCCTATCGGGCTCTGGTCACTCTCTGTTTCCTCTACTTCTTGTTGTGCTACTAAGGCTGCACTGACCACTTGATTGGTTGCCGCCAAGTATAGCAGCAACGGTTCTTGTGGTCTGGGGGCAACCAAAGTAGGCACAGAGGACAAGTAGGCCGTCAAATCTCGCAAAGCTGCGTCTGCTTCTGGGGTCCACTTCATAGGCCCGCCTTCTTCAAGATCTTGAAGAACGGCAAGGCGTGCTCGACAGACTTTGAGATGAATATGTTAAGCGCGATAACGCATCCTATCAAGCGCCTCACATCTTTGATTGTTCTAGGTGCTTGGATCTGCTCGATGGCCTTGATCTTGTCGGGGTTGTCTTCGATCCCACGATGGGACATGAAGAACCCAAGTAGCTTGCCGGAAGGAACACCAAACACACATTTCTCTGGATTCACCTTCAAGTTGAGCTTGCGCAGATTAGCAAATCTTTCCTCCAAATCCTGGATGAGGGTCGCTTTGTCCTTGATTATGACCACAATATCATCCATATAAGCCTCAATGTTTCTATGCAACTGCGGCTCAAAACCAATCTAGACTGCTCTTGCAAAAGTGGACCCGACACTCTTTAATCCGAATGGCATGTGGACAAAATAGTACGTACCACATGGGGTGATGAACGAGGTCTTCTCTTCGTCTTCCTTGGACATGAAGATCTGATGATATCCAGAGTATGCATCCAGGAGGAGAGAAAATCACATCCTGAAGTGGAGTCTACGAGCTGGTCGATGCGCGACAAGGGAAATGAGTCCTTCGGGCAAGCTTTGTTGAGATCTGTGAAATCTATGCAAAGCCTCCATTTCTCATTAGCCTTGCGCACGACTACTGGGTTTGGTAACCATGTTGGATGCAATACTCCTCTGACCAAACCTGTTACCTCAAGCTTCTTAATCTCTTCTGCAATAAACTGCTACCTCTCATAGGCCTGCATCCGAACCTTCTACTTGATGGGTCTGGCATGTGGGCAGACAGCAAGGTGGTGCTCGATTACCACCCAGGGAACACCGGGGATATCGGATAGTTGCAAGGAAAACACATCGATATTCACCCCCAGGAAGGCAACAAGTGTGCTTTCCTATTTATCGTCAAGGGTGGCGCTGATAGTGAAGGTACCATCAACGCCAGCCAGCCCTACTGGGACCTTCTTCACTTGTGGTGCGGCAACATTGGATCTCTTACTGTTGGAACTCTCCCACAAGTCATCAAAAGGTGTAGCACACTCCAAAGAGGTACGCTTCCCGGATTCCTTGCTGGTGTCCCTGCTACCCTTCTTCTTTCCTTTTCTTTCCTTGGCGGGAATTGCCGCTGCCGCAGCCTCTGCCGCGACTGCGTCCTGGTACATCTTGTCCACGCAAATGATTGCATCTTTCTCATCTTATAGAATGGCAATGACTCCCACTGGCCCTGGCATCTTTAAGATGTTGTAGGCATAATGAGATGCTACCATGAACTTTGCCAAAGCTGGGCGTCCAAGGATCCCATTGTATGGCAGGGGGAGGTCAGCCACGTCGAACACAACTTTCTCAGTTCGGTAGTTCAATTCTCCCCCAAAGGTCACTGGCAACGTGATCTTTCCCTTAGGATAGCTCCTGTCGGGATTAATTGCTTAAAACATGCCCGTGACCTTTAATTCCTCTGCTATCTGAAGCTTGCTGATCACCTTTGGGGAAATCAGATTCAACCCGTCCCCGCTGTCAACCAACATCTTTGTGACCTTGAGGTTGCGAATTGTTGGAGAGACCAACAATGGCAAGCACCCTACCACGGTAGTGCGGTCAGAATGGTCCTCTTCGTCGAAGATTATGGGCGTGCGTGACCATTTGAGGGGCTTCCAAAACTCTGTCCCTGGCTCCATGACATTAACCTCATGTGCCCACTACTTGTGCTGGCGGTGAGAGGAGTGCAAAGATGTACCCCCGTCAATGCACAAGGCGTTAGTGGCCTACTGGAATTCCTTCTCACTGGCCTCCTCTTCATCCCCTCCATCACTCTCACCAAGGAAAAATTACTTCTCACGGCCCCTAGCAAGTTTTCCTTGGTTCCGAAAGGCCTTGCCGGGGCAGTTTGCTTCACCACCTCAGCCCTTCTCGCCAGCACCTTTCTGACCCTTTTCCTTGTCACGCTTCTCATATTGAACCCTCTGCCTCTTGATGAGCTGCTCTACATGATGGCACTCTTGTAGATCATGGCCCTTGGTCCGATGAATCTTGCAATACGACCCATCAACTTTCCTAGCCTTCTCGGCAGCCGCAGCCTCCCGGCAGTCAGTGGACGCGGCAGCTTCCTTGCCGGGGGCTTTGGCCTTAACCTTCTTGCCGGTACTAGGAGTGCCCGATCCTTCAACGGTCATCACTGCCTTATCCTTGCGCCTCTTGTTGCGCTTCCTATTCTTATTCTTCTGGATGGTGGATTCATCAACATCTTTTGAGTTGATGTCGACGCAATCCTCCTCTCCAGGAAGTTTACTTCCTTCCTCCACCCGAGCACACTTGTCCACCAAGGTGTAAAGATCCTTCATAGTCCTGGGAAACCACATGTTCACCTTGGAACGTATCCTGCACTTACGCACATTGTACTGGAAAGCTGCTATCACCGATGCTGGGTGGATATCTGGAATATTCATGTGAACTCTGCTGAATCTCTACAAATACTTCCATAGAGTCTCTCCTTCTTTCTGCTGGAGAAGCTGCAAGTCGCTGGGACGTCCTGGTTCTTGATGGCCGCCCGTGAAGGCACCAATGAACTCATGGCACATGTCAGCCCAGGACGAAATGGAGTTCTCCGGCAGATGCATCAGCCAAGACCTCACATTGGATTTGAGCTCCAAACGGAAGTAGTTGGCGAACACCTTCTCATATCTTCCCCCGACAGCTTGAACAACGATGGTGTAGATGCTCAAGAATTGTGCCGTGTTCAACCGCCCGTCATACTTCTTGGGTATCTCTGGCTTGAACATGCGAGCGAATGGCCAGGGGACTTGCCGTAGCTCATGACTGAAGGCAAGGCACCCAACCTTGAAAGGCAGGTACCCGCCGTCCTCGAGCGCTAGCTTGTCGACGCCGGGGCCATTTGCACCCATCGGGCTGACTGTGGTCATCACGACGTTGCTCAATGATGATGCATGCGCCTCCCCTCCGCCATTCCTCAGGGGCTTGCTGTTGGCCTGGACGTGCTCGATGGTCAGAAGAGGCCATCGAGACGTCATCAAGTTCTTGATTCTGCCGCGCTCGCGCTGGTTGCCGTGGCAGGGACTGCATCGTGGGGGTGGCCCCTTCAATTCGACCAGCAGCGTGAGACGTTGTCATTGCTAGGGCAGGCCATGGCAGGCTAGCTCGCTGTGAGCCCCCAGCCTCGGTGAACTTAATCAGACTTTGGATGGTGGCTCTCCACTCGTCCATCTGAACGACTACCGGCGGGAACCTCAACAGCAGCTGGGCCCATGTCATGGCCTCAGTAGCGGTGCTCGGCATCCGCAATGACGATGTGGACCGCGCCGTTGCCCGGCTTCTAACGGTATCGACGGCGACGGCGACGTGTCCTCATTGTTGCGACCCAGCTGCTTGGATGGCTCGGTGACGCGGTGAAGGTGCTTGAGGGCCAGCAGCTTTATTGGGCACAATGGTGGGGTCGACCCGCTCCGGGGGAGGCGTGTGCCCCGCGGCCATGCCTGCGATGGGGACGGCCAGAGGGTGGCGATTCGGCCCAGACCGAGCACCTCCGATGTGGCTGTGCCCTTCAGTGAGGAGAAGAGGTATGGATGGTGCAACCCCTTCATTCATACATCTTGGAGCATGGCCACCGAGATGTTACTGACGCTGCTCTCCTTCGGTGCCTCTCGTTCCTGCTTCGGCTGCGAGGGAAGTGGTTGCGACGCCACCTATGCCGACCACGTCTCCCGCAGCATCGACGGCCGCAGGTGGTGGAACCTTCGAGGTGGATGGGTGAGCTGCGGCATCGGGCTTCTTCTTGGGCGCCATAGTTGATGGAGCCATTGATGAAGAAAGATGGCGATGAAGGTGGCTTGCTGCTCACACCTTCGGATTCCTACAAGTGATCCCCCTACCTGGCGCGCCAAAGATGTCACGGGGAACCACGGCCACCTATGGGACCAAGAGCCCCTTTCTGGTTCGGCGGGGGATGGCACATTGCACAAAGAGCGGAAAAATGTGAGACATCACGGCAAAGATCACACAGGCGATTTTACCTAGGTTCGGGCCGCCGTGTGGCATAAAACCCTACTCCTACTTTGGTGGATTGATGTGGAAATAATGGTGGTGAACGCAACTCGCTTGCCCAGCAGGGTTGCCTTAGGGCGAGAGCGGATATGCGCGTATGAGTGTGTGGGTGTCTAAATTCTCCAACCCCTTCTACGGCTGCCTTGGGCCTCCTTTTATAGATAGAAGGGGTTACCATAGTGGCAAATCAGTCATTATGCACTGATTAGATACCAAACAGTGCTATCATACCTAACTCTGCAGGCTGACAGAGCGCATTAAATGCGCCGCTCAACGTCACATCGCAGCTTTCCCGACAGAGGCTGCCAGACTGTTCTGCCAGCTTTGTGCTTGCTCGCTTGACACGTCGTAGGACAGGTGTCACTTGTAGGCATTTTCTGTAGGAAATGGCTTCCAATTGGTGGATAGCAACCACTTAGTCACCTTGGAGCTTGACACCGCACTGATCGACGACTTGGGCTGTGATGAGGTGGTGCGGTGGGTTGGTTCTGTCTCCGTGAGTCCCGGCAGGCCCTGCTGGGGCGTCTTGGAGGCTTGCTTCCGGGGTAAACCCCGTCGTCGCCACGCTCGCCTTCCCGGCAAGGGAGGCTTTTTCCTTGGCGCATCTTGCTTCTCTGGCTCCTCTTGGTCTTCCTGATCTGCATGTTGGATCATCGAAAGGGATAGCCTTTTGTGCTTCAATCTGATCCTGGAGTTGTGGTCTTGTCCCCGTGCATGTGCATAGTCTGGTCAACAGACCCAGGGTTTGTTGCACCGACATTATTGATATGAAAGATGGAAACAATTTCCTAGAAAGAAGATTAAGTTGCCATATGATTCTATTATGAGAGCTACTAATGGATTCCATACCAAAGATGACAATACCTAGATCTATGTTTTTGTGCCTAGCTAAGGGCGTTAAACAATAGTGCTTGTTGGGAGGCAACCCAATTTTATTTTTGTTCTTGCTTTTTGGACCTATTTTGCAATAAATAATTCACCTAGCCTCTGGTTAGATGTGTTTTCGTGTTCTAATTAGTGTTTGTGCCAAGTAAGACCTTTGGGGTAGCTTATGGTGATAGTTGATTTGATCTTGATGAAAAACAGAAACTTTTGTGCTCAGCAAAACAATTCTAAATTTTAGCAGAAGCGTGATAAAATACTGATTCTTTTTTCAGAAGATTAATATACAAATTGCCTAGGTTTTCATAATTTTTGGAGTTATAGAAGTATTCAAGAGTTATAGTTTGCTATAGATTGTTCTGTTTTTGACAGATTATGTTTTCTTTGTGTTGTTTGCTTATTTTAATGAATCTATGGGTAGTATTGGGGGGTATGAACCATGGAGAAGTTGGAATACTGTAGATATTACACCAATATAAATAAATAATAATTTCACAACAGTACCATAAGTGGTGAGTTATTTTCTTATACTAACGGATCTCATGAGATTTTCTGTTGAGCTTTGTGTTGTGAAGTTTTCATGTTTTGGGTAATGATTTGATGGACTATAGAATAAGGACTGGCAAGAGCCTAAGCTTGGGGATGCCCAAGGCACCCCAAGGTAATATTCCAGGACAACCAAGAGCCTAAGCTTGGGATGCCCTGGAAGGCATCCCCTCTTTCGTCTTCGTCTATCGGTAACTTCACTTGAGGCTGTATTTTTATTCACCACATGATATGTGTTTTGCTTGGAGCGTGTTGTATGAGATGAGTCTTTACTTTTTAGTTTTCCATAATCATCCTTACTATACACAACTTTTGAGAGGGACATGCATGAATCGTGATTTATTAGAATACTCTATGTGCTTCACTTGTATATTTTCAGCTAGGCAATTTTTCTCTAGTGCTTCACTTATATCTTTTTAGAGCATGGTGGTAGTTTTATTTTGTAAAAAATTTGAACTCTCATGCTTCACTTATATTATTTTGAGAGTCTCTTTAAATAGCATGGTAATTTTCGTTAGTTATGAATTTAGTCCTAATTTGATAGGGATCCAAAAGGGATATAATAAAAACTTTCATAGAAAGTGCATTGAATACTATGAGAAGTTTGATTCCTTATGATTTTTTTGAGATATAAAGATGGTGATATTAGAGTCATGCTAGTTAGTAATTGTGGATTGTAGAAATACTTGTGTTAAAGTTTGTATTTCCCGTAGCATGCACGTATGGTGAACCATTATGTGATGAAGTCGGAGCATGATTTATTTATTGACTGTCTTCTTTATGAGTGGCGATCGGGGACGAGCGATGGTCTTTTCCTGCCAATCTACCCCCTAGGAGCATGTGCGTAATACTTTTCTTCGATAACTAATAGGTTTTTGCAATAAGTATGTGAGTTCTTCCTGACTAATGTTGAGTCCATGGATTATACACACTCTCACCCTTCCACCGTTGCTAGCCTCTCTAGTACCGCACAACTTTCACCGGTACCTTACACCCACCATATACCTTCCTCAAAACAGCCACCATACCTACCTATTATGGTATTTCCATATCCATTCTGAGATATATTGCCATGCAACTTCCACCGTTCTGTTTATTATGACACACTTCACCATTGTCATATTGCTTTGCATGATCATGTAGTTGACATAGTATTTGTGGCAAAGCCACCATTCGTATTTATTTTTATACATTTCGCTCTTGATTCATGGCACATCCCGGTACACCGACGGAGGCATTCATAAAGAGTCATAATTTGTTCTAGTATCAAGTTGTAATTCTTGAGTTGTAAGTAAATAAAAGTGTGATGATCATCATTATTAGAGCATTGTACCATGTGAGGAAAGGATGATGGAAGCTTTGATTCCCTCATAAGTTGGAATGAGTCTCCAGACTTTACAAAAAAATAAAAGAGGCCAAAGAAGCCCACACAAAAAGAGAGAGAAAACAGAGAAGGGGCAATGTTACCATCCTTTTTCCACACTTGTGCTTCAAAGTAGCACCATGATCTTCATGATAGAGAGTCTCCTATGTTGTCACTTTCATATATTAGTGGGAAATTTTCATTATATAACTTGTCTTGTATATTCCAATGATGGGCTTCCTCAAAATGCCTAGGTCTTCGTGAGCAAGCA